>NC_056748.1:789761350-790134790 GCF_019279795.1 Protopterus annectens | reverse complement strand
TTTCCAATCAGTCAATTATTGAATTCAATTATTGAATCCATTATTCAATTATTTGGTTGTGCAGTTAGTATTTAAGAACTGTTTGAAAATGTGCTTGTGAAATATGAAGAAGCATGCCTGTGTAGCATGTGAAAGTGCTTATTTTATCTTATTTTGTTTTACTTCGATATTAAATACTGGTTTTATAACATCGTGGTGGTTGTGTCCAGTCTTGGTTTTGATACTTTTCTCATTGGGAATTACAACCTTCAGACGGTAGCAGCACTTATTTTTCTTTATGATTTCCCTCTTCTTATATAAAATTACATTGAATAATGTAATATAATACAGTCTAGTATACAAAGCATTGAGAAGCATAGACTTGTGCAGCCATACCAAAGATATTTTGCACAATCAAATATGGTTTTCTCTTGGTACGTCTGTTTGTGTACTGTTTAATCTGTTCTATATTTACTTTGTTTATGGTTTCTTTAAGTCATGAATGGAGATATATATATTGTAATATGGTACAGAGTATGTTAAAACTGATCATTCACTGCACCAGTGCATAGAAAAATGAAGTCCTGACCAGCTCAGGCAACCTAAGTTCAGATAGCATTTTGGGCATTTGTTGGCCCAGCTTTAAAGCTAGACTTGCACACTGTTTCACCATTCCATCCTTATCATTGCCAGAGGTTAGGAACAGTATCAAGAGTGAGAGGGCATTATTGGGAAGACGTAGGCATAGCCACTCAAATTAGTCATGGTAGCCCTCTTGGACACTCGGAGCATATACATACTGGCAGAAGTGCTAGGTGGACCATACTGTAATACTATGTCTCCCAGAGATTGCCACTCCTCTGGAGCAAACTCCCAGTTCCTATAAGTGACCACATCATCACTTAAGGGGAAGGATTAGAGGCTGCATATAAATATATTGTCATTGTCGGGATACTGGCAGCAGCACCAAGCTCCCTGATTTTTGCCTAGATGATTGACCACATATGACAGCACTCTCCCTAGGAAATTAAACAGAGGTCTCACCTGCCATAGCAAATGAATGGGATGAAGTCCAATGCGAGGCAGATCAATGGTCTGCAAGGAGAGGGGGAAAACATGTAGGGGAAAACTGTTTTTTAGCTGCTGATTGCCTCAGCAGACACTGTATTGCTACTAGTTCTAGTCAGCATTTTTATAAGTTTTTCAGATTTGTTGACATTGGTAAAAGGAGTCTGTAGTACAGAGTCAAAAAAGGACTATTAGATATTGTTTCAGAGTTAATGCTGTTTTAGAGCAGAGCTAACTACTGGCTAATAGCAGTCAACTGACATATTTACTGCATGAAGAAACCACCTAGACATTGTGTAATATTGGCACTCTAACAAAATCACCATGATAATACCATGCATACTAGCATGCTATCATAATCATTATGACAAAGTCGCATTTGCAAGATGTTACAGAGGTGTGGGACTTGGTGCAGATTTTATGCAACAATAGATTAGCGAAATGTGCATCACACTGATTTTCTATTGTAATGCAACATTACACAAACTTTGGTAATCTGTCAACAAGGAGCCATTCATTTAACTCTGTTTCCTTTTAAATATAAGGTATTTATTTAGGAAAGGTATCTTCTGCAATGAGTTGGCTTTTTATCTAAAAATTTCTTCCTTCCTTTAATCTTTTCTCACCTCTGTAATTATACATTGTCAGATCAACAGATCAAAGGTTGCTACTTTAACTCCTTTTTGTTTGCAGATTCTGTAGGATCTGATTGCCTTCATTTCTCCTCCTATTTCCTCCCCCTGTTTATTTGTAAACTATCTTCCTAGTAATTATCACCCTATATCAAAGATGCCATCCTATTCACATTATGCTCTCAGGAATAAAGGCTGCTACTTCTAATATGTGTAACAAATAGAAACTTAGATTGTCATAATTATAACTAAATACATAATATTTCCTCTTGTTCCTAATTTTTCTCTGTATGAACTTTTAGCACATAAGTTACATGTTGCCTGTCTTTATCTGTCCAGCTTACCTAATTACAAATAATATTCTCCTGACTTCATCTAGACATACTTACATTGTGGCAGAAAGTTAGAGTTCACAGTTTGTATAGGTGGGTTCTTCTGGGTGTCTTTATGTAAACTAATTTTCTCATACTAAATTTAAATATTCTCTTTGCAGAAAATGTGGAAAAGGATTAAACCTACATAGTTAAAACTTTGTCACATCTTGCACTCTATTCAGTCAGTAAATGTCCCTTCCCCCTCACCTCCATTTATTTTAAACATGGAAAAGTTATTTGCATTTCTGAAGCTCTCACATGTCTGACTTTACAGTTTCATTTTATAATCTCAAAATACTGAATTTCAATATCTCGAGACTATAAAGCAGAAAAATCAGTAACCCGAAACTTTAAAATCGTGAATTTTCAAACCAGGAATGTAACACAAACAAAACACTACACCACACAAACAAAACACTACACCACACAAACACAAATACACCTACCTGCTGACACTACAAAAAACCAAACCAGCACACACAAACACAACAAAACTAACACACACACAAACAATCTTGCTAAAGCCAGGGGGGAAAGCTCCCTTGCACCCCCCATGCTCCCCCTACTTATATATACTAACTCAGAGGGTGCACTAAACACATAAAACTCACCACTACACACACAAAAATTCTTACTCAATACTCTTACAAAAACAACACTTACCTCAAACCCCAGCTAAATCCACAAACTGCACGTCACATATGCGAACACAATGGCAAATGCGACCTTTCCATATTCTCTGTTATGCAGTTTCACGTAACTGCACTTTCGACTTTATAGTCTCGAAATACTGAAATTTGACATTTCAGTATTTCGAGATTATAAAGTGTAACCAACTTTACACCTCTTCATTATTTCTAACAGATTATTGCAAATGCCAAAATGTATTTATTTATTTACATTTGTTTACCAAGAAAGTCTGACTGGGCCAGAAGCTAGTTTTCAGGGTAGGCCCGGGGAGAAAAGCTCCACAGAAATATGCAAAATACAATAATTAGATAGTACAATAGTGTATATATAGTAAGATGCAGAATAGCCATCATGTAGGTAGTCCATGGAATGAAGTATTCAATACTGTTTTCTAGTAGACGCAAGTTCAAAAAAGAACATCACACAACCATTTCATTAGTGAAAATGGAGACACTAAATATTCTCATATGCCTCCCTGTTACCCCTGTTACTTTTATTCTCAGAAAATGATTCCTCCTTCCTTCACATGGTTACCTCTAAGTGTAGAAAAACCTTAGAGAAGCCACACTATATGCACAGATGTGCTTTACTCTCTGGAATGTTCTACCAAAGCTAGATAGTAAACTCTGAGTATTCCATGTCTCATGATCTTGTCAGTAGGTATGACCGATTAAGTTTATCTATATGAAAAGTTATTCCTTAGGAAAAATGCAAAACTCTGCGACTAAAATGTGCAGCCAGTATTATTTCATAAATATAAAACAAAACAAATATTGCCTCTCTTCCGAAAACACTACAAGTAATCCCTGTTGAAAATAGGTCCATTTCATTCTGCCTGACTGTTGCAACCATTTCACACCCAGTTCTCTAGCCAGCCCCAAACTATGTTAAATTCATCTGTTGATTTAAATGTGAACACTTTTTCTTGACATGCTGTTTTCTCAAGCATCACTTTGTTTTAGAAAATATAAAAATTTAAATCAAGTTACATTTCTTTATTTTTGTTAACATTGTTGGTCACAGTAAACCTGTGGCTTATTTTTATGGTAGACTTTAGGGACTTCAGGGACTTCAGGAAGTATTCTTTACTAGCATCCCTACTGCTTCCTATCCAGCTACTTTTATTTATTGTACTTATTTGTTTATTGATGTGATTATTTAATTGCTGCACATAGAGGATGGTGATGGTACTACTGAGCAAATAGTCGTTTACAGAGAATAGCTGGATTAAATGTTTCCACATGAAACTTTTGCATGTTTATAGAGAATATCTAGTGATAAATGCTCCATGATGAAATTGTTGCAAGAAAATTGGCATTCACTGATTAATAATATAAAGGTGTAATATAACAGCAGTGTGCATATAGTAGAGTGGTTATAGTCATACCAAGGGTTAAACTATATCTCCGTCATTCATCTTCGTGAGCTTGCATAACTGCGGGTTGGCAAAAAGCTTTTATGGCATAAGCTCAACTATAGATGAACTCAGAAATGTATATTCTAGTTCATTTTCCCTCATCCCTTGGATTCATCAGTCCGTCTCCAATCAGATTGTGCCCACTGTGTGAGGGTGAGGGACAATATCCTAGTTCCTTACAGGGTGAAAGCTGTCTGGAGGAGCCATTGTAAAGGCAGCCATGAGGTTTGCTTGCATCCTTGCCAGCATCCTGGAAAATGACGTCATTTCTGTAGTCTGACACCCACCATCTGATTGGGGTAAGAGCTATATGTTTAACCATAGGGACTCATTGTGCTTCCCTATTGGAAGTGCTCCCATATGCACACAATGACAACTGCCACCAAGTGATGACTTGGGGACATATACATTCACTTCCAGGATGCTCTTTTCAGTGCTGCCCCCTCCTCCAATGGATCCCTGCCCTGCTGCTTCCATCCTTTCAGTATGGGCATGCTAATTCTTCCTTACCAGCAACCATCAAGCTTCCACACTGTAAATTTCACTGAGGTTACTGGGGAAAAAAACAAAGCCTCATCCTATCATCCCACCAGTGTTTAAACTCAGAATACATGTACTCTTAACTCATGGTAATACAAGCACATTGAAAACCATAAGGTTCATGATTTTTTGCAAAGATCACCACACTACATACGCAGCATTCCCATTTGGCGATCTTCCCATCTCATTCCTTCATTATTTTATGATCTAGTGCTGTCCTATTTTTGCCCACTTCACTATATGGGTTGTCTGATCCGATCCTGTCCGACCTCTGCACATATAAGAAGCTTCTCTGATCCAGGGCACTGACTCCTCCCTTTTACCTATAATTCCCTCCACTCCACCCGAGTACCTCAGGTGTCATTTGCCATGGAAAAACTTCAGGCTGATTCTCCCAGGGCTCAGTGAATAGATTATGTATCCTTTTAATTATAACTAATTTTCTCCTCCTCCCTACCAAGAGAGTTCTCTCTCCAGCTTTAGTTTTCAGAAATAACATAATAATTCTGTTGTGTGTAGTTTCTACAATAAGTGTTTTAGATACGATTCAAGTAATTATTGTAGTAGTAGTAGAAGTTGTCAGTATAGTGGAATATCATTTACATGCTAGCATGTTTTTTATAGTTGTAGACTTGTTAGATGACTTGTGTGTGTTTACTTATAGGAAATAGTAGTGACTCTTTCTAGATTTTTTTGTAGTTCTAGTCTGCTTTTTTTTCTGTGGTTGGTTATAGTTGATAAGTTAGCTAACTTAATCACGTTTGATATTCAAGGATTCAAAAAGTGTACTGACTGTGGGCACACACTTAGTCCTCAGGATCCCCATTCATTGTGTATGTATTGTTTAGGCACTGGCCATCTTGATACTGAATGTCATGCATCAGACTAGGTGAGAAAAGCTCATAGTCAAGGGCCTTCTCCCTCCACAGACAGGGTTTTTAATTTCTACCAGATCTACCTCCTCCGCTACTGCTTCCCCAACTAGGAATCTTGACAATAAAGAAACCCGAGGGCAAGTCAAAAGAAAAGGAAAAAGGAAAAGAGAAATAAAAGAGTGAATCAGAAAAGACAGGCAAAGCAGTATTGAAAAAGTATAGGAAACGTTCTGTTAATCCAATGGTGATGATAGGGGCTGGGTCTGAAAGCTCCTAGAAGATCAGAGCTGCCAGTCTATTGGGTCTGTCCCTCTTCTCCTTGGTCATGTTTCTCTCCAGATCTAGTGAGCCTGAGGTGGCATGCCCCTATACTGCCAGAGTGGAAATACTAGAGACCAACCTAGGTGGTTTCTACCTGGTCATCTAGGAGCCTAACCAAACACAATGTTGACAGGATGATGTTTGTTTCTCAAAACACAAGTCCAGCTTGGGGTTCTCTTGGTGATGTTTCCTGAGAACATACCGAGTATTGGTCAAGCTCCCCTCATCTTATTTTTCTGGTTCTCATCCACCCTTTGATCCAACCTGCCCTGCGGTGCTTTTTTTCCAGAACCGACAGTCTGAGCTACTTTGACTCCGACAGAATCTCTTTCTTTTTTAACTTTGATACGTTCGGACCCAGAGGAGACTCATTGCCAAGGTTCAAGGGGCTGGGTTGACACCAAAGTTGTCAGGGGCTGCCCTCCTGCTTGGGGCCACTGCTCTTGATAGTTCAGATCTGAGATTGACTTTGGAGTCACAGCCCATCAGGCCTGAAGTATCTCTTTCATGTTCGGATAGGAGGAATCGATAAATCTGCCAGTCTTTTTCTCCAAATTCTCAAACAAAGGTGAATACGTTTTACATATGCTGGACGATTATCACCATCTCAGGTTATATTTTCATAGAACCAAACAATTCAGAAAGTCTGATCAATTGTTGCTTTCTCAAGACCTAAATTAGGCGAAGCAGTTGCTAAGGTTAAACTTTCCATATGGTTATCAGATTGCATTTCTAGTGCGTGTAATTAAAAGAACTTGTCTCTACAGTCAAAATCTAAAGCTTCACTCTACAATGCATAGCCACGTCAACAGCCTTTACTAACAGACTTCCTATTGATGACATTTGTGCTGTACCAACTTGGTCAGCAGTTGACACTTTTGTATCTTATTACAGACTGGATATACAGTCTAGATCACATTCTTCCTTTTTCACCATTCCTAGTATCGTTCTTCCTTGATGCATCCCAGGTAAAACAGCTTTGGAATCTGTCCTATGTGTTGAACCGGATGAAAATAGACGAACTAGATACAAAAATTATTTACTTAGCATAAAATAGGCTCATAGGTGTGTACTAGGCCAACGTCTCTGGAGCCTTTACAAGCCTAGCCCATAGAAGTGCCCTGGCATCATGCTGCTGTTAGTTCCCGATGCCTCTATCAAGAAGAGCCACTGGAGTGGACTTTCTATTTCCCATCTACTCATCAGGATTTCTGTTGAAAAGAGTCAGTGAGGTGCTCTGCTTGACATGTATGGGAAGTCTATTCCAGAGCTTGGGCAGTCTCTGGACTATGAACCTGTCCCTCATAGGTTTATAGGTGTGTACTAGGCTAACAACCCTGAAGCCTATATAAGCCTAGCCCAAGAAGATTCCCTGGCATCATGCCACCGAAAGTTAGTTCCCAGTGCCCCTGTCAAGCAAAGCCACTGAAGTGGTCCCAGGGGTGAACTTCCTATTGCCCATCCACTCTTCAAGATTTATTTTAAAGAGGGCTAGTGAAGTGCTCTGTTTGACATGAATGGGAGGTTTGTTCCAGAGTATGGAAAGTCTCTGGGTTAGGAACCTGTCCCTCCAGCATGTTCTGTTTATTGTGGTAATGAGGTTTAGGTCCCTGGAGCGTGTGGCATGGAGGGATTGGGATTTCTTTAGGTGTAGCATATCTAGCAGCTCTGGGTCAGTCATGGCTTTGTAGGTCAAGCAGAGATCGCCTCTAAGTAGATGACGAGAGAGAGTATAGCTGGAGTTTTCTGAGTCTGTCCATATAGGGCATGTGTCTAAGGCCTAAGATCCTCTTAGTGAGGTATTTTTGTGGCCTTTCCAGTTGTAGTGGTCTAGTGAGGTACATACCAAATGGGGCGTTGTATTCTATAATAGGTCTAATGAGGGACGAGTAGAGAGGGATTTCTTCCTGGATGAGAAACCTTTTGTAATGAGAAGTGCCACATAGAAGGACTTTCTGGCTGCAGTGGCAATGTGGTTATCAAAGGAGAGGTTGCTGTCAACCTGTGCCCCCAGGTCTCTTATCACACCTTCGGTGTTTAATGGACTACCGCCTATGTGGTAGTTCATGGGCACTGAATTTCTCCCAAAGGGAATGACAGTGCACTTTTTGGCATTGAGCTTAAGGCCATGGTTCTGCCACCAGTCAGTGGCGTCAGTGAGGCCTTTTTGTAGAATGTCTACATCAGTTGGAGAATCATGAATGGCTCCCAGTTTGCAATCGTCTGCAAACCTGGTCAGCCAGAGTCCCTTTTTGTTGGCTTGAACTTCAGAGAAGTAGATGCCAAACAGTAGAGGACCTAGGACCAATTCCTGTGGGACACCACTTGTAACTGGTCGGTAGTCAGATTTGGAGTCCGCTATTTTCACAGCATGTTCTGCTGATTGTGGTAATGAGGTTGAGGTCCCTGGATTGTGTGGTGCAGAAGGATTGGGATTTCTTTAGGTCAACATTTCTAACAGGGTTGGGTCTGACATGGATTTGTAAGTCAAGCAGAGATCGGCTCTTAATAGACTATATCAGGCAGAGAAAAGTTGGAGTTAGTCTGTCCATGTAGGGCATGTGTTTAAGGCCTAGGATCCACTTTGTGATGTACTTTTGTGGCCTTTCTAGCTGTTGCAGGTGTTTAGTGAGGCACATGCCAAATGGGACATTATACTTGATGATTGGTCTAATGAGGGAATAGTAGAGAGATATGATGACCTCTTTCTTCCTGGATGCAAAACCCTTGGTAATGAGATGTGCCACATAGCAGGACTTTCTGACCACAGTGGCATCGTGGTGGTCGAAGGAGAGGTTGCTGTCAACCTGTGTCCCCAGATCTCTTAATAACGCCTTCAGTGTTCAGTGGGCTGCCATCAATGTGGTAATCAGTGGGAACTAAGTTTTTCCCTAAGGGAATGATGAAGCATTTATTGGCATTAAGCTTAAGGCCATGGTTTTGACACCAGTCCTTGGTCTCAATGAGGCCTTTCTGTAGGATGTCTACATCACTTGGGGAGTTAATAATGGCTCTCAGCTTGCAATCATCGGCAAACCTGGTCATCCAGAGCCCCTCTGTGTTGGCCTGGATTTCTGAGAAGTTGATGCCAAACATGAGAAGACCCAGGACCTATCCCTGTGGAACTCCACTCGTGACTGGTCGGCAGTCTGACTTGGAGTCTGCTACTTTCACACTGTGGTTTCTGTTTGTGAGTCAATTTGCAACCCACCTAGTGATATAGGGATTGATGCCTAGATTGGTGAGTCTATCAATAATTTCTGAGTGGGGAATGGTATCAAAGGCCTTGGCCAGATCGAGGTAGGCTGTATGAACTGCCTTGCCCTCATCCACGGCTTTGGTGACTGACTCAAAGAAGTCAACCAGGTTGAGCAGGCATGCTCTACTCTTCACAAAACCAAATTGCGTGGGATCCAGAGTTTGGAGATTCCCTATATCCTTGTTAATTTGGTCTATGATGATGTGCTCCATAGCCTTACATATCAGACTCGTCAGTCTAATGGGGCGATAATTCCCAGGATCTGTAGTCGCTCCCCCTTTATGGAGAGGGATGACTGTAGCAATTCGCTATTCTGTAGGGACAAAGCCTGAAGTGAGGCTGTGACTGAACAGGGCACACAGGTGTGGTGCCAGTTCACTTTGTAATTCATGTAGAACACAGCCAGGGATATTGTCGGGTCCCATGGAAGTTGTATTCTTGGCCTTGGACAAAGCAGATTTCACCTGTGCTATAGTAATGCTGGGTGGCTGACATTCTTCTGGTATTGTGATTGGTTCTTAGGGGGGGAGAGAGGGATAAAGTTGGCACTTAATCTGTCGCCCAGTATGTTGGCAATATCTGTTGGCTCAGTATAGGAGGTACCATTGTGCAATAATTCAGAGCAAATCTGGGTATTGCTGTGGAGATACTTGATACAACTGTAGAAGGCTTTGTGGTTGTTTTTAGCGTTTGCCGCAATTCTGCCTTCATAGCTGTCTTTAGAGGTTTTGATGAGGGATCTCAACTTTTGTTGAGGCTAATAAGGGAGTTTTTCCAGTCTTGGGACTTCACCTTTTTCTGCAACAGTTTCTTCCTTCTTTTGTAGAGTTTAATGACAGGGACTGTCAGATTGGCTTCCTTTTTTTGGAGAGCGTCTTGGTTCTGTTGGGTATGGCTAGTTCCATGCATTTATGTATGTGTTCGTGCAGTGCATTGGTGTATGATTCGGTAGTCATGCACCTATTTTCCATTTGCATGGGTGCCGTGAGGTTAGCCACCTCTGTTTTTCAGAGCCCAAAGTCAGCTGGGGGACGTTTTTCATGGTGGTTACCTTTGCTGGTGGTGTGGGTGAGATGTGGATTTCCATGGTAATTAGTTTGTGGTCAGATCTAACCAGGGGGGAATTGACTACTGATGTTGAGCAACTGTTGCCCATGTTAGTAATAACTAGGTCAAAGATGTTGCTTCCTCTAGTGAAGGAAAGAATGAGCTGGTCCAGAGCATTGGAATTAATAAATTCCAGGAAGCATTGGGCAAGCGTATTATTGCATGAGTAGTTTTCCCAGTTGATGGAGGGGTAGTTGAAGTCAACCCAGTATGAGAGTGTTGAGTTGGACCCAAATATTTTCCAGGGTGCTTAGGAACGTGGTGTGATAGTTTTGGCACATGGTTGGGTACCTTCAGCAGGGTACGACCTGAATCACCATCTTACTCACTGTTAGTTGTACCTGAACTATCTCCGATGTGTTATGCTGGGCTACTAGTCTGGAGATGTGCATATCCTTTATGAATATGGAGATGCCACCACCTTTGGAGCATTGGTCCATAGTTCTGGGGCCAAAAGGTGTGGAATGAGTTATAGCCTGGTAGCGCAGTGGTGCTTTCTGCTGCTTTAAACCAGGTCTCCATTACAGCACAGATGTCGATGTTCTCCATTTTGAGGAGTGCTTCGAGCCAGTGCATCTTTAGACTTCTAGAGTTGAGCAGCACGACCTTCAGACTGCATTTATTTATGGCTGTTACGGTGGTAATTTTGTCTTTGGAACACTGCCTAAAAAGGCACTCTAGGGGTAGGGTTGCCAACCTTTCATTTCAAGAATTCTGGACATGAATGTAAAAGCAAAATGTATGCAGACTAGACTTGTGCATTTAACCTTCCCTCAAGGGGATTGTTGTACAATATTACTGTGCACAATCAAACATAATTTTGTGTTCTTCAATGTTAGTGACAGTGTCCCTTAATTCTGGACTGTCCAGAACAAGCAACCCTATCTAGGGGTGGCAAGAGCCAGTATCCGGAAACCTAGGGGTGTCTGATGCAGGCTATCTCTAGCAAAGCTTCGAGGTCTGTCAGTCATGTCATCCCACGCAGACAGATACTGGATCCCCTTAGAATGACACCAGAAACTTAGCCAATTGTTTGTCAATCATTTTCTGCTTGTACTGCAGTATCATTCTGGGTGACAGTAGGATGCTGCTCAGGGCTAGGGTCATACCTGCCTGGGCCACATAATCCTCAATGTCTCTCTTCATGTAGTCCAGGGAGGTATGTCTCAGGTTCATAGGTTGGTACTAGGCTATCGGCCCTAGGGCCTATGCAAGCCTAGCCATAACAATTCCCTGGCTATTTCTTCCCACACTATTTACTTCTCTGGACCTCTGTCTGACGTGATCCCCGGAGTGAATTTCCTTTATCCCATCCAATCGTCAAGGTTCCTTTTGAAGAGGGCCAAAGAGATGCTCTGCTTGATATGTATGGGCAGTCTATTCCAGAGTCTGGGGCATCCTCTGGGTCAGGAACTTATCCCTCCAGCATGTTTTGTTTATTGTGATAAGGTTTAGATCCCTGGAGTGTGTGGCTCTGAGGGATTGGGATTTCTTTAAGTGTAGCATGTCCAACAGCTCTGGGTTTGACATGACCTTGTATGTTAAACAGAGATTGCCTCTGAGTAGACGATATATGATTGAGTATAGCTGGAGTTTTTTAAGGTGGTCAACATGGGGCATCTGCTTTCGACCTGTGATTCTTTTAGTGAGGTACTTCTGCGGCCTTTCCAGTTGTTGCAGATGTCTTGAGAGGTACATACCAAATGGGGCATTGTATTCCATAATGGGTCTAATGAGGGATGAGTACAGTGGGACAATTACCTCCTTTTTTCTGGATGAAAAGCCCTTAGCGATGAGGTGTGCCACACAGAAGAATTTTCTGACTTTTGTGGCAGTGTGGTTATCGAAGGTGAGACCACTGTCCACCTGTGTCCCTAAGTCTCTCTTCACACTTTCGGTGTTTAGTGTACTGCCACATATGCCAGGTCATTCACACCCACATGGACAATGATAGAGTCATACTTGTATTTGTGGAGTGACCTGAGTGCGTGTGTTATGAGTCAGATCCTGGCACCTGATAGAAAGCTGACTGTTAACCCTCTCCTTATTCAACTTAGTGAGTGGTACATCAGTGTGCCTCACTAACGAGTCACCTATGATTAGTGTATTGGGCAAGCTGTTTTGCCTTAGGGGCTTAGGTTGAGGGGCACTTTGTAGGTGAGCTATGTGTCTTGTGATTTGTGCTGTGTCGTGGTGGTAGTGTGTTTCTGATTTTGAGGTCTCTGCTGTTTTGGTAGTTCTATTGAGAGCCTCTGCGAAGGTGGGCGTGTGGTTTGTGTTTTTATGTGAGAGCTGTGATGGTGGGTGTTCTGGAGGGCTATGTGTTCCATGTGGTGTGCTGCAGGTGTGTACCTTCTCCTCTTGACCAGCTATTCCGGTCATGGCTGGGGAGTGCATGTCTTGCAGTTTGGATATATAAGTGCATCTCTCACAAATCTGAGTGTTGGGAGGTAAGAGGAGAGAGTTATTTGTGTACATGAGGCAGTTGCTACACTGCCACAGAATGCCCAAGTTTACTAAGTTAATAGTAGAAAGCAGAGGAACCTGACCTTTAGACATGCCAGGAGTGATGGTCATTATTAATAAGTACTGGAGCTGTTTCCTTATAGGATGTTTAGTGCTGTTAGCACTTGTGTGCTACAATAATTGCTACAAGAATCCAGATGAAGTGCTAGGCGAATAAGCTAGTTAAATGCAAAAGAGAAGAGAACTAGGAAGATCTAAGGGAAAAACTGAAGAGCAGACTTTCTGGCACCGGTAATAGTTTACTCTAGCTTAGTGGCGCTGCACGGGCTTTTAAAGCAGAAAGTTGAAAGGGAGCTAGAAACCACTCCTTTTGTAGTAGATAGGCTACCTAGTGCTTACCACTACCCACTTATAAGTTGAGAGGCTTCCCTTTAACACAGAAAGGTCTGGGGAACTCGGAAACTACAATACAGTCCTGAATACAGCAAATTTGTATCTGGACTACTCTAGTAACTGGAAAGGTGAGAAAACAAGCTAGAATTTTTTTTATTTTTTTTACTATAACAGTAGCAAATGAGCAAACTGATTTAAACAAATTAACCAATAAAAAAAGCTCAAAATTGACCCTGTTCCAGCAGTCTTCCATCAGACAAGTTCTAACTGCACACTCCTGCCACTAGGGTGTAGGGGAACCTTCTCCAAAAAAGATGGCCTAGATTAGTGCTTAAGTTATACAAACAAATCTAGATTCAGCAGGTCTGAATCTAGTCTATGCTACAGCAAACAAGGCACACCAATTTCAGAAAGAAATAGTTCAAATAAGCAGGCACAATAAGCCTTTAACTAGAAATTCCCAGCTCAGAAGGGCAGAATCTACCATCTCCTCCCACAAGAGTGCAGACAACAAACCTTCTTAATGTAAAATAACTGGTCTGAAGCCCAAGTGCTTAAACCAGAACTAAGAGACTTTTAGAATAACAGACACTAAGCCTTCAATCACAACTCCCAACTTAGAAGGATGTAAGCTGTTCTGCCACAAGAGTGCAGACTACAAACCTTCATAATGTAAAACAACTGGTCTGAAGCCCAAGTGCATAAACCAAAAGGCTTAGAATAACAGTTACAATTTAATCAGGCTACTAACAAGCAGTAATAAATGCAGCAGAGTAAATGCAAGTGAGTACTTTTAAGAACAGGCAGTAAAAGCAAAATAAAGTAATAAAGTAGGAAGAAACCCAAATATAGTAAAAGCAGACAAAGTGCAATTTTTTTGTGTTGTCTGATTTTCATTATTTGTTTTTTGTTGTCTGATTTTCATTAGGTTTAACCTCCCTCCTGCTCTCTTCCAAACTGACACAGGTGTGCTTCTGCTAACTGGATAGTTTTCACTTGCACCCCGACTGTGAACAGTCCTAAAAGACTGCCTTCTGATCCTACTTTTTACCTGTCTGCTAGTGTTTAGTCTTGAATGTGATATCATTGCTATAGATTATTTTAGTGGGGCAAACTTGATCTAAGGTAATAAGGTGGAGTGGAGGGAAATATGGGTAGGGGAGGAGTCAGACCCATGTATCCAAGAAGCTTCAAAATCAGCTGAGGTCGGAACCGATTGGATCTGACAACACGTGTTGAACCAGAAGCAAATCGAACAACATGGATCTATTGTATGGTAAGTACATAACTTTTGTTTTCTCAATCCAAGTCATTGGACCTCAGGAAAACTGTTGATCACTTTTGGGGAAATGGAAAGACGGTCTCAGGAGACAATAAGATAAGAGAACCTACTGCAGACACACATGAATATATACAAATCACACTTTTGTATATGTCTCAGGCAACACTGACTTGAGGGCAGCTGACGAGACAAGCTGTCATGCTTTAAACAACTGTGGTGCGAGCACAGATGAGCTGAACAAATAACTGTAAGCCCATATGGAGTTAAATATAAATAAATGGTAATAAGTCAGATATGGCAAAATGTTCTTACCACATTCTGAACATATAAGCAGTAGAGTTACAGGAATAAGTGGAAAGGAAGAGATTAGCTGGTATTACAGAGCAATCTCTCATGAAGAGAGCTAGCAAAACATGTTTTCTCTCCTCAGAACATCAGCTGCCATAGGATGAACTTAGTCCCTAAAGGTCATCTGTCATGCTTGTGAGCGAGCACAAGTAGATTACATTAGTGCTTGATAAATTCGGCATTGGCTAGAACACGTGCTAGTCTGCAGTAGTACAGTTAGGAGAAGAGCACAAGCAAATATTATTCAGGCACGTACATGCTGGCATGAAGATCACTTCAGGAAATAAGCTGCGGAAGATGACAACCTGATGTAGAATGAAGTCTCTTGGGAGAAAATGAACTGCCTAATGAAAGTATGCCATTCCTGTTAATGTATCATTAAGGCTGGGCATTCATCTGTCAACACTTACCTGTAAGGGTCAAACAAGGCATCATGTATGATTGCCATAGTGTTTTGGATACCTCTCCAGAGAGGTGCCTTTGTGTAGGGACTGCAGCATTACTTTGTTGTAAAACTTGATATTCAGAAAAATAATTTGTCAATGCTGTATGCTTGCTTGCTAATGGGTTATATCCTCTCCACTGCCTTTTTTTTTTTTTTTATTTGATTAATTTTTTTAAAATAGTCTAGTTTTTGTCCAAATGAAAACATTGGAACTGATGTCGTAAACATTTGTGCAGGTTCAAGTTTAATACAAAAAGGCCGGGCTGTTTTTCTTTAAAACAGAACATTTAGATTAAGTGACCAATAGTCAACAAGGTGATTACATCTTCTAAGATCTCCATCTCATAAAATATGTGTTAACCCTAACCCTGTACTTGCCCTTAATTTTAACCCTAACCCTGTACTTGCCCTTAATTTTAACCCTATCACTGTACTTGCTCTTAACTCTACACTCTGATTTCCTTAATAGTATCACTTTTCAGACAAATTTGAGATGAAACGTGTGTTAGGTTAGAAATAATTAAGTTTAACTCTTACTTTCTATTTTCAATCATTATGTTTTTTTTCAAAAACTTTTTATTTGATTCAACAACCAAAAATTAAAATACAAGTGCTTTGCTTCACTTATGTTGTTTGCCAAAGTGTAGGCATAAATGGTTTTGTTATCATTAATGCTTTTATATTTTCACATTTTAACATATAATGATATATGTATATGTATATATATATATATATATATATATATATATATATATATATATATATATATACACACGAAGTGAGGATGCATACATTAAGTAAGGTTTAAGTTGTGTCACACTGGTTGCAGTAAAACATTATTAAAAAAGTCAGCTACAATTCTATAACATCATAATGGTAAATCCATTAATTATTTCCAAGGAGATATTTACAAGATTTTTAAAATATGAGTTATACAGTATTCGCATTTTAACTGTTAATCAGCTGCTTCCTCCTAGTACAATTTTCAAAAGAAATCATTTCATACCTATAGAATAGAACATATACACAGGTTTACTCTAAAGCATTTACATGCATCTGTTTTCGCAGGTGCTCCTTCAGTGTACATCTTAAAGCGAATAATTTCTTTGGTTCTGCTTTGTCACATATGCAATCCTAGGATGCTATCCCACTGTTTGAAAAAAGCTTAGACCATAAGCTGTTGTTCTTCTTAGAACTTAATCTTCATTATTATTTCTGAATGTGTTTGACATAGTCCTGACCTCCACTTTACTGTCCAAGGAAGGGCAGCGTTATATTTTTAATATTTTGTTTAGCAGGTTATCAAGCAAAAGCGCAACGTAGTACTGATTGGCAGATTTAAAAGCTTACTGGGGTTAGAAAGTGAATTTTCAAGGTAAGCAAAGCACCTTATTTTATTAACAGTTTTCGTAACATAGCTGTTTGGAGTAATCACAAATATCATTTGAATAATTTCATGTGTTAAAATAAACAACACATTGTTATACCTTTCTGCTCTGAGACATTCATCTTTAAGTTAGTAGTAGCATATCATCTACTCACGTTACATGCTAAGAGGAGGTGGATAACTGCAAGGCCAGTCTAATTTGTGTATAATCACATTCCTTGCAATGACTAGGGCTACTTCCTGTAACAGGAGATCTCACATTGTAGCATATTAATTGCTTAGCTTTCTGTGCCTCTATCTTTGTGCAGTTTATATGAAAGGGAGAGAATAAGGAATGAGGCCAAGGTATGTTTTTTGAGACACCATGGGAGTGATGTTGCCCGAAGGATCCTCGAGAACAAATTTAGTATTGTTTGTGTTTTCAGGAGGTGGTATGACATTGTTGGATTCATTCTGAGTCAGAGTAAACATGCTATTTATTCATGAAATATATTTATTTGGATCCTTTCTTGTACAATGTGACTTGCACTCTTACCCCTTTAGCATCCCATATTTTTTTACTTAGGCCGAATGTTTGAAAGTAATTCTTTTCACAATTTCATTTCAGACAATAAAAAAGCAACAATTTTTTGCAAGACAATATAACAGCAGCTGATGTTCCATTTTAAATAAATGAAGAGGAGGTTCGTGTCATTTTTGACCATTTTTATCAAAGCATTGATGTGCACATCTGTACAGAAATTAAAATACCCCACATTAAAACAAACAAAAAAAGGGAGAAAAAGCACTTCCAAAATTATGTGCAAAGTCCATCAACTCTGCAGTCATGGTTTATGCACTTCGCTGTTTGGAGTGATCACAGAGCTCGTCTGAGTAATTTCATGAGTTAACCCACACTTTTGCTGCTGAGATTTGAGCCATTCATCTTTAAGATACTAGAAGGTTGCCACCCCTCAGCAGTTAACAAAAATGACAACCTTTTCTCATGCCTTTCTGCATATGTTTGCCTTTATAACATTCACCATTACTGTTACATGCACACTAGAACTGGCATGCTAAGAAAACTTTGGACGTGTGTTCCTCAGGAAGGACAGATGTTTGTTTTGCCTTGTCTTATTTCTAAAGTGAAATTAGACTATGCATACCAGTCTAAGTTAATTTAGTTTAAATGTCAAAGTCCTTGCACCAAATTAATGTCTGTTGCTGTACAGCTGCAATTTTTTGGATTAAAAAAAGAACAAACTACTATTATAAAGATATTAAACAAATGGACACTAATTTTTAAAGCTATATTAGATGATCCAGGCTGGTTCGTTTCAAAATATGTTAGGTTGCTGCCTTAATGCTTCTTATGTTACTATCGTTTCATCTGTGGATATATTTAGTGTATTCAATTTCAACCAAAATAGTGGCAAACTTTGAGGTCAATATTCCTTTTGTTGTCTCTGGTAAGCAGTACTTAATTGTCACACTGGTACACTGACATTTGCCTGAATATGTTAAATAAAGTATTTTTAAAATGCTTACTAAGTTTACTGACTTTATAGGAGGAAACTTTTTATAGGATCATCGCAATTAAAATGCAGTAAAGTTGTCGCCAGCTCTACTGCCTCACACACTGCTAATGACTAATTCTGTAGTGAATCCAGTTGTATAATACAGCACTGGAAATCACTGGAAGTTTCCCTAGTTTGTTACAGTATGTGGGCATTCGGGTAGTTTAGGCAGTTAATTTAAAGGGCATGTAACAAACAGAGGTGCTTTATTATGTATCCTGCTGTTATTGAAGCTATGGAGGGAAAGTAAATTATTTAAAAAAAAATAATTGAAGTACTTTCCGTTTTTAGAACAGTGACAATAATGTTGTTGCATACACTTATTTTTCACTTATGGAAATTAGTTAGTATAACGTCCCCTGAAGAGCATAACACTAATGTTACAGTTTATTGGATTGCTGTTTTGATCTGCTCTGTATTAAAATCATTTATCAGCCATGTGTGGGTGCTGAACAAGTGAACATGTAAACCAACATACCACTCAGTATATCTTAAGTCAGCCATATATACTTTACCCACATTTTTCCATTCTTGATTTTGTTCTGATGAATTTATTTTACTTTTAAGCTTGTCAATGAATAATATGGTTCTGTTCTTTCTTTTATTTTAGAGTACTGTTTAGGTCACCACATTAATTTCTGACTTGGTGGCTATTTGCTTACTCTTGTGTATAACCACAGTAACTTTTAAGTTACCTTCTCCTGTAGGTGTCCCTTTAAGTAAGAAAATGTTATTGTTGCATATCATTCCCAGTATAATTTCACAGAAACTCAGCTTACTAGATTGGAAAGTAATTGTCAGTTTAATAGTGCTGTTGGGTGTAGAAGGAATTTGATAGTTTTCTGCTGTTGGGTGTAGAAGGAATTTGATAGTTTTCTTTACTTGGTTTCTATCTGTTTATCAACACATGAACTTTACTATCTATGTACTTAGTAAGGTGGTAGTGGCAGTCATCTCTTTATCATCTTTATACTTCCCAAAATTTCCGTCTAGTTATTTCAATATTGTTTCCAGTTTGACGAATATGTAATCCTGAGTTTAATGCAAAGAAGCTTGACCTGTTGAATTAATGGATACAGTACAGGCCCTCAAAAGTAGTGCTAGAAATAGTTAGAACTGTAGGCTTTTACTAGATTTTCTTTCGGTTAACATACTGACTGCTACTACCTTTCAGCACTCCTTAAGTTCTAATCTTGCTCTAAAGTATTAACAACAGCCAGCAGAGAGCAATGCCCAAAGCATTTCACAACTTTGAGAGCTGTAATACACATTGTTGTTGCACAAAAGAACAAATGTGGAATAATGAGGTGTTTAACAGCATCTAAAGGCATTCAGTCATTCATCAGAGGACCACTTAGTGTATGTCTACTATCTGTGTGGCAGCACTAGGAATTCGATGTCTTTCAAACTTGTTAAGCTGTTTCTGTAACTGGTAATAACACGTCGGGGCTGCCAAAGCTCATGTACTACAAAAAACTGTGATCAAGTCTGTCTGATCATAACTCACTTGTGTTTTCTCAACTTGGATATCAAGATTTCATATCTCAAATTTCACTTCACTCTGCTTTCAAATATAACAACTTGATTAAGACTGGAGACTCGGTCATAATCTCTTTTATACACCCTGGTAACATTTGTAGCTCTCTTACTCATGAAAAAAAGGCCAAAACCGGGAATACGTTTCATTTACAATATATTATTCATTTGGAAAGCTGTTAGAATAATTAAATTTTTTGTTAACTAGTAATTTTTGAGTAATAAAATATATATAAAGATGATGACTGGTGGTGTTTTGTACTTTCAGTATTTTGCTGCAAACTTCACAAATTTTACAAAAAGTTGAGCAAAATTTAGTGCCAAAATCTTTGGCAGAAGTGAAATTCAGGAAGAGTTGACCGCTATGGTCACATTTCACTCCAAGCATATACTGTAGGTCCTTTACGAAATGTTATTTTGCAGTTGTTGAAGTTACATGGCCATTCCAAAGCAAGGCTCTGTGACAGCAGAAAATGTAATAATGGAAGGACTTCAGACTGCTTCATAATGATGTCTAGACTTGGTATACATGGGCATTGTATTGAGTTGTTGCACTTTTGGTAATGTTTATTTCAAGCCTTTAATTAATATTTAAAAATATAATTTGCAAAAAGTAGATTTAGACAGGTATTCAGAAAAAATACCACACTGCAATCAATGGTGAATGGTGTGGAACATGAGTGTCAGCACGGCAACATTATGCTGGTGAAGGGACTGTATAATATAACTTTGCAGCTGTAATAACTGAATTTTGTGCAGTCATATCACCCAGGATAGATGGTGTTCCCAGTGCTTTGCATATTCACGTGTGCCAAAGCTCCCCATATCTGAGCTGTAATGTCTACTCTGAGAGCAGCCCATACAAAGGCACCACAGCTAAGTGCCAATTAATTTCCCCATATAAATGAAAAGGATATGGGGAGACAGCCCAGGCAGAAATGGAGAAGTGCAAGTACAGGAACACATAGCAGGACAACAGAAAGTGAAGATAGGTGTGGGGGTTATATATTTTTGGTAGGCACATGTATCCATTTTTCATTCCTTTTAAGAATGGTGGAGATGAAACTGGCAAAGGAAGGTTTGGGTGGGAAGGATATTATAAGGAAGAAAGAAGGGGCAGGCAAATATATAGTGCAGGCATACACTGACAGGAGAGATAGTCACACATAAGGCTGGACAACAATAGGGAGACAAGGACTGACAGGGTGGGCAACTGGTGATGGGGAATACTAGTTGGAAAACAAAGGATGAGGAGTGACACACAAGGATGGTGAATGCAATGACTTGGGAAATAAATGTGATTTAGGAAGGCCTGCCTGACCAGCCCAGAGGGGAATCCACCCAGATATTAGTAACCTCCATGTGTGACCTTAAGTGCAGGTGCCATCTCTGTTTGAAATTTTGAATTGCCTTAACAAGTTAACTTTCAACTCTTTTCTTGAAATTATTCAAAATACATAAACAGGCATTATACCCTCTTTAACAACAGCCACCTCAATTCCTGCCAGATGACCCGGGATGAACCTTCCATACCACTCTCAGATGAGGAGCCTTTGACTTCCTACAGAGAAATGGCCACAGATTCCACTAATTAGCCCTTCACATTACCTTCTATAAAGTGACCTTCATCACCACGCAGAATGACAGGCCTGGGGACTACTGGGTCCCAGCAATGGGCATGATGTCTGCTGCAGAGTGTTTAGGCTGCTGACTCACAACAGCCTGCACCATGGCTGATCCTTTAAAAAAATAAACTAAGTTAAAAAAATGAAAGAGTAAGAAATACACACTAAAGATTAGAAAGTATGTAATGCATATAATTAACATAGTTCAGTACTAGACTACACTTAGAATCTGTCATGCTTCCTTGGACAGGGCATCCCATTTTCCTGCATCTTCTTGTCTGTTGGAAGACATAAAATGAACTGATTCAGTACAGCATATCTCTCACAACAGAGGACAACTGCAGCTACAAATAATAAATGTAGTGTACAATACCTAACCCAAGTCTAGAATGCTTACAGTAATAGGCTGGGTCCCTCTCCATAACCTCTTCTTCCTACTGTGGAGAAGTTCAGGGTGGCTACACATATGCCAGTAACTAAAAAGAGTGGGTGCTGTCAGTGGCTTGACTCAAAGCCCTGGCAAGCTGGTGTCAAACATCAGTTTTTAGAGCTGAACCTCATGATCCCCCAGCAGATGCATTTATAGTCACTGTGCAGCAGATGTTAGAAGATCTTACTCTCCTTGCAGCATCATGCTGAAGTCTTACCGAAGTCGATACCTGAAAAAAGCCATGTTAATTTTGTTGGACAAAACAAGCAGCAAAAGGTTAACTCAGTGCATACCATGTGATGTGTAGTGCGGTAGCAAGATGAACAGTAACACTAATGCAGTCAGGCAAAAACCTTACTTTGCCATTGCTGTTCATGCATGCACACTTCACATACATTCCCAGACAGAGAATAGGTAGACATGAGCATCATAGCACCAGTTATGGCCAATAACACATCGTGTTATAGCCATACTTTACAGATGACTGCAATAAATCATCTCATTGGCATAATTACTTATCTGCAAGGCCCATTTTAGTGCAATAAAACAAACTGTCATATTTCAAGACACTTTATGACAAGCAACTTGGAGACACAGAATATAGTGAATAACAGACTATACTGGTCATATAAGCAAACTGACAGCAGTGATGGGACCACTGGTAATGGACCTAATGACAGCATTGATCACAAAAGAGTGTATGGGAACAACAGGGGCAGTAACTGCACAGAGGAATGTGTGGAGTAAAATAACACAGGACTTGACAAGGGATTGACACTGGGGAGGGTCAATCTGAAAGGACAAGGCAGATTGCAGATATACTGGGGTGATCACAACCTAATAAGGCACAGGAAAAGTGAAGGACAGGTTTCAGTCTGACAATGCATAGGGAACGTAGTCCTGTCTTACTGTATAGTATTCACACTAGCTGATTATATACATATGGACTGCATAACATGCTAGAGGGAATATGTGGCCTTCTGCACGCCAGGCACAAATGATATGTTCAGCACAGATCTGACAGAAGCAAGCATGGCTAACATGCACACTGCTGCCACACTATGGCATAGTTTTGGAATGGTTACACCACAGCAGCACACTGGACTGTGCCCAGCAAAAATAGGCTTAGGACAGTACTGAGAAAAGTGTTGGCTGGCATGGCAATAACGTAGATACACATTGACCTGCATGTGTAACTTACTGAAGAAATGCCAATGGCTGGAAAAATTCACCACATGGGAAATGGGAGTGCTACTACATGTCCTATCCATACATGGTATGTAATTCCTTGAGATGGATGAAAAATGATACAAGGCCTTTTAGGACCAGATGCTGCAAGAACTGGTGCAGGTCATCAACATAGATTGTGGCTATAATTTGATAATAGTGCCAATGTGTAAAGGAATCATTGATATGTTACTGCATGACAATATCAAGGCACAGAAAATTTCCAGAGAGACACTGACCACTGGGGATGGATCATGAAGACAGAGACTTTGCAGGAAGGAGAAAAATTGCTGTTATAATTGTTTGAGGAAGGTAAAATAACCTTCATACTTGTGGGTGTCTTTGATATTTGAATTGGGCTAAAAATGACTGTGCGTCTGTAGGAGATGCACTGTCAGTAGTAGCAGGTGGTATTACTGTAGGCACTGACCTGTTTGTTGTGAGCTGTGTACTTAGGCAAACACATTTACATGTCTGACACCCAGGAGCATTGAGGCTGCAACATTGACAAACTGCACCACCATGAGGCATCTGTGGGTCCATAGGCTATGTATGCAATTAACATGCAGCAGTCTGCATGCTGTATGGTGATGGGAGTTACAAATACGATCAAGAAGTGCTGCAGGTATGTTATCTGCATGCATTCACAGGTTCCACTGATTATAGATTCCACATACCAGGTCAGAACAGGTCTGGTGTTAGTCAGTCACTGGTGACTGACGAGGATGACAACATGCCTTTGTCACAGTCTGATGACATAATGGCACTGTCAACAACACTAATGGTGAATACAACTCGGAAATCACCCACAGCTGAGATAACTGAAGGGGAGAGATAAACCTTCAGCAACTTCTGTGTTCAGCAAAGGACATCCTGTCCATGCCAGCTCCACCTAAACTACACACCCAAGTTAGTACTGCAGATGGCAAGACTTCCTGTCTTGCAGTAATGCATTGCCCCCAAATTATAGCTGATTTTATGTCATCATATTATATGGCATGGCATGGACCTTCGGGGCATACTACAGTGTTCAGCAGATGTATCCAAGCATTGGAAGTGGCCCTTCAGTACTTTAAACTGATGTTTGATAATGTTATATCTCTATAATAGCATGGTCCTATAAATAACCTCTTAAAGATACAACAGTGGACACAATTAAGAAATCGCTAATGCCTGCACTCTTAGGAACCAAAATTTAAAGGACTGTCTGGGTGGCAATATATGCACCTATTAGCTAGATAATTCTGTGGAAAGTTACCCTGCATGAAACACTGGTGTAGGTATGAGGTGTGTCAAATGTAGAAATCACTGAAGTTGCCTGGCTGGTGCATAGTGACATTGTGTACAATACCTTATGCACTGCTGCACTAGAGATTTGATGGAATGGAAACCCTTTCATTTGATATACCTGATACCATATAGAGCAGGCATGGCCTCCTTGGCAATGTGAGTACAGTCGGTGTTCTCCAGAACTTCAGGGAAATAGGTTATGTGAAAGAATGCCTGCATAGCTGTATTTCTCTTCTCTGCTTTCTGAGGAAACCAGATGTGCTGCAGCACCATGTCAGGAAGCTAGCTTAGATTTATGCCTGTGAAACTATTAATGAGCTCCTTTAAGGTACTTGGTATAAGGTTTCCATATTGCCATTCCATACTAAAGTCTGGGTCTAATGTAACTAACAATAACTTCATCATTTCTGATTTCCTAGACTTTATAAATCGTTTTATACAACCTATAAGTCCTTAAATGAATCTACAGTTTCAGTCACTGTGTGCTGTATTAAATATTCATAGGTTCATAGGTGTGTACTAGGCTAATGGCCCTGGAGCCTTTACAAGCCTAGCCCATAGAAGTGCCCTGGCCCTTTCAATTTATGTCTCCCAAATCGCATATGCTTAGTTTTTGATGTATTTATCAGCATATTATTCTCCTGTGCTCAAATGATCAATTTAGTCAAGTTCTTTTGCAGACAGGACTAAATCCGTAGCACATGTAATCAGTTTCCCTAATTTCAGGTCATCTGCATATAGACTGTAAAACACCTTAGATGAAAACATTAGGTCTGAAAGATACAATCAGAACAAGTAAGGGCCTATGACAGAGCCGTTTGGGACACCCTGACTGTAACCAAGAATTTGTAATATAAGGATATGACCTTTAATGTCAGTAAATGAAGTATAATGGGGTTTGTCAAAAAAACAAGTTAGAATAACAAAATAAATGATCAAATCATAAAGGAATTACTGCATCATTAAAGATTTGGGACAGTGGTAAAGAAACAGTTCAAATGGTTACCGGAGTCTGTTTAGCAGCTTCAGAAAAGCATATTCTGTAGCCACAGTAGCGCAACAGTTAGTGTTGCTGTCTCATAGTACATAGTTCTCCAGTTTGGTTCTTAGCTGGGATGCTTTCTTTGTGGAGTCTGCATATCTGCCATATGCTGACATGTTTTTTCACTTTGTGTTCAAGTTTCCTCAACCATCTGATGTGTTGTATGTGAACTGGTGGTCCTCTAGATTGGCCATAAGTGTGAATCCTGAGTGCGCACATGCACAGAGATATTCAAGTCCCACAATGTGTTGGCACTTCATTCAGGATGAATTTTACATCTTGCACTTACTGAATGCCAGGATAGACTTTGGAGCTACTGTAACCCTGCTTTTGATAAGTCGGCAATTGAAGAATGAATAAACGTTATATAACCCCATCTTTTTGAGAAGTATGTATAGCCACCAGAAAGAAATAATTGCACTATTTTATATCTGACTAATCTGACCCATTATTGAATAAATACTGCTTTATGGAGCATTACATCTAAACGCATAAAGCCTGAAAAGATCCTTTGCTGGAAGGAACATAAAGTTGGGAAATTTGAACTGCTGAGAAAAAAAATTCAGAAAATGCCATTATATTCTGATTTTATAGCTTGCTTAAAGGTGACCTCTGTGTAATATAGAAGGCAAAATGTCTGCTCTGATTCTGTTTGAAAGTCTCGTCTTGGAAAGCTCTGCTTAGGGTGCTAACACTAGATCAGAGAACCTAATGTTACAAAAATTATATGAAGAATATAAAAATACTTTCCATGATTGTGGAATTATCTTCCTCTTGTAATCAGCAAAATCAAGTTTGGTTCTCCAGCTACCTCTCAAAAAAGCAGCAGGCAGTATGTTGTCTCTTCTTTCCTTCTGATTACAGTGGGTGTCTCTCTAGGATCCTTTTAGGTCTCCTGCTATTCAGTACACTCATGAATGATCTCCACCTAGCTTCTATAAAACCACTATCACACAGTATGCATATAATGCAACAGTTGTCTATTCTGCTAAAAGCTTAGATAAATGAAAACAACTTACACAAGAGTCTTTCTCCACCAGAGACTTGGCTATCTGATGCACAGCTGCTCCTAACCCTTAAATAATGATTCTATATACCCCCAAAGCATTCAACTGACTACAAAAATAATTTTGAAATCACTTCCTTCTAAGTTAAACTAAGTTTATGGGAGTCACTATCAGTGAAAGAGTAAAATGTGATCATCACACAAAACGCCCACTAGAAGATAGGTGCACTCTAGGGAGTTAAACAATACCTCCTAGATAAGGCCTGGACAGAGTATTGCTCATTCCCTTCTCATCTTGATTAACCTGCAGTGCACTCAGTTTTCACTCTTGGAAGAGTGCTATAACAAGGTGGCAAAATTTGCCCCCAATTGTAATTATAGGACACATCAGTGTCTGGCTGTAACAAAAAATTTACTGGTTATTGCTAAAGCATTACCTTACACTTTCCTAACTAATCACTTCTCATAAACTCATCTATTGTCCAGACAAATGCCCTAGTTTGAAAAATATTCTCCAACTTATTATCCAAGTAGACAGCTGAGATTCACTGATAACATGCTATTAACTGTTACAAAAGCAAACAACTCAGCTGATGACACTTTGTGCTCAACTTTCCAAGCTAAAATTTGTAGATCCCTTTCTCTCTCTCTCTCTCTCTCTCTCTCTCTAAGAAACATAGTAAACAAACTCTATTAAGGAGCAAGTCAGACAATGCCCAAAAGATACCTGGCTCTGTACATGCACAACTCTTGGGTGATAAATGTCCTGCCCCTTGTTTCTCCTACTCTTTCCAATCAGTTATTTGTTCAATATCTCCTCTTTGTCCTCTACCTCTTCCTGTTCTTCCTTCTACCTATCGTAAAACATTCTCACTTACCTCTTAAAAATATTCCTCTATTTCCACAGCTGCAAGCAGTGGTCAGAGAAGGCTCTAAGGTCATCAGAGACCAGGCTGAAGACCTGGAAGTTGACTGGAGAAGTACAACAGTTCAGGGAATTACTCAGGGCATTAGCACCCCAAGAAGAGGAGGAAATAGGTGGAGTTGAACAAGAATGGCAATGCCTAAAAACAGCATGTGTTAGGACTACAGAAAAGATATGTGGCTGAGCCAGGTATGGAAATTAGGTACACAAGGAAAGCTGGTGGTGGAATGCAGAAGTTCAGGAAGTCATCAAAAGAAAGGCGTGCAGGAAGAAGTGTGATATAGAAAAGACTGACCAGGATAGGAAGGACTACTGGTTGGTTAACACAGAAGCTAAGAAAGAAGTTGCAATAGGAAAGAATAGGGCATTGGAGGTACTCTACCAGCTTCTGGAAAGTGACTTAGCAAGTGGCACAAAGAAAACTATATCAGGTTGCAAGGCAAAAACAGAAAGATAAAGAAGATGGTCAGACACCCTCAATAAAGGATGCCAGCAACAACCTGCTGACCAGTCCACAGGACATCAAAGGCAGGTGGAAGGAGTATTTCCAGCAGCTTCTGAATGAACAATACTCCGCAGAAGCTGAACTGCCGCAGAAACAGCCTACGATGAGAGAAGAAGAGGATCCCACCCTAGAAGAAGTAAGAACAGCACTACAGAAAATGGAGTCAGGGAAAGCAGCAGGCGCAAATGAGGTCACAGCAGATATGATAAAGATGTTGGGTGAGATAGGTGAGAAATGGCTCCTGAGGGTACTAGTAGCAGTGTGGAGAGAAAGGAGTATCCCAGATGACTGTAGAATAGGCATATTCGTGCCGGTGTACAAGAGCAAAGGGGAAATCCACAACTGTGGGGAGTATAGAGGCATCAAACACCTATCACATTGCATGAAAGTTCTGGAGAGAGTGATTGATAAATGGATAAGCAGAGTAGTTATGCAGAGTAGTAGAATGTAAGATGGGAGATGAGCAGTTCAGATTCAGATCAGGGTGCAGCACAATTGACTCAATGTTTGCAGTGAGCAAGATACTTTAGAAGAAGATGAGTGTCCAAGTGGGCATTCCTAGAGTTGGAGAAAATGTATGATAAGGTTCCAAGAAAGGTCATTTGGGCAGGACTGCTGTGGTTTGAAGTCCCAGAAACATTGGTAGAATTAGTGCAGGCTATGTACAAGGACCCAATGAATCATGTGTGAACAGTGTTGGGTCTCACAGATGGGTTCCCAGTGGGAGTGGGTGTACACCAGGCTTCAGCTCTGAGCCCACTGCTGTTCATACTGGTGATGGGCTACATTAGCAAACAGGTCATAGGGAACAGACCAACAACGCTCTGTATGCAGACGATGTGGCATTACAGGCAGACTATGAACTAGAACTTCAGCAAAGCGTAGGAGAATGGAATGCAAAATTGAAGGCACATGGGATGAAACTAAGGACAGATAAGACTGTGGTAATGGCAGCAAACTAGGTAAATCAGAAGAAGATGAGAACAGAGATAGAAAGGAAGATAGTGGAACAGGTAAACAGCTTCAAGTAAGTGGGGAGGAATGGTTGAGGAGAAGGGAAGCCTAAATGAAGAGGTCAAAGCTAGAATCAGAGGGAATGCATCCAGCTGGCAGAGCGTCAGGTGTAGTCTATGACAGAAGAATGCCAAAGAAGCTGAAAAGTAAGGTGTACAAGAGAGTGGTGCGACCAGCACTACTGTGTGGTACAGAAACCTGGGCAATAAAGGCAGAACAGTTGAAGAAGCTAGAGGTGATGGAAATCAAGCGCCTAAGAAGGGTGGTAGGATGCACACTGTGGGAGAGACAAAAAAATGAGGACATAAGAGTAGAAGCCAAAGTAGCTCCATTTGAAGAAAAGATCAAAGAGAACAGATTACAATGATTTGGACATGTGAAGAAAAGCTGAACTCAATCTGGTGAGGAAGATCTGGGACAGACAAGAAGAAGTTAAGAGGAAGCAAAGACATCCAGCAAAGAGGTGGATGGATTGTGTGAAAGAAGATCTGCAACAGTCAGGCATGAGTGTTGACGAAGGCAGGAGTGTGGCACTGAATTGAGAGAGCTGGCAACAGTTAACATGATACCTGACCCCATATAGAAAAAAATGGGAAAAAGGGGGGCTGATGATGTTTAAATGATGTATATTTTTTGATTACTTGCATACCTCTGTTAACTATGTTTTTTATTTAATGTTTTTTTTCCAAGCTTTTAAATTTTATATATTTGTTGATTACTTGTATACCTCTGTGTACTACTTTCTTTGTGTAATGTTGGAATTTTTCTGGAGCTTTTCTATCCGGGCCTCTGCAGAAATGGAGCAGCTTCCAGTTCATTTGGACTATCCTGGTAAACATATGCAATAAATAAATAAGTCAGACATTAACTTCCTTCAGAAATGGTAAATGTACAAATGGATATCTGTCACTAATTCAGTAGGTAGCACACTTGTCTTTGGTGCTGAAGGCTATGAATTCATTTCCCACACTTGGTAGTCTGATTCATTTTTCTAGTACTGGCACTGCAGTGCAGCATAAGCCATGTGTGTATTTTGTGTAGCTGAATATTTGTGGCTGAGAGAATAAAAATCAATATCACATGCATTTGTGATTGTTCAAGCTTCAGAACTCTCACTCTCTGGATCATAGTAGTGATTCAATTTGGAAGAAATCACAGTGCTCCATGATATATAGTATTAATCGTTTTGCTGGAGCAGGAGTACAGTGTTTAAAATATATCCAAGCTATTGGAAGGTGTTGAATAGTGCACAATAAATGTGTGTGCATCCGGGTGTGTGTTGGAGAGGTGCTGGTGAGAATCTCAGCAATAAATGGCATAATAAAGAAAGCATACACAGCATTTCTGTAAGGTATGGCATCATTCCAAAAATAAATTCAGTTATACATTTACTTCAGTCTGGCATAAATCTCCCAGTATAATTCAATTCAATTGCATTGAAGCCACTTGGATCCACTTCAAATGTTCTGGCCAATAATTCATCTTCTAAGAGTAAACAGAAACGTTTCTATAGTTGCCAAGTAGAATGAGCCATGGGTTCAATCTGTTCTGTAGAAACAAAACTTTGCTATAGTTTTCCCATGAAAAGGTCACTAAGTATCGTACATCATGAAAATCATAAATATTGCCAGGCATTCAGACATGCTGCCATTTTTTGGGTTTTGTAGCACTTTAATCAGGATACGTTGACTGATGTTTAGCACTGTGGCATACTGACTGTGCCTTTAACAATTAGCACACTGGTTTGTTATACAAGTTAATGTACAACATTTTTGTACATATTTATACAAGCTGCCTCTATAATCATTGTTTCTGTTACTTTCTCCATGTTTTGTATAGACTTCACAAATAATGGTGCAAAAGCCTCAGGCGGGAGAGCATCAGACAGCACTTCCTGTCTGTGATAAGAATGTTAGGATAACTGCTTGCTGTAATTTGTAAAATCCATCACTTCAAGTACACAGACTTTGATACATCATCCATTTGTTGATACTGCACCCTAATGAAGTTTATATAATATGTACTTGTTTTATTTATCTTTTTTATTTTTATTTTGCTTTCATTTGTTAACCAGTGTAGAGATTTGATCCAAATGGATCACTTTTAGGTTGTGCATGGAGAGTATCGGAAAGACAAAAAAAAGTCTCCTTAGGTGAATACAACAAAATTTCAAACAATTAGTAGTAATTAATTGCACTTTCACCTGTATATACTATGATGTGCTATGAAGTGTAAATAATTCATTGTTGAAGCACATCGCAGTGTATATATAGGTTAAAGTAGGTAGTATGTGCAATTAAGATTGTTTGAGTAAAAGGGGGAGTTGAGTTAAAGATGGGGAAAGTAGTGGAGAGATGGGTAGAAAACAGGATAATGATTGTCAGAAAAGTGCAGTGCAGTGGTGTAAAGCAAGGATATTTTGTTGTCTGAGAATGAGCTAGCATTAAGGGCAGTATCAAAAGGAGATGGAGTTGACTTTCACATCATTCTTTAGTTTGGGAAGCAGAAGGGTAGCATGCTCAAAAATACATTTTTTTTAATTGGTGACTAATTTTTGGAAGGATAAGGTTCCCTTTAAGTTTGGTTGCAGAGCTCTCCATGTTTGTTTGGCTATTAATTAAAAAAAATGGTCTGTGGTCTAAAATCTTCTGTGATTATGTGTAAACAATTTAAACAGTAATGTAAAGAACAATGTCCTTCCTGTTTATAAATTGCATCCTATCAAATCAAGACCTATTGAATTTACTTTTTATAGAAACACAGTACACTGTCAATCATTCCTCCAAATAGGTTTTATAAAAAACCTCAAAAAACTTTTTTTGTATTTTTGTATAAGGTTAAAAACAGGACATGAGAAAATATGTTCTGCCCCTTTTCATTCTTATGTTCATGAAGAGGACATTTAATTAGGCAAAGACATTTCTGGCTCAGCCTTTAACAAGTCTCAGGTGGGAGCAGTGCAATGATGATCTTAGAATCCACCAGACCATCTGACAGACTCTTCACCCTTATTCCTCCGAAATGCTCTAAGATCCAGTACTTACTTATTATCGCAACCAGATTTTTGCGGTTGCGAAATTGGCATACTTGGATTGAGATGACTGCATCTCCTTCTTAAAACGGGTATTCAAACTGTAGATTACTGTCGGAGTACAGTGGTTAAGTACCAGGAGCAGGAACAAGCTTCCTGTTTTGTGTGTAGTACAGATGCATGAATGAAAGAGCGTAGCTGCTATCATATGAAGGAATGTAAAGTAATAACAGTAAAGGAGTGACCGTTAAGAGAGTTATTAGATAGTAACTGAACACAGACACAGAGAAGGTATTATTTCTAAGGTTTTTAGTTCCCATATTGTGTTAATCAACCATTAAAGGAAGCATTGCAATGAGAAAGTATGTGTAACTGATGCTTTTGAATTGTAAAGGAGGCAGGCTCTGAGGTTGACATGTTAGTTGAGCGGTCATGGTCATTCCTATTTACTGCTCTGTTAATGTTGATGGCTCATTCCCTATAATGTTGATGGCTCATTCCCTAGTTGTGTTCATAGATGCATCTTCACAGGAGGAAAGAAGTATGCTTTTTACCAAAAGTAAAGGTAGCACACACTAGTGGTACACAAACACAGTTCTGAATGTACTTTGACAGCATTTTTTTGTTTTTTTGCCACAAGAAACGAGCATGCATCACTCAGTTTTTAAATGACAGTAATGGTTCTGATAATAGTACAGATTAATCTGCGCAAGGGACCAAAATACTATGTTTTTTAAATAAAAGTAAAGGCAACACATATTTTTGGGACACGCACACACAATACGATGCACTTTGACTACAGTTGTTGACAGAATAAACGACCGTGAAGCAGCCAGTGTTCAGTTGACAAATCTGGTTGCAATAATACGTACCTAAGATCCTTATTGGACCTGCCTGACCAGTCTCTACTGATGTCCCAGTGTACTTTAACATTCCTGCAAGACTGATCCTCAAGACCATGCTTAATTCCAATAAGCCATACATGAATGTGAAGGAATCTGTGATGTCTGCCTTTTGCTAACAACTGAATTGCATCAAACATCAAAAGGATGCTACGTACTTAAATATAAACCACCAAGTTTTCTAGGCTCATGTATTGCCGTGATTACCTAATCCTCAACTGCCCTCTTTTCTTTTGTCTCTATATGTGAATATGCCTAAGGAGAATAGCATGCAGTGTATAAAAATATGTACTATTCCATATGTAGTCAGTATAAGCAGTCTACATAGAATTGTTTAGGTTTTGTGTGTGAATGTCTGTTACCAGACTTGACAAAATCGGACAAAAAGATGCTAATTCTTATAGCAAACTGCTTTTAAAAGGGTAGCAAAGTCATATTTATGCTGAAAATCTTTTAAAAGACTAAAGCATCAGTTTGAAAGGAACTAACAAAGTTAGACAGTAATATTTAGATTATAGCATTAGACTTGTGTACCTTATCTGCACTCCATTTTAAGCCTGGTTTTACTGCCTACAGAATCACCTGTGAAAACCACTAGCATCCATACGCAGATGCTGTAGAACACACAAAAATATTTCACTATCAAAATATATAATTTTATATTTTGCAATGAAGCTGGGAGGGACAACTGAACTTCTTTAATTGGTAGGAATCCTTGTGTTAGCTATAGTTTAGCATTTTTTTCAAAAACTGGCATCTAATAAAGAGTTATAGCTCTGCATTCTTTATTTTCTAACATTTGGAGCTTTACTGCTGCCAAAACTGCATTAACAGATGACAGTATACAGAATGGAGAAACTGTGATGTTTCCCAGAAGTACAGCTAAAGCAGGATTTTTTTTCCAGTTTATATTTTATTGCATTTTCAGATTTAAATGTTAACAACAATGACAAAAAACAGTATACAGTAAAAGAAAATGAAAAAACATTATACAGACCTTTAACATAAATCGCCTATATCATCCTGTCATGACAGAAGAAAAAATAACTGGTTATCTACTGTATAGTAAATTACATTAGCCAACACAACAAGACATTTATCTAAATAAACTGAGGTAATATAGACATAATATTAGGAAACAAAAGGTGACCAGTAGATAATATAAGAAGTAAATTAAACCTTTGAACTCCTATTTACAACTGTACAAATAGTGCCAGTAATAGTTGAGAGAGAAACTTTTACTAATCATATGTTCCCCAGGTTTCACGAAGCCTTCGTGTAAGAGTTATAACTCTTACACGGAGGCTGCAGTTAAATGGAGTGATGTCAGCATGCTTTACATATTCATGAGAGCATGCTGAATCACACCTAAGTCTAACACGGTCCGTGTAAGACAGTAGGGGGCGTGTCCGTAGGCTGGCCCTGCAAGCGGACACGCCCCCAGAAGTGTAAAAGTGCCCAAAGTAAACACCCACAACAGAGTCCACGGAAATGTGAATAAACACAACACAATACATGCCCCCACAGACTATGAACATAAAATATATATAAATGAACATGTTATATATTTTTTTAAATTGTAAAGATGTTTAACCGTGAGTGCGCTCGTTTGCACGGGCATGCCCGTAGCGCAGCTACAGTTAGCAGTCAGTGGGAAAGCATATAAGAACTAAATATGCAAAATAAGCCAGGAAGCAATAGTGTAGCGGTAGAGATGTTGGCTGAAGAGCAGGCATTCATGGTTCGAGCCCCCACAACACCAATTTTTTTTTTCAAAATAAGCAGGAAAGAAGTCCCTGACAATTATGTACACACACAACCACAATTTATGTAAAATGTAATGAAATAGCCCATTTATATTGAAGACATGTGAGGTAACAAAAGAAGAAAAAATGCCAGATGTGCTCATAGCTGAGCTACAGTTTAACAGAGTGAGTGCATGTGCCCGTAGATGAGCAGTGGTTTAACTGGGGCAAAATGAGTGCCCGTAGCTGAGCAGTGGTCTAACATGCTAAATCTATGTGCCCCTAACTGAGCTGAGCGTAATATGCGTGCCGATAGCCAAATGAGGCTTAAAAGCGTACCCGTTTGCGGAGCTGCGCACCGCGCAAACGAGCTAACCGACGGGCAACGTTGAGCAAGCTGTATCAAAACTGCCTTTACACAGACACACCCGTCAGCATGTCTAGACAGTCATGAAAAATAAAAAGCAGTGGCTAGGTTCGAACTCAGGATACTATACACCATAGTCAAGGTACCAAACCACTAAGCCATGACAGCAGTACCTAGAAATGCAATAATAGCTAATATATAGGAATGAATACAAACTGGAGCATGACAATGCAGGTTTACTGAAGTTGATACAATTCCAAAATGGCCAATCACAGATATGTGCGGGAAAAATGGACTATATAAGCCCCATAGGCGGGAATACACAGCATAAACGATTGTAGAACTGACCTGCAGGCAGAATGACAGGAGTAGGAGAGGGTAGTCGCTTTCGAGCACAGAGGTGGGGTGTTGAGGAGTCCAGGTACATGGTCTGGCTCCTAGTCCATAATCATGAGGCCCAACTCATGCAGGGCCAGGTCCTCTGGGGAGCATACAGGGCCGAGGCGTGGGACCGGTTGGCTCATGATCTCACCAGTGCCACAGGGATTCCAAGGACTGGTGAGCAGGTCTGTCACCATCATGCGGACCTGAAGAGACGCAAGCAGGACCAACTGAACCTTTGGATCCAGGAGGCCCGGCAAACAGCCAACGCCCCACTACTGAGTAAGTAACATTTAATTATGTATGTAAGAAATTAAACTAGCTGATATTATGGAGATGTGTATTCCAATATTACTTCATTTATATTACAGCTGCAGGTGTCCGTTCTGCGAACCACAGAGCCTATGGCGATAGGCTGGTGCGGTTGCGCCACCAGGCAGGTCAGTAATCCACTACCAGTAACTGTAACGAAATATAAAAGTATGACAGTCAGCAAAAGAGTGCAGTGTAGTCAGTGAGGAATAAAATCTGCAAGTAACAGTGTGAAAGTGTATGCAAGTATTGCTTGATTACAAAAGTGTGTTTCAGCCTCTAAGTTTAACCAAAAAATGAAACTGTCTGACATATATTCTGAAATAAAAATGCCCTACCTGTAAGAAAATAGTACACAACCTGCAGCAGGCTGAAAAGTATAGCTGCAGAAGATGATGAAATCACATGTGTGAAATATATCCCTGTGGAAATACTGAAACATGACAGAAGTGAGACTGCTAGAAAGGATTGTAAGAACTACTGGTAAAACATGTCAATAAAGCCTAGAAGTACCATCCTGAATAGTAAAATGAAAGCAAGTGAGAGAGTGTGAGAAAGTGTCATGAATCCAGCAATGCAGTAGTAATAACCCCTGAATAAAGTATACTGTAGTCAAGACAGAATGAAATGCATGTGATATTCAAAACCAAACAGCAAAATCTGTTCAAAGTTTTGCTGCATCTGGAATGTGTATCCCAAAATCTGGATATGTTGCTCTCAGTCTGCAATATGCAGATAGGATGATTGTCTGATATACCAAACATCCACACTTGTCTACAGCTATATAAAGCAAATGTAGCAGGATGATGTAGCTGAACAAAGCTAGATATGAATGTGTATGAAGAACCATAAAATGTATATTGATGTTGCAGTAACAGTCCTATCACCAAGTTGAAATAGTTATCATATAGGAAACTGTAGTTAGAACAGTAGTGTGTATATAACTGTCGCTATTAGAAATGTACAGCATATGTATTGCAATTCAAAGGTGTTAATATTACTTTCTTTACCCCACCCTATAACCACATATAACCCATTCCACGTGAAAATGGTATGTGCAATCACAATTAACACCCCTGGACGTTTGTCCTGTTGGGTCATATATATTTGCATGTCCGTTGATGCATCTGCCCTGTTCATACATCCACACCTGATGGCCTGTTGCCATCAGTTAACCCTGCATGTTGTTGGACTGTGTATTTCTGTTCAAATTATGCATGTGTTATGCATGCTGTTCAATGGTGTGAATATCTGGGTGTTTGGTTAATGGGAATACTAATGCATGCTGTTACAACTAATTGTGAATGGTATTATATGTCACTAACCCAAACTGTCATGACGTAATGCAAAACATAGGACGACAGGGAAGGCGGGTTCCAGCGGACCCACCTCTCCCACCTCAGCTGGCGAGTGCACCTGGCACTAGTGCCGAGTCCGGACCCTCCTCCGGTGGCCATGTGCCACCTGCGGGTGGAAGCACTGAAGGGGATAGGGCTCGCCCCCCCTCTGCAAGTGTGGCCGGAGGAGAACCACCACTCACCCTCCGTAGCGTCCGGACTGTGGTGCATAGGGAGATTCGGGACTCTGTTCTCGAGCCCCTACGCCAGCTCGAGGCACGGGTGGCGCAACTAATGGGCATGCCTGTTGCCCCGCCTACACAGCCCCCAGCACAGCCCCGTCCTGGGCAGTGAAGGAACAGTGGCAACTGCCTATGGGTGGGGATATCAGTTCCACTGTTGCCATCTGTGGGCTCATGGGCTCTGGATATCCGAACATCCGTCCCCGTCAATTGCGTAACCCCCCCACACGTGTCATACACCGCCCCTGTATGCATCTTGTTTGTCTTGTCTGTTTACCTACCCAACCTACCTCCCCAGCTGTACAGACTTCCTTCACCTGACATACCACTCTCATCTGAAAAAAAAGAAAAAAGAAAAAAAAAGGGCACTCTGTACACACAAAAAAATTACGCCCCATACATAGCTGCCCATTCCGCACACGTCTGCTGGACATGGAACCTATCAATTACAATTGGCTGTACAACAAGTATTATTGTTGTCCTGACACCTCTCTCAGGGGTGGAAGGTTTCAAATGTCACACCAAATTACATACATATGCACAGCTGTTGCTGATGAAGAAATGGGCAGCTATGGGCCTTACCTACATCCCTCCTGCACATCCCAAGCTTGTTTCCCTACTGTCTTACCCTCTTTGTGACCCCTTTTCACCACTTTCCTGTCTCCCCAGTTTCTTTTCTTTCAAAGAAAATAGCTGGTGTAAGATGAGTAAGCACGTTTAAGCGGTTGTAAGCGGGTGTGCGCGGAGCTAACCACCAGTGCGCATGCGTGAGCTCCGCGCAAACCAGCACTAACCCGGTTACAACTGCTTAAAAGTGCCTTAGTCACTTTGATTGACAGTTCCTGTACTCAGTTCAAAAGCAAAATAAAATCCCACTGTGAGTCCCGAACCCAGGACCTTGGAAACAGTAGTTTGCATGACTTACCACTAAGCCATGACTCTTATACAAGAACATTGTGCTAAAATAAATATATCATGTAATAGTAGGAATGAATGTAAAGGGAATATAGATGTGTAGTACACAAAGCATGCCATTTAGAATTACTATCAAAACTAGTGGATTTCCATAATAGTAGAGTGTAAACAGAAACAGCCATGCTAGTTGGAAGCTAGTAGGTAATAATGTCACTATAGCACCTTGCAAGCCACACACATACTCACAGCAGGATAAGCACTGCCCATACCCCACAACCTCTTACAGGAACACATCTGGACCAAGTAATAAAATATGTGGAGCAAAGGCCCAAAACCAGGGACACATTACAAATAACGTTACAACAAACGCAGACAGTTCAGAGAGTAACAGGGTCTGCACTTTGTGGGATGTTTGGAAGGGTATGCAGTCTGAAACTTGAATGTTTGTCACCATATTCTGACTTGAGCTCAGAGTGATTTGCCAGAAAAAGGTGTGCATGAGATATTGACCAAAATATGAGGCAGAAATGTGGACAACCTGCAAATATCTGTACACACGACGGGTCTGACACCACCATATTTGAATAGTTAAGAGCCTAGACATAGCAACAATGAATGACTTACAGGGATGCCCCACAGACCCCATGTGAAATGTACAAACAGTAGGCAGAAAGGTGTAACACATGCAATGGTAACTATGGAGTCCTGAAAGTATTCATCACTTGCATGGCAGAAAAAGTGTAGTAATACATATGCTCAAGCTAACCCACAGTCACAACTGCAGCATACCAGACATTTTAATGGGTGTACCCCACTGATATGTACCATTCCATGAGGCACATAACAGATGAACCTGAAAGTCTCTGGGGCCTGCTCAGCAGCATACTCAAATACCCTAATAGATGTCAAGGCCCACACCATGGCCAGACCACACTGCATGCTGTAACACCCTAGCAGATATAGCAAGCATTCCAAGGTGTGAATGTACATGGAAAATAGGAAAGCTACAGCAGCACACTACAGTCAGGACACCTAGCAGGCATACAAGTAGTGACTGTAAAGGGCAACTATTGAAGCCTTAGCAACAAAGTGCAAGCAAAAGTGAAAGGAAAGCACACACACACACACATTAACAGTAGTAGTAGTTGTAGGTGTCAGTGTACATACACAGTTAGTACAGGAAACTGGAGAAATGAATGGAGGAATGTTAATCTACAACACACCTGGAAATTTGAGAGAGATACCAACCTTTACACTCACAGAACATTGTCCACAGCATAACAGCATGGTCCCTGCCCTTAAAATCTGAAAGGGCTACGCCTATCTCACATACCTTTTATAGCACTGTTCTGAAATCACAGTGAGAACTGCAATCAGTACACAACTGGCTGCATGCAATTAGCAAATGCTGGCTAACAATTGGTGCAGAGGCCATCACATGGGCATATGCAGATACCTACAAAAGTATGCTGTACTCCCAGTCCACACATGCAATACTTTCATTGCACCCTGAGAAGGACGTGAGAGACAGACAGACAGAGAGAGAGAGAGAGACAGAGACAGAGAAAATTGCAATTAAGCAGACACAAACAAATTGTTCAGCAACAGCCACCTGAAAGCTGACAACTGGGAAGTGGTGCAGCAGGACAGAGAACCAGACTGCAACACAAGCAGCTGTGACAAATACAGGTAATGTAAAGTAATACTATAAAGGTCTACATACTGTGAGCCCTCCATATGTGTCATTGGTCTGTATCCATATGTATATGAAGATGTGTAAAGGGCAGGGGACATACAGCAACTATCAGTGAAGGCTGTACATACATTTGTATGTGAGAGCATCTATGTGCACATATCAATGTTGGTTGATTGTAGGTTGTATTGCCATGTACAAAGTACGTTTCACAGTTATGTAAGTTTAGCAGTATGTTAGTGTGTGTATACAGTATGGTAGACAAACATGTTGATATACCTGTCTAACATATGGATACGTATGTATGTCAACATATGTATGTGTATATATATATGTATACATACATAGAGAGAGAGATGTAGGAATACATAGATAGATGTAGATAGAATATTGTACAAACATATCTATGTAATGCACACATACAGATATAGATATATGTAGATACATATACATAGACAGACTGATCTGACTATCTACAGGTATGACTGTATATGACGACCTTCAACACAGCCTGTCCCACCCCCCTCTGTCACTCACACCCCCTCTCTGTCCCCCACCTCTCCACATCTATAGCAATATATGTACATCAATATATATATCTGTATATGTATACAGACATATACATATAGATATATCTATATACATATATATATATATATATATATATATATAGAGAGAGAGAGAGAGAGATGTATATAAATTCTGAGTGAGGCACATGTGTACAGATGTATTACAATAGGTGCCTGGTGACAAAGGCATGGAGTGAACACCAGTGTCAAAACCGGAGTACCATACCACATTCCAAATCACCTACACCAGTAACCGCCAGATATGTGATTGGTTGCCCACCACTGCATGTGTCAGGGGTGAACAGAGTCATAAATGTGTACAATAGTGGCCCCAATGATATTCACAGTGGCACACTATCCCTGGAATACCTGCACATGGTATGTGTCAGCGGACATAGTGTGTCAGCTATGGACATGTAGGTCGGTGTACCCCTCCACACCACATAATGGATGCCATGGTATGGACCTCACATGACAGCTACAGATATGGAGAAGGACACAGTGACATGTACAACACTGTGACAATGCACTCACATTACCAATGCACAGTGACTGACAACACCACAGAGTACACATATACTACCCACATAGAGGTTACCACTCCCGGATTTACATATGTAAGTCACACCCATGACAGATGTCCAACAACCATAGTAACACCTCACACCATCCACAACCTAAATGTCTGCTGTGTGTCGTCCGTGCCACTGCAATAGAGTGCACATGTGGAGGTAAAAGTTCCTACCCACAGATAAGACATACCCTGCAATAAACCACACAGTGTTAAGAAGCAAGACTCCCCATGAGTACATGTCACACATACCCCTGCTGAATGTTAGTCAGATAGGTAATATGCCATATGAGTCACTCTGTGTAACTGTGTGACAGCAGCAGGTACCATCACACCACATGTGTCACAATGTAGCATGCAACTGGGGATGCCATCAGGTCCCATTCATGTTGTGTATTCTGCTGTCCTGAGGGTGGCTCTCACCTGGACATCTGTGATGACAGGGACGTTACAGTCAGCTGGGATAACTATGTCTTATTTTGAGGGAGAGGGCGGGGTGACACCTGCACTGAACCTGTCTGCCACAATGTTGTCAATATCTGTGGTGTCAGTGAAATATGTGTTGTTGTGTACTAACTATGGGCATAGAGGATGGATCCTGACCAGGTTGCTAACATAACTAAAGGAGGCCTTCTGGTTATCTGTAGTGTCCCTCTTAATTTTCCTCTCAAAGTTGCCCATGGATGTTTGCATGATGGAAAATAGATCCTTACTAGTGCTGCTCAGACATGCCCTCCCTTTATGGAATTATGCTCTGTCTTGCAGTAGCTTCCATCTTCTGTAATACAAGCTGCCTATGGCTGGGGTCCACCAGACAGGATGCTGTCCCTTTGTGGAGAGTGTCTTGGTCATATATGGGATTGCATGATCCATGCATTCTCGAAGATGTCTGTAGAAAGCAGTTGTATAGGGGTCAGCATTGTGGGTTGTATCTGCCACTGGCCCAGTGGGCTGAAAGGATACCATGTCACTGTTACAAAGTATAAAGTTTGCATCTGTAATGTTATGCACTATAGTCGTTTGTGCTAGTGGTGGAGGTGGGATATGTATATCCAGGGCAATCAGTGTGTGGTCAGCTCACAGTAGTTGATGATGTAGGCCATACAGTACCTAGATACAACCCCCCAGAGTGAGGAGGTGCTCTTGACCTGAATCAGTGTTCTGACTGCTGGGGTTTGGTAGTATGTCGTATGGAGTGTGCCAGGTACTGTTGCACAGTTGCTGGCTGGGCACTGATACCTGGCCATTTACATGTGTATCCACCAATAGACAGACAGATGCTACATATGTGAGATATGTTGTATCATAACAGTCGAGTAGCATGTGTAGTATGTGTGCCAAATTCTGCTGACATATATTGCTGATATCAGGTTAATTTCTTTCTCAGGTACATGGCCCACCCACGGAATCCCACCTACTCCACAGCCGAGGATGAGGAGATACACCAGAGCCTGGTGCGGGATTATGCAATACTCTTTTCCCGCACCAGCCAGAATCAGCAGGAGAGGGCTGCACTGTGGCAAGACCTTGTCTGTCGGGTAAATGACATAGGCACACATAATAGGACATATGAGCAGGTACGACATCACTGCTGTGATTTAATCAGACATGTCCGTCAGCGTGCATCGGATATCCACAGGCAACAGGTCGCCACAGGTGGTGGGGTGGCTACACATCCCCCACTCACCAGACTGGAGGGACTACTCATGAGTGTAGTGGCTCCAGTCTGCCAGCAACAACAACAGCAGCAGACATGCATTATGATGGAGGCTGGAGCCACGCAGCAGCAAGACAGTGAACGTGCAGGTAATATGCCATATGTATAGTTGACTGTTGTGTACACTGGTAGTTAATGCATGTGTGAGTTGTGTCCTTGGTTTGTAGCTGTCACCATAGTATTTAATGTGCAAGTGTGATATCCTCAATATTAGCAGCTGACCTGTAAAAGGCGACTGTTGTACTACTGACCTGTATCATACTCGGTAACAATGGCACAGTTGTGCCCACTGACATTAGTTTCTTCACGTCTGTAGGACCCTCTGGTATAACAGCAATGCAGCCTATCCATGCTGGTGAGTGTGTATTAACAATTCCTGTAATAGTGTTGATAGTAATAGTACTATTTGGCTCACTTAGTAGTGCTCTTTGTATGCATGTAAGTGTGTCTGTGTCTGTGTGTTGATATCACGCATACTGAGTACTGTATAATTGTGTGAAACTGTGTGCACCTGTGCATGTGCGCATGTGTGCACCTGTGCATGTGTGCACGTGTGCACCTGTGCATGTGTGCACCTGTGCATGTGTGCATCACTGGGAATGTGTAGACATTGTAAACTGTGTGTCCTGTTTCCCTCCCACAGGTTCTGTCATGTAGCAGGGAACCTGAATCAGGTGCCGTGAGTACTGATAATGATGACATCTGTGTAATGGCACAGGAAAGTATGCCAGGGTCTGCCATTGGTCAGCCGATTGATAGTACACAGCTGTTGACCCCATCAATGCTCACAGTTATCCTGCCAATACACCCTTTGTCACCAATGTCCCTAGGTGATGGACAGCATACAGTGGGCATTGACCAGGGTAATGTGGTATCTGTGGCACATGCCTCCCCACACAGCAGCCATGGGCATGGCCCAGAGATGGTACCACACAGACAGATGTCCAGGGGTTCTCGTGGGAGCATCCATGGGCGTACTGCCCCTGTCAGACGTGCCCACAGAGGTCTTACAACCTCAGCTATGTTTCGGGCTGTCATGCAGGCACAGTCACGTATGGAACGGTACACCAGACAGGGTCTGAGGGAGCTGACAGCATGTCGTACAGCCATGACTGACAGTATGCATGACATTGCGGCTGCCATCCGTGATTTCACTGATGTCATAGACAGACGTTGTGGGGACATATTAGACCGGTTCCACAACTACATGTCCATGAGCCAGGGCAATGGTGGGCGGTTGAGGCATCGACGTGGCTGTATGCCAGCAACAGCAGCAGCTGGCAGTCGTCGCGGACGACAACAGGGCCGCTGACCCCGTAGTGCCAGCAGCAGCCCCGGCAATGCTGGGTCTGTGCTGTCATCAGACCGGCCCAGGAGACCACGTGCACGTGGCTCTGGCCGGGCCCGACAGGGATCTGTGTCCAGTCAACGAACACCTGCTTCTGATGACAGTACCCAGTCTGGGTTGATACTGGATACGGTCCATAGCACCCCTGCAAGGCACAGGTACCGTGTCCGTGGCCAGAGACACTGATCTGTATGACCTGGCAGGTACAGTCTGTGGCTGTCCACAAACACCAGTATACGGCAGCCATGAGGTGGAACCGTGTGCATCCATACACACATGCGAATTGACAACACCTAGGGCTACCGCATACACGCACACACTGCATCAACATTGCCCCACCTTCTACTGCTGTCCCTAACCAACACACATACACATACATGTCAATTGATGGTATCGGTGGCTGACTCAGGCATACCAAGTTCACACCCTGTGCATATGATGAAGCTGTGCCACCTCCTGCAATCTGTAACAACTGTGCAGGTACAGGTTAACATGTTGCTGATGCACAGGGTGACCACATAGATGTGTAGTAATAGTATCATGTTAACAGTACTGTGTGCTGAATTAATTGTGGGTATATCACAGCATGCCTGATGCAGTAAGTGTGTGATTGTCTTGTCCTGTTGTCTACACCCATGGTAAGTACCATAGTGTATCATCTGCACATGTTTGCATACTGGTGGTAATGATGTCAACAGAAGGCTACATACATAGGTAGCACAGGGGATAAGGTAATGAATGTAGTAATACGCAATGGTGGACATGTAAATTGCAAGTGGCATGTTGCCCACACTGGACTCTGCAATGCAGATGTTTGAGGATGTTGATATGTGTGCAGTACTACACGACTAGTACAGGACACACAGGAGCACCCTAGCACTGCATGCTCACATCTCATACCATGCTAGACAGCCCCAACACACAAAACTAACTGTCACAGGAGGGAGAGTCCCCATATATGTCAGGGATACTGTGGTGGCAGGCCAGGTAGCATACATCCTACTAAGTATGGATCCACTGAGTGAAGGCTCAGTGTCTGTTATTTGACATGTGTATTACTGCAGGTATGAGCACATCAGTTTCCATCCAGTTATTGTACATCCTGACAGTACATGGTCTGTACACTTGTGTGCACTGAGACTGGACCCTAGCCATCTGACCCATGTATTTCCATGTAAATGTGCATAGTGCCTGCATATTTGCAGTGTTACCTACTGGAACTGGTACAGCTTGTTTGTTGTACAATGGAATACATGCAGCCCTGTTTACTGTAGCTTTGTTTGCATGCATGTTTGCTTGCAATTACCCTGGAATACTGATCACACCTGCAATGCATGGTTATAGAGCTTCTGTGGACTCCTAGTGCCATCTGCATAGCTTACTATATGTATGTCCATGTCCTACTTGACAGGATGTCACGGTTTGTCCTGTTCACATGTACATTGCCTGTGACACAGTGCATATGACTTACCTGGCATGTGTCCACGTGAGCAGTCATACATGCTACTGCTAACTAATCACAGGCACTACACCTTCACATATTCATCTTCTGTTGAACTACCTGAGAAGGACGGCCTGCACCTCTCACCCCTGGGCTTTCAGATATTGGCAAAGGCTCTTGCTACCCCCATAGTGCCTATGTTAGGCAAGGCTCAAATGACAAACCCACCTTCATGGGTATCACAAGGGATAAGAAACTAAGAGTAATGCTACCCAACGCCAGAATTCTAAACCTCCAGATGCATGCACCCAAAACACTCCTTGGCATGGAGAACATTGATATCTGTGCAGTAACAGATGCCTGGTTCAGGGCTACTGAGAGCACACCAGCACTACCAGGTTTAACCTGGTTGATTTCTTTGAAACAGTCACCAAGGCCATTGACGAGGGGAAGGGTGTTCACAGAGCCTACCTGGACCTCGCAAAAGCCTTCACAACAATACCCCACTTGGGCATTCTAGAGAAGCTCACCAGCTTAAATATAAGCCCCTATGTCACTAGATGGATTGCACAGTGGCTCAAGGACAGAACCCACATGGTTAGAATTGCTGGAGCCATGCCAGACTCCAAACCAGTTATGAGTTCTGTCCCACAAGGCTCAGTCCTGGGACCTCTCTTGTTTGGTATATATTTATTGGAGGTACAGGCCAATACGGACGGACTGTGGCTGACCAGATATGCAGATGACTGCGAACTGGCCACCATAATCGACTCTCCAGCCGACACAAGCATCTTCCAAAGGGGCATCATAGAAACAGACACTTGTGCCAGAGCCATGGTCTTCAGCTGAACAGTGTTTAGAAAGGGGAATGTGCATCCTGTAGTCTGTTCACCTAGTTGCCAAAAGGGACATTGTCCTCACACACACTAACCCCCCTCAGCCAAAAACACACACTTGCCATTTGCAGGATTCCAACCCCTATCTCACTATGTTATGACACTCGAGACAGACACATTAGCAGAGTGTGCTATTCACATTACTGGGAGGTTTCCCTTCTCTTGCTGTACTTATAGGGTGCTGACATCATCAGTGTTTAGAAAGGGAAATGTGCATCCTGTAGTCTGTTCACCTAGTTGCCAAAAGGGACATTGTCCTCACAAACACTAACCCCCTCAGCCAAAAACACACTTGCCATTTGCAGGATTCCAACCCCTATCTGACTATGTTATGACACTCGAGACGGACACATTAGCAGAGTGTGCTATTCGCATTACTGGGAGTTTTCCCTTCTCTTGCTGTACTTATAGGGTGCTGACATCATCAGTGTTTAGATAGGGGAATGTGCATCCTGTAGTCTGTTCTTTTAGTTGCCAAAAGGGACATTTCCCTCACACACAATTGCACACACACTAACCCCCCTCAGACAAACACACACACTTGCCATTTGCAGGATTCAAACCCCTACCTAACTATGTTATGACACTTGAGACGGACGCATTAGCAGAGCACGCTATTCGCATTACTGGGAGGTTTCTCTTCTCCTGCTGTACTTATAGAGTGCTGACATCATCGGTGTTTAGAAAGGGGAATGTGCATCCTGTAGTGTGTTTTCCCAGTTGCCAAAAGGGACATTTCTCTCCCACAGACTTACACACACACACACACACACACACACACACACACACTGAGCATTTGCAGGATTCAAACCCCTACCTAACTATGTTATGACACTTGTGACGGACGCATTAGCAGAGCACGCTATTCGCATTACTGGGAAGTTTCTTTTCTCCTGCTGTACTTATAGGGTGCTGACATCATCGGTGTTTAGAAAGGGGAATGTGCATCCTGTGGGGAGGCAGACACCAAGCACACTCTGGCTAAGCTGTCATTCCCTAGGGCAAACAGCCTAGTATTGACCTCTACACCCATTTGTTTAATTGTCAAATGCACATTATTTGTTGCTGATAGACTGTTTGCACATCTTTATTGCCATAGCATTCCCTGTTTGTATGAACAACTTGTGCATCTGTGGAAGATGTTTGCATATGGGAGGTATCCACTATATCACGTATGTCTCTGTAGTCATTTAACTGTGTGCACTGGGCAGACTGCTGTAATGTGGTTGGTTCCTGGAATAACACGTAAAAATACCAGATATGTGTGTCCAACTGCTAAACTGAGATTTGGCCTAAGTGTGTGAGCATGCCCAGTTCAGCCTTCCCATGGCATGTTGTCTGACATATGTCTCATTTATCAAAGTGTGTGAGCATGCCCAGTGTGAGCATTCCATATGTTGGACTCTGCAGCCCACCACATTTGTGGATGAGTGTGAACTTCAACAAATATCACCCGTTTATGGGTGTGTGTTGTGTGTCATGTTGTGTAGTTACTGTACAACTGCTTTGTGTGTGAACACAACAGGATTATACTGTGCCTGCAGTGTTTGCATGGGATACTTTGCATACAGTTGTCAACATCCTTTCACACTGACCTAACACTGTAGTACTGTATAGTGTACTGGTAGTACTTTGACTGTGGCGGACAGTATCCTGGGCTTTAGTGCTATCACTGCTTTACATTTCAATAGTGAGCACAACAGCCTGGTTAGGGGCCAGTTGTGTACATCTGACCATGTTGCATTCTGTTCAGATATGAACTACTTAAACCAGGCTTGTCCAACATTGATAGTGTATTCCACAACATAGGTGTACATTTGCAAACACTAGTGATGTGCCCTAGTCCATGTCTAATGCTAGTTTGAGAGTGTGTTTGTCCTTCAACACACATTGTAAGTGGAGTTTGCCATGACATATGCCATGGCTAGTATACTGTGCCTCTGTCTACCTGTGACATGACAGTGATACCCAGGATAAAGCTACCATCTCCCATCCACTCATCAAGATTCCTATTGAGGAAGATTGATAAGTGACTCTATGGGTAGCCTGTACTGGGACTTCACTCATGGGTGGGGGTGGCTTCTGTGTTATGGATCATGCAGTACAGCTTGTCCTATGTAAGTCAGTGCTGGGGTTCAGGTCTCTCATGTGCATAGCACACTGCCATTCAGATTGTACAAGGTGCAGCATGTTTATTGATACCAGCAACACAGGCAACACATGGCATCTGTGCAAGCTCTTTGATACTCCTGGTGAGGTACTGTTGGGGACTTTACGGTTGATGGAGGTGTCTGCTGAGGCACAGCCCACAGGGGCTATTGTAGTCAATTGTACCGCTGATGAAGGATGACTGCAGAGCCACAATGACCTCCCCTTATCTAGATCTGACAACCTTCATGATTAGGTGGGTATATGGTATGTTTCTGTAAACACTACAGCACATGTTTGTCCAATACAGGATATCTATCACCTTGTGTCCCCAGGTCTCTCATTACATGTTAACTACATAATGGGTTAACACCTATGTGGTAATTGGTGGGCACTTACTGTATATCCACAGGGGTTGACTATACACTTTTCTGCAATTAGCTTGCTGACATGGCTATGGCACCAGTTGTCTGTTTCTATGTGGCCCTTTTGTGGGATGCTTGTGTCAGCTGGTGGATCATATGTGGTGAGCAGTTTGTAGTCCTCTGCAAACATGTTCGGACACAGTCCTTCCATGTTTGCCTGTACCTATGGGACATATATACCAGATGAGGGAGATCCCAGGACCAAGCCTTGTGGGATGCCAGTTATATCTGGTTTGTAGTCTGACATGGCTGCAGCATGTCTGACCATGTCTGTTTCTGTCCTTGGTCTGGTTTGCAACCCCTCTACTGACATAGGGGTTTATATTTAAGCTGGTGAGCTTATCTATAATGAACACGTAGGATATTGTATAGAAGCCTTTGCAAGGTCCAGCTACGCTGTGTGGACCACATTGCCCTCATCAATGACCTTAATGACTGTTTCAATTGAGTCAAACATGTTTAGGGGCAGGATCTGCACTTAAGAAAGCCACACTGGGTAGGGTCCGGTGTCAGTAGGTCCCCAATATCTTTGTCCGTGGTACATGCTGATCCTTTCCATAGCTGTGCAGACCGAGCTTCTCAGGATTCTGGGGTAGTAGTTTTCAGTATCCATTCAGGCAACATCTTTGTTGAGAAGGACCACTGTTGTTGTACACTGCTCTTTGGGTACATATTCTGTGGTAAGGCTGACATTGAGCAGTAGTGTGATTTGGCATTCCTTTCATCTTGGAGTCCATGTTGCACTAAGCCCAGGACACCATCTCATACCATTGCTGCTGTGTGTTTTGCTTTGTAGATGCTGGCTGTTACCTCAGCATCTGCAGTGTCAGGGGGCCAACAGTCTGCTGGGATATATATTCTGCATTCGGGGGGGGGGGTTTGCATTGCACCTGTCAGGATGTATGTTGGCAATATGTGTGTGTGTTTGTGATATTTGTGTGATTCAGAGCATATCTGTGAATTCCCAACATGGTTCCTACCATCAGTTGTGAAAGCCTTAGTGTCCTGTACAATTTGTATCTTCATAGGTTCATACTAGGCTATCCACCCTAGGGCATTTGTTAGCCTAGCCAGAGTGTGTGTGGCTTTTGCCACCCCTTGCTATGTGAATATTATGGCCATTTATGATTTGCTTTGCTGTGCCTCTGTCTGGACATGACACAGTGAAGACCCCCAGTGTAACTCTACAATCATCCATCCACTTGGCAAGATTCCTGTTGAAGAGTGTCAGTGAGGGGCTCTGCCTAACATGGAGTGGGATTCTGGTCCAGGGTGTGGGGAGCCTCTGGATTATGTATCTGTCCCACCAGCACATCCTATTTCATTATTTGTTGAGGTTGACATCTCTCACTCTCAAAGCTCCGATGGCTTTGCGTTTTCTGGGGTGGAACATGTCCATTACTCCTGTGTTGGGCATGGCCTTCTACAACAGGCATGCAATGCCTCTGTGTAGGCAGTATGTGACTGCATTCAGCTGGGGTGTCTACAGCCAGGCAGCATATGACATATATTTGAGACCTTTTATCCTCTTGGTGAGGTACCTTTGAGGTTTTTCTAACTGCTGCAGGTGTCAGGTAAGGTACATCCCATATGAGGCATTGTACTAGATTATGGGTGTGATAAGAGAACAGTATAGGGGCACAATGACCTCTGTTGACGTAGATGTGAATCTTTTCCTGATACGGTGTCAAATGTAGACAGTCTTCCTAGCCACGTTGGCAATGTGGGTGTCACATAACAGGTTACTGTCCACTTGTGTCCCTAGGTCCCTGGTTACTCCTTCCATACATAATGGTTTACCACCTATGTCGTAATTTGTGGTACCTTGTTTGGTATTTGGAGGGACATTCATACTGTCCAGTGTCTTCAGGACGGCTGGGTGGGGTTCCTGTGTGTGAGAGTGTGGTCTGTAGCATGCTACAGACTGTACAGCTGTCTTGCCTACAGTTAGTTGCACATGGGTGGACTCCAATGCCTTGTGCATTGTCAGTTACCTGGACGTATGTGTGTCTGTGCTGAATATGGATACTTGTGCTGAATATGGATACTCACCCTCCTTTTATGTTTTGTTCCAGGTTTTGGGGCCATGACACATGATATGTGGTATAACCTGGTGGTGCTGGTGTGCTGTCCGGAGGCTTGCAGCAGGTTTCTGTCACTGCACAGACATCGATGTTCTCCATACTGGGGATGGCCTTGCGAGCATGCATATTGAGGTTTACACATCTGGCATTGGTCAGCATTACCCTTATGTTTCTTTCCACTTATGTTTTCTAGGGTGGTGGGTCAGTCTTTTCAGCCTTGCCTACAAAAGGCTCTATGGAGGAGGCAAAGGCCTTATCCAATATCCAGACGCCCAGAGGTAACAGGTGCAAGCCATCCCAAGAACAGCTGTGTGGCTTGTCAAGCATGACATCCCAAGCAGACAGACATTGGATCCCCTTGGAATGACACCAGTAAGTGTGGCACTTGCTATGACTGATCATTCCGTGTTTGTACTGTGGCGTTATTCTTGGTAAGGGTAGGATGCTGCAAACGGTGAGTGTCATACCGGCCTGGACTACATAATCAGAGAGCTCATCTATGTCTCTTTTCATGTAGTCTAGGGAGGTACATCTCAGGTCATTCACACCAGCATGGACTATGACTGCATCATATTTCTCCTTGCTTTGGAGTGACCTGCATACTTCTGTTATGTGGCGTATTGTGGCAGCCTACAGGCAGCTTACTGTACCCTTTCCCTTGTTCAGTCTGGTGTGCGGGACAGCAGTGTGTCTGACTATGGAGTCACCTATTACAACTGTATCAGGCATGTTGTTTCTCCTTCTGGCCTGTGACTGTTTGGCACACCAACTTTGTGTACTATGTGTTGCATGTGCTATGTTTGGAGGTTGTTTGATTGGGTGTCTGCTTTAGAGGCCTCTGTTGGTGTGCTGTGTTTGTAATTTGTGCATCCGCGAATGTTTTTCTGTGTTTATGTGTTTGGTTTGCAGTTGTGATAGGTCTATGTGGGACTGTGTTTGTGGTGTGTGTGGTTACCTTCTCCTCCTGACTAGTTTGGGAGTACTGAGTTGAGGGAGCTCAGCCTCCAGTTTGGATAGATGGTTGCATCTCTCACATATATTTGTATTTCTTGGGTGGGGTTGGGGGTTGTCTGTGTACTTGGGGCAGGTGTAACATTGCCTCAGGATTCACAGATTCAACTTTTTGTGGCTGGCCTTAGTGGATTGTATGTGTGGACAGATTTTATTACCATACTACTGATCAGTGATTACTTCATTGTTTGTTTGATCTATCATGTAGTAGCTTCCTCATTCTCTTGCATGGTTTGGTTATGGCTGGTGTCCACCATGCCAGATTCCTGCGTGTATGGCATTGTGTCTTGTTTTAATTTAGGATTGCATAATCCAAGCATTCCTGGCAGTGTTCATGGAATGGCTGTATTACAGGTTCTAGGTGTGGCCCATATTTTGCACCTGCACAGGACCTTTAATGGATTCCACATCAGTTTGGAGGAGTGCAAATATTGCTTTACACATGTTTTCCACTGTGGTTTTCTGGCCAGGGACTGTGATCAGGATTTGTATATCCAGTGTGATTACTCTATGGTCTGGTTTTACCAGTGAGCAATACACTTCTCATCTTGCCATCCAGTACCCATGTTGCTGATTATCACATCCAGTATGCATACCCCTCTTGTGGGAGTGGTACGTTGTTCCTGGGCCTTTTGGTTTATGGATTCTATGAACTTTTGTCCTACACTGTTGGAGCTAGTATAATGCTCCCAGTCTATGTCTGGGTATTTTCAGTCACCCAATATAATATGGTTTGGAGGACTTGATATATTCATGTATTCCAGCATAGGCCAGGTGCAGTTCCTGGTGTTGGGACAGTAGTCTGTAGCAGGCTATAAACTGGGGGGCAGTTTTAGCCACTGTTACTTGACCATGGCTAGTCCGTGCTGCTTTTTGTTGTGGTACCAACATGGGGGTGTGGTTATCCTTGACAATTCTTGCCAGTCACCCTCCTTTTGTAGCTTGTTCCATGTTTTGAGGCTGTACAGCACAGTATGAGGTGTAACCTTGTAGTGTTAGGGTGCTGTTGTGAGCCTTGACTCAGTTTTCTGTTACAGCGCAGATATCAACATTCTCCATACTGAGTGAGTTTAGACTGCATGCATCTTGCTGTTTCGACTTATCCCTTATCTTATTCTTATCCCTTCTGATACCTATGGAGATAGGTTTGTGTTTTGAGCCTTACCTATTCTGGGCACACTGTGGGTAACAACAGCCTTTGCCAGTATCCATATGGCCTGCACTGATAGGTGCACGCCAGTCCTAGCAGGTGGTGCATCATGTCATGCTCAGCATGTCATCCCAGACTGGCACACATTGGATCCCCTTTGACTAACTGTAATACTTCAGTCAATTATTGCACTTGATCATCTCATTGTCATGTTGTGGCATGATGCTTGGTGAGGGTAGGATGTTAGTCAGGGTCCTCAGGTGTGCATATAGTACATGGTGTTACATTACTTAACACATAGCATTCATGCCTCAGGTGGTGCTGCAGGGCTGCCTCTGTCGGATGCGCATATTACACTTCCCTGTACATGTTTGAGAGCAGGTTGTGTCATGTTAGGCATTCCTGTTACTATATGAGTGAGTCAGAGAGGGGTATCATTCCCAGGGTTCCTACTGAGCCCGTGTATGTGCTATGCGTTGCGTCTTTGCCAAGGCCAGGGCATACTGGGCACGCCTCCTTCTCCCTACTGGGGCAGGCTCAGGTTGTTCCTCCTCCGAGTCACGCTCTGCCTGTGATGGCCTTGGCAATGGTGGGGGGCTTTTTGGCCCGGCCCTATGCTGGTCCTGCTGCAGCTGTTTTCGCAAGATCATATTATGTAGCATAGCACATACCATGACAATTTGGGTACATGTAGTTGGTGTGTACTGCAAGGCTCCACCAGATGTGTCCAGACACCGGAACCGTGACTTGAGCAGCCCACACACACGCTCTATTACATTGCATGTTTGTGCATGTGCCTCATTATGGCGTTCCTGTTCAGGTGTGTGTGCGTTTCTGATGGGTGTCATCAGCCACGGCTCCAGTGCATAACCTGCATCCCCCACTAGGTGTCCATGCGGGATGTCCACATTGGCAAATGTCTGGTACAGCTGCGTCAAATGCCAGGTGTGGGAATCATGGTAGCTCCCAGGACAGCCAGCACACACATTCATTATTATGCCCTGGGCATCACACATGACCTGGCAGTTGATGGAGGGGAAGCCCTTGCGGTTGATGTATGCCCTACCCCGCTCACCGGCTGGTGCTTTGATGCGTATGTGCGTGCAGTCTATTGCACCCACTACCTCAGGGTATTCCGCTATTTGCTGGAAGAGACTCATATTGCTGGCCAATACCTCACGGGCATTGGGGAAATATACATGATCACCGACATGTGCTGACATGGCATCCAGGAACTGGTGCAGTACCCTGGAGGCTGATGCCTGTGATATCCTCATCATATCACCAGTTGGTCTCTGGAAGGTACCTGTTGCTAGTATTCTTAGGCCAACACATACCTTGGTTTCCACTGGGATGGGTTCCCCTCTGTTGGTTCTGTGTGTGAGGAGTGGCCTGCACAGCTCCACTATTTGCTGCAGGAGGTCTCTGTCCACTCTATAGCGCTCTACTATCTCCAGCTCATGTAACCCGTGGTAGGTGACCCTGGGCCTGTACACTCTTTTCGTCTCCTCACTGTGGGTTGTCTGGCACCATCTGCATTGTCACCACCCTCAGCAAGTTGTCTATGTCTCATTATGACAGCTATGGCAGCCCCTAACATTTCTGCTCTGAGTTCAGCTTTTTGATAACTTAACTCCTGTCTTGCAGTGTCTCTTGAGAGAAACATCCTGCACTGCTGTTTGCAGAGTTTTAAGTGCTGGGCTGGGCTACTATTCTGCCTGTGTAATTGCCTGCGTCTAATTGTTTTCACCTGCTAGCTCCAGCAGTATTCCCTGCTAGCTTCCTACTAAATTTGTTGCTTCCTTTTTCCTCTCTGTTTCCTCAGGGAGGAGCCGTGTGCAAACCAGCAGAAACACGCTCACAGTGGCTTACACGCGCGCACACATGCTTACATGGCTCAGAATCTGCTTATTCGGATTAAAACGCGTGCACGCTCGTGCAAACAGTGTTAAACATCTCCCAACACGCTCCCACATGCTCAGTCTGCCTTACACGCACGCACACTGCCTTACTCACGCTTCATGGCGCGCACACGTGCGCATACACACCCAGCAAGAAACTTTGGTGTCGGCAACAGTGTACACCTTCCATTTCTTGACTTTCTCATGCTTATTTAGTGGCACACCTCTTTCCATGATATCTGTCTGACATCTGTCATGTAACTCTGACCTCCAATGAACTGCATTTCTTTCTACCATTCCCCCCTGTGATGTCACCTATCTCCTACTCTGTTCCTCCCCCTTCTGTAACTCTTACACTACTCAGACTGTGCTCATTTGCTATGTGACAGTGGAATTCAGTATCCTAACACTCATTTGCATCAGATTGCCTACTAATGCTTAGTTACATCTCTTAGACTCGGCTTCCCCCCTTAGCAACCACTACACGGTGGCCATGTTGGTTTTGGTCTGCTGGTCCCTGCATTGACTTTCCATGTATTGCATAAAACCCACATTTGTGGGTTTATAACCTTCGTTTTTATGTTTTATACAGCGCAGCCCGTTTGCGTGGGGCTGCGCTGGGTTTAAACATCGGCAATCACCGAAAAAAAATTATATTTTTAATATATTTGCATCAGGTTACTTTGCCAATGGCCACATATTTGGCCATTGGCATGCTGCCTGACACATATGCACCCTTTATTTGGAGCTGACATGGCTCCATTGCAGTTTTTGCAGAAACGTACTCAGTTGTCAACTGAGTACATTTCTGCAGCTAAAACGGCTCTTACACGGGCTGTTCTAGGCTTCCTGGATTGCTAATCATCCTCATTTGCATGCTATTCGGCTGCAAGTGAGGTGATTAGCTTATCCACGCCCACTCCGTGTAAGAGCCGTTTTAGCTTGTCTCTTACACGGACTTTGGGCTGTTCCTGGATCGCGAAGGCTGCATGGAGTCTTACACTACTCTTAGACTCTGTGCAAGCCTTCGTGAATCCGGCCCGTTGTTTTACAATGAATTGTGCTGCTTAGAGGTTTTATTTCAAAGATATTAGAGAGAGGGTTGTAAAACAGGAAATTTTGATAACTGATTCAAATAATCTGTAGATAAAAGGTTAGATATTTTGTTAAGACTTAATAAGGGGTTATCTGCCTGTACTTGAATGAATTTAAAAATTCAATCAGATTTGCAGTTAGATTTTATATAGACAATATCTGGATAAAACAAATGTGGGCTTTATTCCGTAACATGAAGTAATCTGCAGAGCAGACTGCATGGGGGGAGGAAGAGTAACAAACAGAGGTGCAAGATATTAAATAGTATAAATTGAGAAGGAATGACAGGCATATATTTCTATAAATCCTTAAAATATCTGAAAACATTGGTGATGCACCTGCAAGGATTATAATGGAAGTGTAGTTAAACCACGAAATATCACTGGATAGAGACTGTGGAAACTTTCAGGCAGTATTATATGAGACTGAGGGAAAACAAAGGGTAATATGAATTGGAAATAAGTGAATATTTAAACATACTACTTTTACATGAAATTCCACAGGTAAAAACAGTTTAACAAGCTTTGTCATTCAAGGAGAAATGGAGGAGGTCATGACAGAACAAGCAGGTGAGAAATTCTGCCCTGGTACTGATGCTGTTCTGACTGAGGTTTGTCGACTGTACAAGAAAAAAGTTAGACCCATGCCCACTAAAACTGTTTAATAAGGTAATTCAAGAGGAATAGCAGTTGTTGTGGTCTTGCCTAAAGAAGGAAAATACAAGATAGTGCCATTGTCCTATTGGACAGTTTCAGTATTGAATCATGATTATAAATAGTTACTGGCCAGTGTGACATAATGACTTCCACAACTGAGTTGTATCTTTCAGACCCATGAAAGCCACTAAGCATTGATGCCCTTCCCAGGCTAACCTTTGCCTTTGGCAGTGTATTTGAAATACTTTCAGCATATAATATGAATACTACTAAGACTAGAGCACAGGTGTCAAATTATGTTTTTTCTGTATTTAATAACTACTTATCAATATTTGAGAGTCAAAATATATGAAGTATTTGGTGATATGGACAAGTGATTCATTTGAGACATCCATAGCGAAAATGTATGGCAAATTCATGAGGAATGAAAGAACATCATTTTGGGAGTTGGAGTTGGATCAGAGGGTAAAAGCTTTACATTATTTTGTGCTCCCAGATCAGTTAACAGTGTGATATAGTATTTCTTATGGCCTGGCATCAGGTCTAGCATGACTTGGAGAAAAGCTATTTATGCCGTGAGAGATAGGGAGCTGAATGTACCCAGTAATCAGTTGGATTTTGAGGTGGTGCAAGTGAAAGCTATATATTTACTGAGTTTGCTGTCCTATGAGATGAGATGGAAGCAGACGTTATCATTATGTAAGAATTCAAGGGAGTTTGATCAGGTAACTGTGAGGAAATATTTTGGAAAGTGGAGGGAATGTACTTATCTAACTAAGAGGTTGAGGAATATATTAAAACAAATATTAAGCATGCAGGCCATCAAGCAATGGCTGGCATCCCAGTCATCAAATAATGACTGCTGCTGGTAGTATCTTTTTTAAGGTGGGCCTTGGAGGTGCAAGATGAGGATAGCTTGAGAAGCTGGAAAGCTAAGCAGTCTAAAGTGTTTTTTAGGGAACAGCTTTGGTAGTCAAAGAGTTGGGTAATTTGTGTTAAGGTAGTAAATAAATTCCCATTGTTGTGAAATATACTATGATTGGAGTGTGAGGGAACAGTAATAACAGCAAGCCATTTGGGCTTCATTGAAGTAACAGATGTAGACCCCATGGAAGTAGAAGCTTTCTTGTTGGAGAGCAGGGGAGATGGTCCCTTTGTTAAGAGACTGGAAGGTAGGGCATATAAAGCTTTGAGATATCTTAAGCTTGATGGACATAAAACATTAATACAGGAGTGGCAACATTTATTAGATATAGAAATTAACTTGGTGACATGGAGTTAGATTTGTCAGTTGCCAAGATAAGGAACCAGTTGTAATAAGTCCAGAAGTTTTCCATGTGGATGTCTGCACAAATGTATTGCACAGAGTGAGTAAAATTTTCCCAGGAGTTAATTCCATATGATGAAGATTTGTGTTGGGGGGAGGGGTTCAAGGAATGTGAAATTATGTTTTAGGTCCAGTCTTTGGTTAGATGTATTTAAAATAGTTAGGCATTTTTACTTGCAAGATGTGCTTGGTGGAGATGCACCTCTTAATCAGAGCTTATTTTTGTAGGGGTGTAATAAGCAACTTCATCCATCTAAGAATGAAAAATCAGGTTTTAGTGAATGTAAGATAATCCCCCAAAAGACAATAACTACAATATGAAAGACTTATGTTGCACTTATTGCTGTCATGCAATTCTGAGCAGGGAGAAGTCGCTGAATAGACTATTGGTAGTTTTATGCAGACAAAATTAAGAAGTAATGCTTTTTTAATATAAAGGGGAAGAAAGGGGTTGATTTAAAGGAAATGATTGGCATAGTACATGGCTGTAACTTCTGAATCACTAATGATTGTATTAAGCCTTCTAATGGTGGTGAGAAATATTTTAGAATTTAGTTTGTGTAGTCTTCTAATCAATATGTAACTTTTATTTGTTAGTATGTGGTTCACTTTCTAAATATATGTGGTATTTGGTTGTGTGTTAAATGTTTACTTAGTTGATAGCGAAGTGTTAGGATTTTAGATACATATTTGAAACTGTCAAATAAATGATACTGGGATAGTGACTTATTTAATTAGCAAATTGTTTGTAGGCGTCTGTAGTATAGGCATTTATGTATGTTCCTTAGCAGTGATATTAATGCAGTTTATTTGAAAAAATGAGTTTGAAGTTTTGCATAAAATTGAAGAAATTAAACTGCAGCTGATATGTGTTTATTTTTTGGGAATATCAGCAAATGTATGACCAAAGAAAAAAAATAAAAACTAAATAAGTAAATAAATACATAAAAATGTCACTTTTATTTAATTTACCTTATAAAATAGTCTGAGTTGTGATGTAGATATTTTATTGCAAGTTATCACCATGTTGGTTTTGGATAGTGTAGCCTGTGTATAGAAATACACTGTGTAAATAAGAATGTAATATTGTGATGACAGTACAACAGTTAAAGCAATAATTTGAGTGTATTTTTCTGGGAATATTTTTTTTCTGTCCTTATTATGACTTAGTAAATCTCACAAGGCCTCTAGCCTATTCACATAATATCTCAGGTGTCATTTATACTAAGTGAGGAAAATGGAAAGAACTGGGCCAGAACACTGAACATGTTCACTTATTTTTCTTTTAATGTGTTATGTAATCCTCAAAATCCAGTTACACAAAAGGACAGCTATGACAAAGATGTCTCTTTTTATGTTTTTATTCATTTAACTGTATAAATGTTCTCCACACTCTTTCCATACACACTGAGATTATATGATTTCACTCTGTTTCTCTTTATCTACATACACCTTAAACTTACTATTTACTCCACGTCTTCATTCCACATTTTCCCTCTATCCTTACCTTTAACCTACCATGTCTGCTACTCAGTATTCAGCAACTAATATCAAAATCAATTTAATATTCTTTATCACTGTCGCCATTATGCTTCATTTCTCCCTCGCTTTTTCTTTCCAAATGTACTTCTGAACATCGAAGTACAACAATATAGATTCTAAACGATCAAAATTAAAAAAAAAATAAAAATACAAAAATAAAAAAATAAAGTACAAAGCCATTGTTTGTTTGGCCATGCATCTAGCAAGTGCCAGCAGTCTTTGTGGGAAGCAGTTTTGGTAACCAATGCAATGTGTTATGTTTGGCCAGCTGTTGCTAGCTTTTCACTACTGCCCCTTGGTTAATGCTATGGGTATGATGGGAATATTTATGATGTTCATCGTGTTTCACTGCTGCACTCATTACACTAGGGTTATCCTGCTATCAGGCGGTCCCGCAGTCGGCCAGAGTTCCAAAGTCTTGGTCCGGCGTCGGTTGCTGTCGCCTAATCCCTGACATCAGTGCGCCAGGGTATATAAGATGCAGCCGATGCCATTTTCTTCAGTCTTTCTTGCCGTGCGGTGCCCGAAGCAAAAGCAGTTCGCAAATGCCGGTCGGCCGACTCCTGAGAATTTCAAATTCGAATTTTAGAACCGAAGTCTTCAATAAAGCTAAGTACCCCGTTGGGGAAACTTTTTCTTGCCTCAGACCGATGTCAGTAAAAGTTAATAATTGTATTTCTTGTGGGAAGCTAATACCTCATAAGGATTTTCACTCTTACTGTATTCCATGCCTAGGCCCAGACCACGACGTCACTAGTTGTTGGTTTTGTGCTAGATTTAACAAGCGCACTATTAAACGTCGGTTTGATTTTGCTCACTATTATTTTGTCCGAAGGTTCAATTATACCATGCTGTCGGAACAACCGACGACAGGAATACACAAAAAACGCAAAGACAAAGATAAGGACAGGCATCCGAGGTCCAAAACTGACGATGAAGCCTCTTCTAGGCCAGTTGCCGGTTCTCAGTGAGGAGCATTCGCAGCCCCTGACATCCACTACCTCAGAGCCACAGGCCGCCTCTGACTCCCACGTGGAGATTTCTGGGCCATTGGAAACTCAAGGTATTGGGCCTGTGGAAATTAACCCCTTAGATAGGTCCGGAGCCGCTGAGCAGGCATCAGCCTCTGAGGGTGTTTTCAGACCTTCACAGCTTACCATCAAAACAACAACCAAGTCTAAAACTCCATTAAAGACAAAGAAACAAGTACAGCATTCACCTGGGCAGGCCTCCATGCTTAAAAACAGATGCTCAAAATGGCCGAAGACCTATTACTCTGATCAGGGATTCCCATCCCCCTCCTGATAAAAGGCCTAGGCAGGATACAGACTATGATTCCTCTGACCAGGTTTCCATTTCTTCTGATTCCTCTTCAGACCAGGGATACTCTTTACCCCCTCTATGAGGACTCTGATGCTGAAGAATCTATCCCTTCAGCCTCTCCTCTTGAGGATTACTCTTTTGGGGAAACTTTACATACCATGAGAGAGCATTTCCATTGGGAGAGCCAGGATTATTCAGAATCCAAGAAAAGGCTCAGAGATTTTCTCTTATTGCCTCAGCACAGGCCCCTTGCTATTCTGCCTGTGTTAGATATTGTGGATGATGTGTTCTCTGAATCCAGTTTAACCCCTGATTCTTTGTGCCCAGCACCAGTCAAGCCAGACAGGTACTACGGAGTCCCTGACTCACAAATTTCTTTATAAAAACCGTGCTGCTGACCCAGAAACTATTAACCAGGGTCCCAAAGGGGTAAAGGCTTCCACTGCTAAAAATCCAGTTCCGTCTGACAGGGATTCAAGAGCATTAGATAGATGAGGGAAGAAAGTTTACACTTCTGCAACTTTAGCAGTAAGGGCTTTAAATTGCCAGTTCCACATGCTTAAATACCAACAATATTTAATGTCTCTGTTAAAATATAAAATGCTTACAAGCTCAGAAAGTCCTGACTACAAGGAGATGCAGGATTTATTGCATGCAGCTGAACAAGTGGGAAAGCATACTCTGCAATGTGGTTTTGATTCATTAGAGCTTCTTGTAGAGCCACAGTTACAGGATCTGTAATTTGAAGGCATGCTTGGTTAAAAGAACAAGGTTTACCTGATCATGTTAAGGCAAAACTATTGGATGCTCCTTTACAGCATGATATCTTGTTTGGTGTTAAGGCAGAAAAGGTATTAAAGAAAATGGAGGATAAGGCAAAATCTATGCAAACAGTGAAGGATTTCTTACAGGTACAGCCACCTCGATTTAGCAGAAATTGGCCTTCTAAAAATTGGTCCTTTCCAGTGTCAGACAGACCACAAAGAGGCAGATACAGATGTCCAAGAGGCAGATCTCAGCCCCAGGGCTCTTACAGACCATGACAGTGGGGTGCTTCTACCCCAAAAGGAGGAGAAGACAAGTCACAACCTTATAGGAAACAGTCCCAATGACTTCCCCCTTCACAGGCCAAGCACTTACCTTTTGGCAGCTCCTTTAGGGGGAAAACTAGCTCTTTTTTCACAAAATTGGCATATAATCACCCAAGACAAATGGGTTCTGGACATTGTGTCTCAAGGTTACAGGTTCCACTTTCACACTCTACCAAGGTCAAAAGGAATGCCAGACCTGCCACAAAATTAATGGGCAGAGGCACAAAAACAAATTACAGCCCTCATGGACATGAGAGCTATTCAAAAAGTGCCACAGCAGGAACAAGGACAAGGATTTTACTCAAGACTTTTCTTGGTCCCCAGAAAGGACAAAGCTTAAAGACCCATACTGGACCTATCTACTCTAAATACTTACCTGGATGTTCCGAAATTCAAAATGTTGACACTACAGCAACTTCTTCCCATGCTGGGCAAATAGGCTTGGCTTGTTACTTTGGACCTCAAAGAGGCATACCTGCATGTCCCAATCAGACAAAATTGCAGACGATACCTCAGATTCATAGCTGGCACAATGCATTACCAATTCCCTGCACTGCCCTTTGGCTTATCTACTGTGCCCAGGGTCTTCACAAAATGCCTGGCACCAGTAATTGCATTTTGCAGACAAAAAGGAATTCAAATATATCCTTACTTGGATGACTGTCTTATTCAAGCAGAGAGCAAGGACATCCTTCTACAGCATCTGGCGTTTGTAAAAGGATTGCTCATTTGCCTAGGGTACACAGTAAATGAAACGAAATCAAAACTAGTGCCCTCACAAGAGATAATATTCCTGGGTGCCAGCTTAAATTCAACGGCCCAGATGGCTTATCTCATGCCAGACAAACAAAGGCAACTGACTCAGTACTTTCAATTGATGGCAACAAAGACCCAACTCCCTGCAAGAAAAATTCTGCAGGCCTTGGGGTACATGGCATCCTGCATACTACTAATACCATATGCCAGACTGAATATGAGGAAATTACAATGGTACCTAAAAAGTATTTGGACTCAACACTGTCACAGTTTGGAAACAGTAATAACACTTATTCCCTGCCTACATCAGGAGTTTCGATGGTGGGCACAGGCATGTCACCACAACAAGGGACAGCCTTTCACTTTACCCACAGCCAGGCAGACACTAACAACAGATGCTTCGGATAACGCCTGGGGAGCACACATGGCAGGAAAATGTATTCAGGGCAAGTGGGCCGCAGACCAAATGCATCTTCACATCAATCAAAAAGAGATGCTAGCTGTACAAAATGCCATAACTGCTTTCAAGGACCTTCTGCATCCAGGACAACTATTACTGAAGACGGATAACACCACAGTTATGTGGTACATAAACAAGCAAGGGGGTACTCATTCCTACCCCCTCTGCAGACAAGCCATGACTTTGTGGAACACAACACTGACCTATCAATTTCATCTGCAAGCACAATTCCTGCCAGGAAAGAAAAATACTCTGGCAGACGACTTAAGCAGAAACATCATGGATCCTTACGAGTGGAAATTAAATCCACAAGTATTTAGCATGATAACACAAAAATGGGGGTGCCCAGACATAGATCTTTTTGCCTCTCCTCTGACCTGCCAACTACAGAAATTCTGCACAAGGACTTACCACACAGAAGCATGGAAAGTGGATGCTCTTTCGTTCAGCTGGAAAAACCTAAAAGTTTATGCCTTCCCACCACTGCCTCTCCTTTCAAAGGTACTTCTAAAAGCCAGACAAGAAAAGCCAAAAATGATCCTGATTGCCCCAGACTGGCCACGCCAGCACTGGTACCCAATCTTAAAGAACTTGGCTCAAGGCCCAGCATGGATTTTACCTCAAATCCCCCCATCTTCTGACTCAGCAAAACAATCAGATCCTGCACAGCCAGCTCAAAACCTTAAACCTGGCTGCATGGCAGATTATTTAGCCAAGCAACCAACACCTCTCTCTAAAGCTGTTATGGATGTCATTTTGGAGGCCAGGAGGCCCAGCACCAGGAAATCTTATTCAGAAAAGTGGAAGAGATTCTGCACCTGGAACCAGGCTCAAAGCTTTGACCCTCTTGTTCCAAATATTCCTCAGATTCTACAATACTTAACTGAGATGCTGGACAAAGGTCTATCCTTTTCATCCATTAAGATCCATGCCTCTGCCATCTCAGCTCATTTCAACACGGATCCTCCTATTTTCTCTCATCCATTGCTAAAACAGTACCTCAGAGGCGCTAAAAACATAAGACCGCCCTGGAGAGCACCAACACCAGCTTGGGACCTCAACTTTGTCTTGGAAAAACTAACTTTACCTCTTTCTGAACCAGCCAATTCAGCAGAATTAAAATATGTGTCATGGAAAACTGCTCTGCTTCTGGCAATGACCTCAGCACGAAGAGTCTCAGAGTTACAGGCACTAATGGCAGTGAAACCTTTCATCATTTTTCATCAGGACAGGGTTTCTTTAAGAACAAACCCTACATTTATGCCAAAGGTGGTATCCAGTGTGGCTCTTAACCAAACTATTCACTTGCCAACATTTTAGCCAAATCCCCAGAATAAAGGGGAGAGACTCCTGCACTCATTGGACATACACAGGCAGTTACGCTTCTACTTGGACAAAACAAAAGCTTTCAGGAAAACTGAGCAATTGTTTGTAGCATATGCTGCAGGATCACAGGGAAAGGCTATTTCAAAGCAGACCATCTCAAAGTGGATAGGGCACTGTATCCATTTCTGCTACACGCAACATGGAAAAACTGTACCTAGCAACATTAGGCCACATTCCACCAGGGCAACAGCCACTTCAACGGCCTACCTTAGAGGCGTACCTATCAAGGATATTTTGGAAGCTGCAACTTGGAGTTCAGTGCATACCTTTACCAAGCATTACCACTTGCCTCTTTACTCTAAATCCAGAGCTGGCTTTGCCACTGCAGTGCTGCAGGGCCTCATAGCCACCCCGAATGCTTTATAGAACCAGCCACCCAACCTCAGCTTTGGGATTCAACCCAAGTGTAATGACTGCTGCAGTCCAGGTTACCCTCCCTCCATCCCCATTTTCTTAGCTGGGACTTATCTATACCTTTCTACCTATACAACCTATGTGGTGTATTTGCTTGTAACTGAAGGTATTGCTAATAAAACTTACATAAAAAATAAAAAATAAAAACAATATGTATTGCCTACCTATTTGGGGGCACCTGACATCTGGGGCAAGAAAAACTGAAGAAAATGGCATCGGCTGCATCTTGTATACCCTTGGCGCACTGACATCAAGGAGGAGGCGACAGCAACTGACGCCAGACCAAGACTTTGGAACTCTGGCCAACTGCGGGACCGCCTGACGGCAGGATAACCCAAGTGTAGTGATTGCAGCAGTGAATGCACTCGAACATCTACATTTATGGTAGGTACAAAACTGTACTTTCTGACCAAGTGTTCATGCGTTATTTACATTGCCTGTGCTACTTACCTTCTGATTTTGTTTTTTCTTTTCATATTGAATCTTATCAGCATACTCTTTTAACATAATTTAGTCAAACAGATGATTAATGACAGCAGCACACCTCTGCTCAGCACATGTCCATCAAAATTACTGATATATATTTTTTTTTATGGACGGTGTTGGATGTATATTGTAACCTCATGCGCCTCTTGAACTCCTAGCTCTGTAGTATTACTGTAGTCAAGATATGCCTAGTAGGATTATGTTATGGTCTGTACACTGCTGTGGACCAAAGTCCAGTCTTCCAGGGTCCTGAACTGCATCCTGAAGTAGGCAGGCAAATTTTTATGTAGTTTGTTCTTTCACTTTAATTTCTCCAAATCTTTTGGGTTTCTAATACTTTGATGGGAATGGATCCCCTTCCTAAGTCAGGGTATGATTAAAGTTCATGAAATAATTATTGTTTCAGTAATTGATGTTAGCCAAAAGTGATCTTCGCAGCTCCTGCAGTGTGCCCAGAACTGACTCCTCCTGCAATTCTTTTGGAGTTACATGTATTGGTAGCTTATCTAAATGCGACTGTAAATTCCCTTTTGTTAGACCAGTTCCTCCTACTACTATTGGAGCTTTCTGGGTATCCTTCTTCCACATTGCTCTCATTTCTGCCTGAAAATCCTGATATTTTATGACATTGTCCCTCTCTGTATGTAAGACACTGTAATCACTTGGTGCATCAGTTTCAATGATCAATGCTACTTTTGTCTTTTTTCCTAGACTACTATATATGAACTGTTGGTAATGGGTGATCCCATGTGATATAAACTTCATCATTCTGTACATGCTTTGTGGTTCATGTTTCCAGTGCTTCTCAACTACTTCAATATTGTAGTTTTTGCATAATCCCCAATGCAAAAGTCTTGCCACATTATTGTACCTTTCAGTATATAGGCCTTCTACAGTGAATGTATCACACCTAACAAGATGTTTGACCGTTTCAGTTATTTTTTTTTACAGAATAAAATACAAAGATATATGTCTAAGAGGCGGAACCCATAGAATGACAGGTGATAACATCTCTTAAATAGGCACTGGCCATGCCTCTATGTGCAGTTCTGAAGGCTGTAAAGGGAAGGTGAGGTCACAGTGCTAGAGAAAGGAAAAAGGAATGTGACTAAGAAGGTGAGGAAAATGTCGAGTATGACATCTGAATAGAGGCTTAAATAATTCAGCCTGTTTACATTACTGCCAAGAGCAGAGACATGGAGTCTTGATGTATGTATATGTAATCCAGTAAGGAATATATGTGATGGTGATAATATTGGGAAGGATGGATAAGGTATGGAGGAGTGGGCATGACCATCAAATCAGCGGAATGTGGTTTAATCTTTATATCAGAAAGTGCTTTTTCACAGACATTGTGGCTAACAGGTGGACTTGCTTTCTGTCACCTAAATCAGTAATTAACACAGTTAGGACCTTTAAAGAAATATTGGATTCCTGGATAATAATAATGATGATGCTGGTCATCAGCAACTTCATTTTTCACATTTTTACATGGGGTTGGGGTGTTGCATCAACTGTTGAAACCTTTCTTGTGTCAGAGCCAGTCTCCTGCCTTCTTTGCTAGTCATACCAATATGTCTAAGGTATTCTCCCACGCAGCCCATCCATTTCTTGGATTGATGTCCTCTTCTCTTCTTGCCTTCTTTATGTCTCTCCAAAATCCACTTTACTTGATTGTTTTCAACTTTTCTGCACATCTGGTCAAGCCATGCAATCTGTTTACATTGACCTTCTTGGTAATTGAGGCACTGATGTCCTCATTTCTTCATTTGTCCCAGTGTGCATCCTAATATCGGTCACAGGCACTTCATCTCTATCAAGTCAAGCTCCCTCAGTTGCTCTGCCTTCACTGCCCAGAATTCTGTGCCATACAAGAGCACCGAGCACACCACTGTTTCATACAGCTTACTTTTCCATTTCTTATGCATTCTTATGTCACACTACTCCTGACAATTTGTGTCAGCTGAGTGTGGAATCTCTGATTCTAGCTTTGCTCCCCCTCATTGAGATCTCCCTTCTCCTCAACCACACCTTCCAGATACTTGAAGCTGTTGACCTTTTCCACTATTTTTCTCTTCTGTCACGACTTCCAGCTTCTTCTGGTCTCTCTCATTTGCTGCCATAACCACTGGTTTAGTCTGTATTTAGTTTTGTCCCATACACCTTCAGTTTTGCATTCCAGCCATGACCACTGTCTTGTCATAGGAACATAGGGACATGCTAGGCAAGCAATCGCATGGACCATAAGCCATATATGCCTTTAAGAAAATCCTTTTCATGCACTTAATAGTGCCAACGTCCCAAACTGAGCAAAACTGTACATGATAACCCTAGTGAAGTTTGTGTCTACCTATCCACTCATCAAGACTTACCATAAAAGTACACAGAGTTTGACCTGTAGTGATAAGTGGCAACTTATTCCATGGACTAAGAATAAGTTAAGTTAGAAGCCTGTCTCTAGCCTATAGTGCCTTTTTTAGGCAAAGTTCAAAGGACAAACCCACCACCGTAACAGGTACAAGCATGCAAAATTTGAAGGTAATGCTACTCAATGCTAGAAGTCTAAACCTCAAAATGCACTCTCTTGAGGCACTCCTAAAAATGGAGAACATCGATATCTGTGCAGTAACTGAGACCTGGTTCAAGGCTCCAGAGAGCACCCCTGCAATACCAGGCTACAACTCTTACCACACTTTTCAGCCACCAAACCAGGATCGAAACACTAACAGTGGAGGAGTGTCCATATTCACCAAGGATATTCACACCACCAGGTTAGTTGCCCAACACAATGCGTCTGAAATTCTCCAGGTGCAACTAACACTAGGTAAGACTGCAATCCAAATTGTAGCTTGCTACAGATCCCCCACCATACCCCAAGATTCTCACTACACCTTTCTAAACATACTGGAGAATATTAATATACAACCAAACACCCTAATACTGGGTGATTTCAACTACCCTGCTATTAACTGGGAAAACTACTCGTGTACCAACACCTTTGCCCAACGGTTCTTGGAATTCATAAATTCCAATGCCCTGGATCAACTAATCCATAGTCCCACCAGGGGCTCCAATATCCTAGACCCGGTCAGTACAAATATGGGAAATCGATGCTCCACACCTATGGTCACCCCCCTCGTTGGTCAGGTCAGACCATAAGCTAATCACTCTTAACATCCACATCCCACCCCCATCCCCTGGTAAGGAAACCTCCATAAAAAACTTCTCCAAAGCCAACTTCATGCTACTCAAGTCAGAAGTTACAAACTTCATGACACCCGTGCAGATGGGAACTGAAAGTTCGACTGCTGAGTCCTACACTAAGGCACTGTACGAGCACATCCACTCATGCATGATTCGTGCCATCCCAAATAGAACCAAGATGCTCTCCTCCAAAAAAAGCAAGCGAATCTGGTGGTCCCCTGCCATAAACAAACTTTACAACAAAAGGAAGAAACTGTTACAGAAACGAGGAAAATCCCAGGATGCAAAAAACTCCCTTACCAGCCTCAGTAAGAAGCTGAGGTCTCTCATAAAATCCTCCAAAGCTAGTTACGAAAATAAAATTGCCAAAGATTCCAAAGGCAACCACAAGGCATTCTATAACTATGTCAAGAATCTAAATGGCAATGCTCAGATCTGCTCTGAGCTACTACAGAATGACATTAAATATACTGATCCCATGGATATTGCCAATATCCTGGCAGATCGATTCAGTGCCAACTTCACCCCCCTCTCACCTCCTAAATGGCCCATCTCAATACTGGAAGATTGCCAAATTCTGGTAATAACGGCCACACAGGTAAAAAACGTACTCTCCAAAGCTAAGAATACAGCATCCATGGGACCAGATGACATCCCAGGCTGTGTACTACATGAACTACAAAATGAACTGGCACCTCATCTAAGTGTCATGTTTAATTATACCCTCACCTCAGCCATTGTGCCCACTGAGTGGCGCACAGCTACAGTTATCCCACTCCACAAGGGGGGATCCACCTTGGATCCCAGGAACTATCATCCCATCAGTCTAACGAGCCTGATCTGCAAGGCCATGGAACGTATTATCATGGAACTTATAAACAAAGAGATTGGCAACCTTAAAACACTGGACCCCACCCGTTTGGGTTTGTGAAGGGCCGATCTTGACACCTAAACCTGATTGACTTCTTCAAATCAGTCTCCAGAGCCGTGGATGAGGGTACGGCAGTCCACACAGCCTATCTGGACCTCGCCAAGGCCTTTGACACCATCCCCCACTCTGGAATCATAGATAAACTTACTAAGCTGGACATTAATCCCTACGTCACTCGATGGGTTGCCAAGTGGCTTACTGACAGAACCCACACTGTAAAAGTAGCTGACTTCAAATCCAGCTCCAAACAAGTGGAGTACCTCATGGTTCAGTCCTGGGACCTCTCTTGTTTGGCATGTACTTCTCTGAAGTACAGGTCAACACTAAGGGACTCTGGCTAACAAAGTTCGCAGATGACTGCAAACTGGGAGCCATTATTGAATCCCCAAATGATGTGGATACTCTACAAAAGGGCATTAAAGAAACAGATGCTTAGTGCCAGAGCCATGGGTTTAAGCTCAATGCCAAGAAATGTATAGTTATCCCCTTTGGGAAAAAACATATACCCGTGAATTACCACATAGGTGACAGTACACTAAACACCGAAAGTGTGATAAGAGACTTAGGGACACAGGTGGACAATTGGACAATAGTCCCACCTTCAATAACTATATCGCCACAACAGTCAGGAAATCCTTCTATGTGACACACCTCATCACTAAGGGCTTTTCATCCAGAAAAAAGGAGGTCATTGTCCCACTGTACTCATCCCTCATTAGACCTATTATAAAATACAACACCCCATTTGGTATGTACCTCTCAAGACATCTGCAACAACTGGAAAGGCCACAGAAATACCTCACTAAAAGAATCACAGGCCTAAAGCAGATGCCCTATGCTGACAGTCTTAAAAATCTATAGCTATACTCTGTCGCATATCATCTACTCCGAGGCGATCTCTGCTTAACATACAAGGCCATGTCAAACCCAGAGCTGTTGGACATGCTACACTTAAAGAAATCCCAATCCTTCAGAGCCACACACTCCAGGGTGTAAACTTTGTCATCACAATAAACAAACATGCCGGAGGGATAGGTTCCTGACCCAGAGACTCCCCAGACTTTGGAATAGACTTGCCCATACATGTCAAACAGAGCATCTCTTTGGCCCTCTTCAAAATGAACCTTGATGATTGGATGGGCGAAAGGAAATTCACTCCGGGGATCATGTCCGTCACCCTGCTAGACAGGGGTCCAGGGAAGTAAATAATGTGGGAAGAAATAGCCAGGGAATTGTTATGGCTAGGCTTGTATAGGCCCTAGGGCCGATAGCCTAGTACCAACGTATGAACCTATGCATCTCTCTAGTGAGACTTGTTTGGTGGTGTAGATTTATATCCTTAGTGCGGGTGTTTGTAGAGCCACTGATTTTGCAAAGAAAAAAGTAAAAAAGGACTGGGTTTTTCTAGCTGAAAAGTAAGACACAGATCACCTCACAGCAGCCTGTAGGCTTCTGAATATATGGAGAGTCAGGCTAATATATCAGGGTAATATAAAGGTTTAAGACCTTTCATATGTTTATCATATTGATCACTGCTGCAGTAGCCTTAGCTGTATGGGTTTTATCTTACTAAATATATAACAGATTCCAGAGTTTCAGGGTGACTTTCACATGCCCAAACTGTCAGGTAGCTCGAGCTGAGCTGACTAAAAGACAAGTTTAGGCCTGAACCCTTCAGAAGTTCACTGCCACTGAAGACTACACTCCTCTGAAGCTTTTGAGGATTGATGGTTAGCTTGTGCTTTCCCTTTGCTGGGCAGAAAAGTTCATTTTGTGGGGGGAAAAAAACTTCCATTTTCTTAATTTTCTGATGTTTTATTACTTTCCTCTTCAGGAAATTTATTTTAAAGCTAGAACTGTTGTGTTTTAATGGGCTGTCTCGAGATAATGTACTTTTAAATGGAGTGCTTATTTTTTTCTGTCAGTTTAAAAGTGTTGTAAAGTAACTGAAAACATTTTTTTTTCTGTGGAAACATTGTGTTTAGTTTACTTTTGTGGGGCTGGCATAGTGTTTAAAGTACTTTTTACTGGATTTTTCTGTAAAAAAAAAAATAAAAGTACATTTTGTGGACTGGTGGTGTATACTGGCAATTGCTGTTTGTCTTCCCTGGAAAACAGGCACAGTTTTCAGCTTGACCATGGAACAAACTGTCAGTCCCACAGTTGTTCTTTCTTCCAGGCACAAAAAGAAAAAAATAAGCAAACAGCCTTTACCAACACAGTAGGTTAAGCAGTTTCACTCAGATGCAGGTTGGTGACTCTTTTGTAGCTATTTGTTGTGCCTCAGACCACTCATTTTTCCCCAGATTCCTGTAGTGTAACGTCTAAAACAAATATGGGCTGGGTGTTAACCACATACTCTGCGACTGTTGAGGTCCCCTCAGTGGGCAAGGGAGAGACACTCTTGTCGGTCCTGGACAAGTGAACAGGGAAGGTTTCCTTGTCATGTGAGAATCTTGTTCCCATCAATGGAGAAGCTGCTGCTACCATTAGTAACATAGTTGTCCCCATTTTTCCTGTCAAAAAGAAACAGAAAAACAAGCATGTACCTACTCATTATCAATTTCATTTGGATAGGAGTAGTTTATTTGGACTGGCTCATGGTTTAGTTATGTCTAGTGATCCTTCTTGTAAAGTAGTTTCTGGTAAAAGAAAGGATTTCTCTTTTCCTGATGAGATTCAAGAGTCTGAGTCTGTACAAGAAGATGCAGGGATGGATATGGGGCTTTTTCCTCACATTTCTGATTCCGAATCAGAGGAAGACTCAGTACCTGTGGGGGGTTTCTCTTTCTCTGTGACCATTGCTAGGCTGTCCCAGTGTTTTAGTGAGAGAACACTGAGGTTTCTCAGTCCCTCAGAAAATACTAGTTCTTACAGAAGGATTTTCCAGAACCTACATCCATTCTTCCTGCTCTGTCTGCTTTAAAAGATGTGTGTTACTGACAGTTTTCCTGATACTTATCAAGCTGCCTCTAAAAAGGCTGCAAATAGGATATATGAAGTTCCTCAGTCTTTTTAAACTTTTATAGACTGTTACCAAACCTGACCCAGCAGTTGCAGCTTTAGTTGATTCCACTGCTGCTAAGCACTTAATTTCAGTCCTCTTCTTTCTGATAAGGATGGGAACATTATTGATAGGTATAGGTAAACGTGTATACTTCTGCAACTTTGATTTTCAGAATTTTGAATTGACATGCTCGTATGTTAAATGTCTGTTCTGACAAATTGTGGAAGTATAAAGAATGTTTTATCTACGGTTTTCTCTTATGAGGAAAAATTTGATTTAAATAAGTTTCTTCTACTGCACAGGTCACCACTTATTGTTTATAGTGTGTGTATATGACTCTGTTGATACTTAAAATAAGAGTGTAAAGGATCAGGCCAGATAAAATCACTTTAGCTAGCAGATCTAGGAGACTCTGTCTCACTGATACCCTCCCTGTGGGAGGAATAAAGACAGTTGCTGAAGTTTAAAATAGTTAATTCAGTTAAGCAGGTAGCTGGATGAGTCTTCTTATCTTTACTCCATTGATACTTCTTCCAGGCTATGACCATTTGTACTGTTTTGGCTGCATTCTCAGAACCTCCCACATAGTGTTAAAAATGAGATTTTAAATTCTCTCTTGGATAGTGATTTAGTGATTGGCTCCTCTGCTGCAGAGAAGATCAAAAAGTGTGATGAAAAGGGCAAGCGAATCCAGGGAATCTCTCAGATTTTTCAGCCCTCCTTTTCCAAACTTACCAAGGGATTATCTATCTCCTCATCCAAGCTTGGCAAAAACAGAACAGATTATCTCAACAAAATACAGGTAAACAGACATTTAAGAATTAACAGCAAGGGCATTCCAAAAAGAAGCCTCAAACCTCCCAAAACTAAGCACAGTCCAAGTCTGAATGACTGCTCAAGAGTCTTTGTGACCCCCTCCCACTCTTACCCCTTGTTTTACTTCCAGCAAGTGTGAATCTCCATTTTTTTTCTCTTTGTCAACAGATTGTTTCAGACAAATGGGTTCTGAAAATCATTCATAAGGTTTACAGATGACACTTGGAGGAAATTTCTCCTTTCCAAGAGGTCATTCCTCATCTTCAAGATCATACTCTTTTGTTTCCACTGGTTTCTCATCACATGCTTTCCCAAGGACTGATAGAACCAGTGCCTCCTTCCCAGGTAGAGATGTTTCTTAATAAAGGATGTACCTAGTACCAAAGAAAGAAAATACTTGGAGACCAGTTCTGGATCTTTCTTACCTGAACCTGTTTGTGATGATGCCCAAATTGAAAACGATGTCACTTCATAGCCTGTTACCTCCTCTTCCTTTTTCCAACCTTGCTGCAACCTCTTTGCCTCCTATCTAAACAACAAATGCAGCTGGTATTTTGCCCTGATCCCTCCACAGAGAGAGTCACCAAGGGAAGATTTCCTCCACAATTGGCCCCGGGGTCTCTTGTATGCTTTTCCCCCTTTACCCCTAATGAACCAATTCATACATAAAGCAAGACAGTGCAAGGACAGAGTGATTCTCATTGCTCCCTTTTGGCCTTGACAGACACGGTTCCCCTACCTATGGTCTCTTTTAGTATATCCTCTATGGATATTGGATTATTTGTTTATTTATTTATTATACAAACGAAGATCCTTGCTGTAAAACAGAATGACAGATACAAGTAACAGGAATTCCAACATCAAGAAAAACTTCTTTATTTAACAAAGCAAAGCTTTCGGGTCTACACCCTTTGTCAATACTAAAACACAATTGACTTCAAAGCAATTACATTTTTATTTATTGCCATTTGATTACCAGGAAAGTCCAGCTGGGTAGAAGCCCACTTTTTCGCAGAGGCCCTGGGAGAAAAGCTTCAAATTTTTTACAAAACATTTTAAGAACAATAATTTTACAATCTTCAAAAATAAAACAAAAAATATGCAATTTAAGTAATTATAACAAATTAGACATAATATAAAACATTGGTTAAGAATTGATGCAAGTGATATAACAATCATTTAATATTTAGAGAAATTTTAGATGGTTTGTAGAGAAATTAAAAGTAAGTTAGTCTAATGCAAACAGAAATTCCAATATGAAGTGATGGAAAAACAGGCTTATGGTATATTTGCAGAGAAGAGAATTTGATAGACGTAAGGAAATACGTGAAGAAGGGAGAGTAAGGAGTTATAAGGAATGAAAAGGTACTTATTCATATTTAGGGGTGTAGTTTATCTTGGTTTTGAGCAACAACAGAGCCAAATTTTAGATAGGAAGGTTTTGAAAGATGGAAGGGAAGATTCTGACCTGATTGATACATGTAAGGCGTTCCAGGCCTTTACCTTGTACAAGTATGGACAATGTCCAGCAGATTTGATAGGTTTGTAGACAGACAGGAGTTTTTGATCACTGGATTGCAGTGACTGAGAACATAGTTGTGCAGAATGATTTTAGTGCCGGATAGGCAGATGGCTGCTGGATAATTTTATATGTTAGTTGATGAGGCAGTTCTAACCAATTTAGGCTGTTCAGTGCTATACATCGGTGGGTTCTGACAGGGATATTTGCTGCAAATTTAGCAACTTTGTTATAACATTGTTCAAGTTTTAGTTTTTGTGAAGTGTGGTGGTTAGTGAGAATGGGAGCACCATAAAGAAGTGGGAGGAGAAGATAATTAGTGGCAATTGTAGTTTTAATTGCGTTGGTGAGAAAGTTTTTGGCTGTGTAAAGCATCCTAAGTTTTGATGAGTTTTTCTTGCACAATTTTGAATATGCAGGTCAAATGTAAGATTATCATCCACTATTACTCCTAATAATTTGCTATGAGATGTGACTTCAGTCATTATATTATCAATAGAGAGGACTTTAAATTTTGTTTTTTCATGAGAAAAGGATTTGGGGGAAAAAGTAGTAGTTTCATATTTTTTTGGGTTGTGCATGAGTTGTGAGTTATGAAGCCATGTTTTAGTGGCTGTTAAAGCTACCCGAGTAATTTTTTGGAGGTGTACTATGTTGTCAGATGTGCAAATGAGAGTGGAATCATCTGTGTATTGTATTAGAGTGGCCGGCTGTATGGAGGGTGTTGGTGAAAATTTTAAAGAGGAGGGGACCAAGGATAGAGCCTTGTGGTACAGCAATGATGACTGGGAGGTAAGTCAAGAGTATTGAGTACCATTTTACTGACTAATACCAATTGCACAGGTAGTTTTTGAAGCATAGAAAGGTGGGCGGAGAGAGACCTAGTGAGGACATTTGAACTAGAAGTTTGCTGTGACAAATTGTGCTGAATACTTTAGACAAGTCTAGAAATAAGGAAGAGACTATTTTGCCATTATCTGTAGCTTTATTGACAGTGCCTGTATAGGTTAGAAGAGCAGTGCTAGTATTTTGGGAAGGACAGAAGCCATGTTGTGTAGGAGATAGTTCTGTTTGCAGGAGATAGTCTAGCAAATGTTTTTGAATACATTTTTCAAATATTTTGATGAGGGGAGATAAGATTGCTATAGGTCTAAAGTTATTAATGTCTGCTGAATTTCCTCTTTTGTGCAAAGGGATAATGGGTGACTTTTTCCAGAGAGAGGGAATGTGGGATTCCTGGATTGACCTATTTATAAGGATTGAGACAGGACAGGCAATGCTATTGTCTGCTATTTTTAGGTACTCGCTTGGAAGGTCATCAGCTGAAGAGGAGCACTGTTTCATTTTTGTTTGTGTAATTTTATATAGGATGTGGGCACAGGTTTGAAGGTGAAATAGGATATGGTGATATGTGGCTGATGGGCAGGGTTGGGATTAGATGTTGAAGTTCTTGGTTAGAGATGCTATACTATCTATAAAATAAGAGTTGAATTGTATTGCAGTTTCAAATGGTGAGTCATCGGAAGAGGGGTTTCAGCTGATTTTTTGACCGGGATGTAAGATTTCTTTAATGGATGTCCAAAATTTTTTTAGGGTTGTGTTTAGTGTTATTCTCTGGTACTGAAAAAGTAGTTCTAAGTTTGCCAAAGTTTTTCTGAGTCTGACAAAATGTTATGCTACATTGCACACTTATTTCTGTATTTTTGAACATTTTGCAGGGATAGTGAACTTATTTCCAATGATTCTTGATACTGCAGGAATTCTTTAAACAATTTGTTAACTGCACTTGAGCTCAAAACCAATTTGGTTTTCATTAGGAGGGTTCTTTTGCACTCTGGTGGGAGTAGAGCTGAATTCAACCCATCCAAGTGGGAAAGTGCTGGTTTAAAGTTTGTGTTTTATCAGATTGGCCTGTAGTGTTAACTATGTAAAAGTCTTTCATCCTGCTGGTATAAAAGAATTACATTTTGTGAACCTATGAATGTGGTTGCCTGTGTGTGCATATAAGCAACCTCTCCAGGTTAAAATCTCCCATTGTTCACAGCTGTCCAAGAGCTGCCAGTTTGTACAGATGGTGGTACCACTGTAGGTCATCTAATAGTATTCTACCAAACACTCTTACTTTGAGTTTTAAGTGACTCTCCCCTACTCCTTCCCATCTAGAAATTTTTTCCTTGCCTTACATAGCATAGGCTAGATTCAGACCTGCTAAATCTAGACTGTATCACTGTGCTATTAAACCAGCCATCTTACATTCAGAGGGCCTCCCTTCACTCTTGTTTGTTTATTTTATTTATTTATTTGGCACTTGTTTACTGGAAAAGTCTGACTGGTCATGAATCCCATTTTCAGTGGAGTCCTGGGATGAAAAGCTCCAACATACATATTTCAATTAATAAACAATATAGTATTATCACATGAAGTGCAGTAACAAATAGAATTGAATCGACATACAGGATAAAGTCAGATCAGAAAATCATACAGTGAATATTAAACAATCATAAGATATTGAACACTTAGTAAAGTACAAATGATAATAAAGAATGGTAAAGAATAAGCATTTTAAATATGGGCAAAAGGCTAAGAGAAAGGAAAGAGATTTTGCAGTTGGGGGAGCTTAGGAAATGGAGTTAAAGTAGGGATCTATTGGAGATGTAAGTGGTGCTTTGGCTAATAAGAGAAGGGAGGAAGGAAAAGAGAAGGAACGAGTAACGGGTAGTGTCAGTCTGGTGTAAGATACTTACAAATCCAGGAGTTAAGGAGAAATCTCTCTAGAGATTGTTTGAATATGTGACTACATGGCATTGCTCTAATATCTGTAGGAATACTATGCCAGGCTTTGGCTACTGAGTAGGAATATAGGCAGTGACTGATATATTTTTTCGGTTTATGGATTTCAAGGAGGCGTTTCTCATATGAGCGAAGAGGGCAATTAGGGAGATAATGGTAAAGAATTGTTCTGGTTGCTGGGCAGGATGAGGATTTATATACCATTTTATGAGCAAGGAGGAGTTGGGTGAACTTGAGGTAGTGAGGTAAATCAAGCCAGTTTAAATGTCTGAGGGCAGAACAGTAGTGGGAGTTCTATGACTGACTGCCTGCAACTTTTTTATAGCAAATCTCAAGTTTTGCTGTTAGGCAAATCTGAATGTTGGTGAAAATGGATGAGGCATATAGTGAAGAAAGGTGGTATGCATTGGCTAGAGTAACTCTTTAGGAGTTAGTAAGGAATTGTTTTGATCTATAGAGCATGCCCAGTTTTGGTGTGTTGTTTTTATGCACTTTTGAATATGAAGTTCAGATTTGTTTTGATTTATTTTGGATTTAGGAAAAGCTGATTGTCACTGAGCCAGTTTTCAATTGAGTTAAAAGCCTGACGGGAAGGACTATTAGATGAGCAAAGAACAATGGAGTCATATGCCTATTGTATAAGTCTAGCTTGTTGAGGGAATGCATGTAGATCATTTATAAATATGTTAAAAAGGAGAGGGCCAAGTACGGAGCCTTGTGGGACACCTGAATTAACTGGGAGAAAATATGAGTATGTAGAGAGCCATTTAACTCATTGTAACTGGTTAGATGGGTAGCTAGAGAACCAAGTGACTGTTGTACTGGAAAATAGTAGTTTGGTATGGGAGACTATCAAAACTAAATTGTTATTGTCTCTGGCTTTATCAACGTGGTCCAAAAAGGCAACAAGGGCAGTTGTTGTGCTATGATCTAGGTGAAAGCTGTGTTGGGTAGAGGTTAACAGAGTTTCTTGGAGTAAGTATTGTAAAAGTTATTTATGAATACATTTTTCTAAAATCTTCAAAAGAGGAGACAATTGCAATTAGCCTGAAGTTTGTTTTTTCAGTGGAGTTTCCCATTTATGAAGAGGAATTATATGAATTTATTTCCAGAGAGAGGAATGATATGAATTTATTTCCAGAGAGATGAGACATATGACTCACAAATGGATTGTCTGCTCAAGAGAAATATTGGGTATGCAATAGAGAGGGCAGCAATCTGTATATTGGAGATTGTCTACAGAGGGTGAGCAGGACTTAAGTTTGTGTAATAATTTTTTTATATAGGAAGTAGAAAGAGAGGTTTTAAGATGAAGATGGCATTGTTAGAGCTTTGAAGTTTGTCAGGGGTGGCAGGATTCTATAAAAGGTTTTGGTGAGGGTGGCTATTGAGTTTATAAAGTGGGAGTTGAATTTTGAAGCAGTTTCTAAGGGTGAGATGTCTGGATAATGGTTATGGGTACTAGGAATTCCAGTGTATAATATTGATAGTGGAACAAAAATTTTGGGTGTTGTGTTTTTGGTTATTCTGTGGGTTGAAGTAAAAATATCTCTTATCAGCAGTAACTTGTTTCTTTGTCATGTTCCGAAGTTGTCTGTAGGTAAGCTTGAGATCTGAATTTTTTGCCAGTTTCTCCAGGCTTTGTCTCTCTTATACATTAATTGTCTACTGCAAGGGGATAGCCAGGGTGACTGGTTGAATTTAACTATTTTTTCTTATAGGAGCAAGGCTATTGAAAATGTCAAGAAATATTGTATTAAAATTTAGAACCGCATTATCCAGTGGTCAAACATAGAGGATGGACCAATTAATGTTATTAAGGATGTCATTAAAGATCTTGGAATTGAAATTTGAGAGGTTATGGCAGTCTTTATAAAGGTGCTGTTTGATATGGTGAGTTGCTAGTCTGTGAACATAGGTGGGATGGTGATCATTGAGGCAGTCTGGGAGAGTTTTTGGAGAGTGATAAAGGTTTGGATTGAGACTAGGATCCAGTCCAGAGTAGTCCCACTGCTATTAGCTTTGTTAAAATGAGAATGGGAAGTTATGAGTTGTTTGAAACCATATAGACTGATACTAGTGGAAGGGTAGCCTGATGTGAAGGTTTGCCAGTTAATATTGATATCACCAAAAATTATTTCATGAGAAATGGAATTAGATACCCAGTGCAGGATGTTTTCCACAATAGGTTGATGTTATTTCCTGGAGAATATATAGGGCAATTATACATAGTGTTTTATACTCATTTAATTTGCAGTGAAAGGCAAATATCTCAGCAGAGAGGAATTTAGGTAGAGAAATAGATTAAAAAGAAGAGACAGAGATATGGTTAGAGTGCATGATTGCTACGTCACCACCTTTTTATTTAATCTGTCAGAGTAGATGATAGTACAGTAAACTCCTGGTTAACTGGCACCCATGGGGATTGGTAGATGCCAGATAACTGTAGATGTGATGTTGTCCTATCTCGCCTTCATTCTTCACTGGTTGGGTTCAGAACCAATCCTTGGTTCCAACTCTGCCATATACAAAAGCTTGAGGTCTTCCACTGGCTTGTGGCTGTATCCCTATCCCATCATGCTGTAGTAAAGCTCCCCAGATCTCGTTTGCCGCTAAACAGATCGGTTGATTCCATTTTTGCTCTGGCTAAATTGAACAATTTTTTCTTCTCGTTATAAATATAGTTGCTGTTTGTTGGCTATTTAGTTAGTGATTAATATTTAAGTAGCTTTCTATTATTTTAAGAGAGTTCACTCTTCTGCTTTGCTTCTGGTCGTCGTTTTTTCTTCGTCAGACCTGTGTTATTCCCTATCCTGGCTTAATTTTTTGTGTTAAAGCCCTTTTTGCACACATGTTTAAATTAGTGTGTGTTACTGAGAAAATTGTTGTTTCCGTTGCTTTTTCCTAACTAAAACTGGCAGCTTGTTTAAGTTAGAGGGCTGCGGTTCGCCTGTTTAAGTTAGAGGGCCTTCTTTCTCCCTTCCCCCTCTCTTTTGAGCTAGGCAGCTTCATTTCAGTTAGAGAACTGCCACCTCTTCCCTTCCTTTTGTTGTAATTGTTATATATTTCTTCTTGTTGTTAAAAAAAAAAAATATATATATATATATATATATATATATATATATATATATATATATATATATATATATATTTAAAGTATAGTGATACCTTTGATTTTTGTCTACTAGAATGCTGAGTAGAGACACCCTCTTAGTGTTGTTGTTGACTTTAATATACTGGTTATGTCTAAGGGTCATAAAGAAAGCAAACCCTCTGGGTTTAAGAAGTGTGTGAAATACAACCAAAACATGTCCATCACGGATGGACACACTGTGGATACTGCATAGGAGCTTTACATCTGCAAGAATCCTGTTCTTTTTGCTACTCTTTTAGTTCTAGAGTGCTGCTTGAAAGGAAGAACAAGCTTATAGTAAGAGGTTTATTGAAGTTCCCCTTCACTGAGGCATTAGAAGAAGGTCAGGGATCTTCAAAATTGACCAAGTCTCCTTCATCCAAATCTGACAGATCTGGAAAATGATCATCTCCGTCTTCTGGCCAATTGGAGCCAGGAAAAAAAACTGACCAAAGTTGCTTCTCTGGAGCCGAAGATTGCTGGGCCTGAAAAATCTTACTCATCGGTTCCTTCAATATCGGTACCAATACAGTTTGAATTACGTAACCAGTCCCCAGAATTGGTACTGGTCTCCCCTACTTTACGGTCACCTCTTTTACAACCAGTAGGAACTCCTGCTCCCTCCTCTCGGTCCTCCAGGAATTTTTCTGATGATGACGTGGATTGGGTGGTGCGCAGACTTTTAAGGAAACTGGCACTGGCCAAACTGTTATTGGCTCCAACCCTGAGGGATTTGGAACCAACCAAGACCTCCCCTTCAACATCGATTCCTCCTCCAAGCCTACCTGGAACCTTGGAGCCGGAATGTCTGGAACCCATCATAGTGGACCCTTGGTGCCAAGAACCATCCCGGGATCTTCGGGCCAAATAATCTGCTCTGACATCCTCACTTCCATCTGAAATAGAGGGTTCTAGGAGCTGATGCTCTCCAGGTCGGGTCCGGGGAGGAACGTCAGATCGGACATTTGTCTGATCCGAACTTGTCTCTGGGGGCTTCAGCGTGGGAGAGCTCAGCTCCTACATCAGCCTCAAAGCCATCCCCCTTGGTTCTAAGGGATACCTTATGTTTTTTGAGCCAGAGGTGTCATCACATCAGGGAATGGGGGGGGGGGGCTTTCAAGGTGATGAGGAGAGTGTTGTCTCCACAGACAGCTCCACTCTTGGGTCCTAACATTCGTCTCCCAAAGTCACAGGTGTCTGTCTCAGCACCACACCATCCACAGACACGCGGAGACCCTAGGCCTCAGGATGCCCCACCAGATGAGCTCCCTGTCTTCTGAAACCTCTCCAGAATACCCTTCTGAAGAGGTCCCTCGTAAGAGACTTTGCAAGAGGAAGCATTTAGACTCCCCAGAGGAGTCAGATACTTCAGACAAAGACCTTGATGAGTCAGATGTGTCCTCTCAGTCACCCTCTGAGGAAGTCTCCTTTGCTGACATCCTAGAAATCCTTAAACAGAGACGCGGCCGGATGTCCATCAACCCTTATGAGGAGGAGTCTGTATACCTGAAGGCTTTTGGGTCTCCCCCTTCCACCACTTGGGTGGCTCCAGCTTTTGATGAACTCATAGAATTAGTCAGTCAAAAGGCAGACTATATGCTGCACCAACTAGATGTACATAGACAATTACGTTTCTACTTACATAGGACAAAGGACTTCATAAAATCTGACCAATTATTTGTTTCATTTTCAGAAGCTAAAAAAGGTGCTCCAGTATCTAAGGGCACACTTTCAAAATGGCTATCAGATTGTTTACTTTTATACACAACTCTAACAACAAAGATCTTCCCTGTAAAGTCAAGGGTCATTCTACGAGAGCCATAGCAGAAACTTCTGCTTTTCATGCTAGACTACCAATTGATACCATTTGTGCTGCTGCAACATGGGCAATGCTGATACATTTATCACTCATTACAAAGTGGATTTGGCCTCCAGGAACAGGGCCTCCTTTGGGTCCACTGTTCTGAAGAACATTCTCCCGTGAGCCACCCAAGAAACATGGTGCTAGGGATGCTGTCCCAACCATTGAAGAATGAAGGCGAGATAGGACAACATCACATAAAAAGTTATGTACTCGCCATAACATTCCATGTGTGTTGTCCATCTCATCTTCATTCTTGCATCCCACCCTCCTTCCCCCAACCTATAGCTCCTGGATGACCAAGTGGTTACATTTGGTAAGTATGTTCTCTTATCTGCTTCATTGTCATAACATGCTGTAATAGTCCATTAGGTAACTGTTGTTATCAGCAAACAAGATCTGGGGAGCTTTACAACAGCATGATGGGATAGGGATACAGCCATGAGCCAGTGGAAGACCTTGAGCTTTTGTATATGGCCGAGTCGGAAACCGAGGATCAGTTCCGTACCCAACCAGTGAAAAATGAAGGTGAAATGGACAACACACACGGAATGTTATGGTGAGTACATAACTTCTTTTTTCTGGTTGCTTGAGAGTTACTATTAAAAATAGGCCTGACTAATACTGTACCCGATACTGTTGGTTTGGTTTGACTTGTTCTTAGGTTGGGGAGAGAAGAAATTTGTTCCCATCTTCCTTTTTAAAACTCTAAAAAGTATGTTTCTGTGTGTGTGTGTGTGTGTGTGTGTGTGTGTGTGTGTGTGTGTGTGTGTGTGTGTAGGGGGGGCAGAAAGTGCAACACATGAAAATTGTACAGTATTTCTTTGATTTTTTTTTTCTGGTTGCTTGAGTTCCAGTTAACTGAGAGTTTACTGTATAGCCAGGGGCGAGAATATCAGAGTCCTTTATGTGTGGTTTGAGCCAAGTTTCTGTAAGAATAATAATGTCTGGGGAGTAATGAGTGATCCAGGAATGAGATTGAGACTTTGCTTACTATACTTTGAATATTTATGAATATGATTTTCAAATTTTTAGTAGATGTTATTACAGTAGAAGAGGGAGCGAGTGGAGAAGACAGGCAGTTGGGATCTGGTTTTGGGTAGACATGGCCGCATAATATAATCTTTTTATAATTTCTCTGAGTCTTTTGGGTTTCTAATACTATAATGGGAATGGACCCCATTCCTAAGTCAAAGTACAATTAAAGTTCATGAAATTAGTATTGATTCAATCTTTGATGTCAGCCAGAAGTGCTCTTCACAGTACCCGCAATGTGCCCAGTAATGACTCCTCCTGCAATTTGTATAGAGTTACATGTATTGGTAACATATCTAAATATGACTGTAGATTCTTTTTATAAGGCTCATTGCTCCTACTACTATTGGGACTGAGTATCTTTCTTCCACATTGCTCTTGTTTCTGCCAGCAAATCCTGATATTTTATAACTTTATGTCTCTCTGTAAGCAAGACACTAGTCACTGGGTGTGGCAATTTCAGTGATTAATGCTGCTTTTGTCGTATTTTCATGGGCTACTATATCTGGTTTTCCAGCATCTATCTTTTGAACTGTTGGTAATGGATGATCCCATGTAATGTAAACTTCATAATTTTCCATAATGCTTTGCAACTCATGTTTCCAGTGTTTTTCAGCCACTTCAATACCACAATCCCCAGTGCAACAATCTTGACACATTATTATGCCTTTCAGTATAGTCCTTCTGCCACTAGTATGTCACAACTAGCAATGAGGTGTGCGACTGTTTCCAATTTTGTTTTACAAAACCAAAATTTGTCTACTTCTCCCCCATGTTCAATGGACTTTGTAAACCAACGTGTATGCAGTCCACTATCTTGGGCAACCAATATTAACCTTTTATCTTTTGGTTTGAATTCGCCTCTCCTTAATCATTCCACATTCATTCCTTATCAGCAATCTTGTTTCAAAGCTTTCACTATGTTTGGTTCTTGTGAGGTCAGCAGGTATGTGTGGAGTCCCACAATTGCAGATCTATATGTGTAATCAGTTTCAAGGAGGCCCATCCCTCCTTAGGAATGGGGAATATATAATCTTGGTTTGCACTGATTTTTTTTAGGTAAGCATGAAGCATCCTTCTTGTTTTCCTATCTAATCTATCCAACACGTTTTCGGGCCAGTCATTCACTCCAAAACTGTAAGTTAGGACAGGAAGAGCAAATTGGTTTATAACTTGGATTTTGTTCCTAGATGTTAATGCAGTTCTCAGGATTAAGTCTTCTAAAGTATTCCTTACTAAGTTTTATTCACATTTGTTCATGTTTTTTGTTGATCCCTCATCAATTCCCAATTATTTATACACTCCCTCTTGCTCAAGTTCTTTTATATCGCATTCTTTTCCCAAACTGATGTTTTCCTGGCACTGCAGTTTTCCTACTTTAAGAGTTGCTTTTGCACATTTATCATGACCAAATGACATTCTTATATCATCTAAAAAAGTTTTGAATGCTTGCAGTTGTGCTTTCAGTTCCTCATCTGATGAGCTGCTTCATTTTAAATCATCGACAAAGAGAAGATAAGTCTTTACACTTTGTTGGTTTCTAGGAGCCAAATTGGCCTAAACTATTAAGTAGACAGCTTAATGGTTTAAGAGCAAGGCAGAACAGCAGCGGTGACAGAGAGTAACCCCGAATTTTTATCCCTGGAATAATAATTTATCCTTTATCACGGCTTAATTGCAAAGTGGTCTGCCACTGTTTTATGGTCAGTAATGTAGTTGATCAGTATAGAGTGTATCTTATACATTTTTAAGCACTGTTGTATCCATAAATGTGGGATATTGTCAAATGCTTTTTTATAGTCAATCCATGCCGTACTTAGATTTGTCCCTATTTTGCAGTTCTCCACTATGACTTTATTTAACAACAAATGATCCTTTGTTCCATACGACTTTCTTTTATTGCCCTTTTGTTTTACTGCCATAATTGAGTTTTGTTCTAAATGACTATAAACTCTGTCGGCATCAATTCCCGTGTATAGTTTATATGTCATCGGAAGGCAAGTTATTGGTCTATAATTTTTAGGGTAGCTTGCAGGGTTACTCCTAAGTAGGAGCATTGTTTTTCCTGTTGTTAGCCAGGTTGATGCCTGTTCACAGTGTACATATTAATAGTTCTTATTCATGGTTAAATCTTCTTGCAAAGATGTTAATACTTTCAACCAAAAGTCAGGTACTGCATCTGGGCCTGAGGTTTTCCAATTAGAGGCTTTTCTTAACTTTGTTTTAGTCTGTCTGGTTGTTACTTCATCCCATTTCACATCATGTACCTTTAAACTTATTATTCTTTCTTTTACTTCTATCCATTTAGCATCTTTATGTTCCACAGGATCTTCATGGATACTTCTCCAAAATGTATCTGTTTCTTATTTTTTGGTGGTCTTTTAATTCCTTTTACCTTGTTTCCCAATTCTCTATAAAACTTTTTTGGGTTATCTATAAGTTGCTTATTTTGTACTCCTTTATATTTATCTGCGTATCTTCTAAGTTTTTCCCCATGTGCTGAGATTTTTAGCTTATTTGTGACAGTGCGTGATAGATCCTGGTCTGTTCTAATACTGTGCATTGCTTTTATCACGTCTGTCTTCCTTAGTATTTTTGTTGATTTGTTCCCTCTTCTATATTCTTCTAACAGTGACACTTTTTGTGTTAGTTGCTTTATAGTTTTCTCTAACTGATACTTCCATGATGGTATTTGATTGCTCCCCTTCCTTTCCTTCATTACCTTGTGTTTTTATGGTAAAATTTCATCAGTTATTAATTTTGCTGCACAGTAATATATCCTATTTACTTCTATTATATCGCATGAATCTCAAGGGACAGTCCTAATTACTGTGTTCATTTGTTTTATCAAAAGTCTGACTTTTTGGGTTTTATTGACTGTCTGCAGTCCATTTCTTTCATTGATCTTAATATGTCTATCTGTGTCTATTAAATCAAGAAATTTTTCTCTTAGCTCATTTTCTTCTAAACAGTGGGCACATTTTTTGTTTTCCATTTCCTGTGGGCATTCTATAGAAAGTTCTATAGCATCTTCCTGTGGCACATTCTCTTCAATTTCATCCTGCGCCATCCATTGCTCTGTCATATGGGAACTCACTGGCCTCTCACTCCTCAACATTGACTGCATCAAGTCTCCACAGTCTCCTGTTCCTTCCCTTACTGTCTAGCTTCAAGTGAATGTTTATACTGGTTTCCTGTGGAAGGCTCCAAAATATCTTCATATGGCACCTGTCCAATTGCTTCCCATTCCACTGGTTTCCCCTTAATTTGAAGTTCCATTACTCTGTCCTGTTGTGGTGCTTTCTGAGTTAGATTTTCTACACTGAATCCTTCACTTCACAAGTACTCCATAACCTCAGTTTTTATTTCTTTAACTTCTCCATTACTGATTTCCTGTTCTACTTTTTCTCTGTCTTCTTATTTTTGTATTGTAAAGTTTTCCATGCCCAGATTCCTTTGCCTGCATTTTTCTTCAAATATCTTCGGTGCTGCTCTTTTGTGTTGGTTAGTTTTGCTTTCTACTTTGCATAAATATTACACCATATTAAAATCTCTTTTTCTTTCCCATGCCCATATTTCTTCTTCAGATGTCTCCTGATTTTCTTTCCCATGCCCATATTTCTTCTTCAGATGTCTCCTGATTTTTCCTTCTCCTTACTTTGGGGACTCACTCCATGATGCTGTGATGTAACCCGTGTTAGGCCTTCTACACCAAATCCTTCACTTCGCAGGCACTCCATAACTTCAACTTCTATTTTTTTAACTTCTACTTTACAAATATTCTTTTCTCCATTCCCTCTTTGTGATATTATACTTTTGAAAAATCTCTAGGTTTTGTTGTTTATATTTTCGCACTTTCTCAGATGCTTCCTTTTCTAAACAGATCAACGTTTCTTGATCTATATACTGTTTTTCACAAATCTGTTGTATTAATGAATTCAAAATTTTATTTGAAGCTTCTGACAGTTTTTCTTGTGGAAGTATTTTTCTTTCCTCTAATTTCTGTCCTAATCATTTTGTATATCTTGTGCCTTTAAATTCTGGGCATTTTGCATAATAGTAACAATGCATAATTTATTTCTTATCTTCAATAATCCACAGTATAATCTTTATGGCTCTTCTTTGGCCTATCCGTTTTTGTGATTTTTGTGGACTTACTACTTCCTTCTACAATAGGGGAGCCGTATTCCTGCTTGGCCTGGCCCCATTGTAGGAATGTTTCCGTATTTTGAGGATTCTACACTGTCATCTTTTCCAGTCTTTTCACCAGTGTGCCTACCAGGATTGGACATTTTTTTTATCCTGGGTCTTGTGCACCCAGCTCTCTTTTTACATTTTTACCCTACTTCTGTCCATGATATATGCTGTATAAATACAGTCTATATATGTCAGTCTCATCTTGGTGAGATTGTGTGAAAAACAGGGTCCACTTTGTGAAGGTACTCACCAAGACTTGAGGATGAATTCAGTTTCAGCAATAATACTCTCCTTTACTTGCTGACTTATCTCTCCATTTCAACCTTTTTACAGTATGCATGCAGCAGTGAAGGTTTAATTATGTTAGTATTAAATTTAAATTTTACCTTATATGGGTTGGGGGAAGGATTAAGAACTTTATATCTGAAAATGAGATGGGGTAAGCCAAATAAGCTAGAAGCAATAGTAGTAGTGAATGGCTGGCAAGTGACGTAGGCAGTGAAAGTAAGGGTGGGAGGATTGAGAAATAGGTGCAATAAGTATCATATAGCATATAAGGTATAACAGTGGTGGGAGTAGATGTGTGGATGGAAAGATGAGGAGCATATTTGGTGTATATTAGAAACAGGAGTCTTGAAGGCAGTGATAGAGAATAGATTGTTTATGCATATATAAAATTACATTATAGAAGAAAATAAAAAGAATTTAAAAAATAAAAAGAATTTAAAAGAATTAAGCAGGAATTTCAATGGGTATATAGAAATGTAGAATATGGGATTCTAAGAATGTGAAGAAGAGAGAAAGCTGAAAGGAGAAGAAAGAGGACACCTGTAGAGATATAACATAAAAAGAAAAAAAATGCTAAAGAGAAGGAGTGTAATAGGAGGCAGTGGTGGATGTTAACAATGAGATAGCGGCTGAGAAGTGCTGTGGAAGAGAGGTATAACTGACCAGATAGGAGGAGCCTCAAGGGTGGATATATAGATAGTATGGTTTGAGAAGTAGGTGTTGGTGACAGATGAAGGGTAGAAAAATGATAGGTTGCTTGGATAAGTAGAGGAGAAGCAATGCACAAGAAGAGGAGGGTTTTGTGTAGGTATAAAACTAGGGATAGTGGAGGTAGGTGGGATGTTTGGGTAGGATAGGGGAGTCAAGTGAGCCCGAGTGAAGCAAGGGTTAACAGAGTGGGCTGCACCAGCTGAAGTGGCAAAGAAGTATGGAAGGGGAGGAAAAAAAAACTATCTGTTGACTTAGAGGTGAGCAAGGTAAGAAGTCTTACATGGTAGAAAGAGTAAAAATGTAATGTCATTAGAAAAGCTGTTAGGAGAAATAGCAAGGTAAGAGATAATAGCAGAAGGTGCAATGTTACAGAGTCATAGTAATTAAATGCAGGATAGCAAAAAGAGTTTCAAAGCAGGGGGTTAACCAGGTGCAGATGTAGTTAGTAGAAGAGGCTGCGTAAAGAGATGCTTAAGTACTGCAGTTTATTAGTTTTATGTTTCAGTAAGGGAAAGGTTACTGTTTACATGTTACAGACTGTGAAGGCATTGGAAGTTATAGAGGAAGATAGACAGACAGATTTATACTGCAGCAAAGAACAAGTAAGGTAAAGTATGGTAAAATAGGTAAAGTCAGGGAGGACTTTTTCACTGGCTATATAGTGTAGAATAGACAAGCTGGATGGGAGCTCAAAAGCAGGTCATGTCTTCCAGTATAAAGAAAATTACCAAGGAACTTGTTAGTTTTAGTGGGAATGTAGGTTCTGTATGGAAGACCTTGCCCTAGTTATTACAGAGAAATAGGATAGTTATTTTAGACATGACAGTAAATAACATACATTACTAATATGCCTGTCTGTAGTGGTCCTTATTAAGGTAAACCTCAGTGTTGGATGATGTTTGCTGGACAATGATGGGATGATTGATGCCTGTTCAGTATAATAGTTGAGTGAAAGAGATGGTCAAATTAAGACAGGGAGGGTTTGGCTAAAAATAAGAAGAGGAACAAATACAAATTTAGATAAAGGCAAGGGTGATAGGAGAGTAAAAATAAGTTACAGTTGATATACGGTTAGTTGAGGTACAAAGAGTAAAAAGGCATTAACAGTCTGTGTTACGTGACAAAAAACTCTGAAATACCATCTGCAGAACTTAAAAGAACAACTGCCAGAAGATAAACTTGGAGATAGTTTGGCATTAGAAACTCACAAAATGGTTAATACTTTGCAACCCATTTAACATTTGCATATTGTTAAGAATACTTTAATGATTATAAATCTTGTGGCAGAAGCGTGTAGCTCAGGACACATCTGAGTTGGGGATTGCTGGAGAAAGGCTCAGTTTGGGGCATTCCCATTAGTAGTTGTATTAAAAAACTGTTTAAATTCACCTGTATGCAAGCCTCATGTTTGCGTGGGTTTGCGTTCAGTTAACCGTAGCTGCTCAGTGGTTGACAACTTTATTCAGAGGTCTGGAGAGCATCTGCAGTGAAATCCAAGGCATCCACTGAATAAAAAAACACACACACACACACACACACACACACACACACACACACACACACACACACACACACACACACACACACACACAAAATAAGTATATTTTAAGCCAGCTCTGTACTTTAACTGTTTGTAATTGAATTACTGCTTCATTTTTGCTGGTTGTGACTGCTTTGTCCTCTGCACTTTGAAATTATGTTTCATTGCCTTATATAGCATAGGCTTTATTCAGATCTGCTGAATCTAGACTGTTTGGTATCACTGTGCTCTTAAACCAGCCTTCTTACATTAAAAGGGCCTCCCTGCACCCTTGTGTCAGAAGTGTATAATTAAGGACCCATCTGAGATGGGGATTGGTGGAGAAAGGCTCAATTTGCGGCTTTCCCATTGGTAGTTGTGTTAAAAACTGTTTAAATTTGCCTGTATATAAGTCTCGCATTTGCTCATTGCTGAGCACTGTGCAATGGGGTTTAGCAGTGCCCTGTATAGATGCAAATGCCTGGGAATATTATTTTTCTTTTGAAACCTTACTATAGAACCCCCCCCCAAGCTTCCCTGCTATGCAAAGGGCAACTAGGTTGTGCTCTAAGCAGCATTCCTCACACTTATCATCCACAACTTGCTACACACCTTCTTGCTTCTCCAAGTCAAACTAGACCTCTAGTTAAGTCAAAGTCCTAAGTCCAGCTAGCTGACTTCTTCCCAAATACCACTTTCAGAAAAATCCTGCCCATCATTTCCCCTGCCAGCTTGATTGTTATGGGCATCTTGAGGCAATGTAGTAATTGCTTTATGTATACTAACAACCATTTATTCCTAAAGCAAACACCTTATGTGAGAGATGTAAATGTTGTTGTGTCTTTTGGCTTTTCCTGGTTAGGGGTCGTCACAGCGGAACTCCGGTCCGCTAATGATTGGCAGTAGATTTTTACGTGCTGGCTTGCCGGGCCTAACGCATAACCTTCAACGAAGCAACGCCTATTCACGCATGTCGCCACACAGAAGACGCTCTAACTGAGAATCGAACGGGCAACGTCTGACTGTGAGGCGACAACGCTACCGCAGCACCACCACCGCAGTGATATGTGAGAGATGCAAATTCACTGTGAAACTGGAGACAGTTCTCTCATGTAAAAGCAAACTAGACATCAAACAGGTTGTCAGCATACTCACCTCTCCCGCAAACCTCACCTCTGACACAAAATAGGGTCACGACACATAAACCCACATATGGGGAGGTATTCAGTAAAAGCCTGTCAAAAGACCACAGACCTCCCAAATGCACACCACCCACACTCGCCACTAAAAAAAAAGAAACTACTACACATATCAACACACACACCCACGTCTCAACAAATAAGCCCCTAAGGCAAAACACATCAGATGTCTTGGTTATAGGCTACTCCATAGTGAGACACACAGATGACGCCTTCACCAGACTATACAAAGAGAAGGTCATGCTCACCTGCCTATCAGGTGCCGGGATCCAACAAATCACACATGTACGCAAGTCACTCAACAAGTACCATTATGACTCTGTCATAGTCCGTGTTGGAGTGAATGATTTGAGGCATACCTCTCTGGACTATATGAAGAGAGACAGGATGGAAAACTCTGATTATGTGTCCCAGACAAGTATGTCCCTAGCCCTAAAAATCCTTCCCTCACCCAGGATAATGTCACAGTATAAACAAAAAATTATTGACTTCAACAATTGGCTTAGCTTCTTGTGTCAGTACAGGGGGATCCAGTATCTGTCAGCCTGGGAGCATATGGTAGACTGACCTCACTGCTTTGCTAGAGATGGTCTGCACCTGTTCCCCTAGGCTTTTGGATATTGGCAAAGGCCCTTGACTCCCCCATAGTACCTTTTTTACGTAATGTCAAAACAACAGACTTTCCAATGTAACAATCTAATCAAGACAAACTCAGGGTCGTGCTGCTTAATGCTTGGAGTTTAAACACCAAACTGCAATGTCTGGTAGCACTCCTCACCTTCGAGGATGCTGACACGTGTGCACTTATCGAGACATGGTTCAAGGCCACTGAAAGCACCCTGGCTGTGCAAGGCTGCAATGCTTTCCACCCGTTCAGACCTCAAAATGAGCTTGAAGGAGTCAGAGGTAGAGGTATATTCATCTTCATTAAAGGAAAACTCTACCTTAGAACTCAAAAAACATATTTGTTTCATTGTATTTTTGTTTTTGAGCTATTTTAATGCCTCAAAATCAGTCCAAGTGCTTATTTTACAATTTTCATGTGTTTCTCTCAAAATGGCGGATGATGGGGCCTGTCTTGGTAACGTGATCTTATTTTCTTGCTTTCCTTCCTTCTTCCTGGAATACATTTCAAGTCCTCTTTATGTGACTCATGCCAGACATAAGGAAGTGGTGCTGTTTTCTCATGCCATTAAAATATAATGGCAGTACTATGAAACACTGTCATCTAAACACACCTTCTGTAAAAGAGCTGCTTCTCTGTTTACCTGACTGAGCCTCATTTATCTGTCTGCCAGAGGTTGTTCTATGCTATAAATAACTGTTAGCTACTTGCAGCAAAAGAAAGCAGATAAAAACAATTTTTTTGTAAGATGAAGTCTTTTGTAGTCCTAACAAACTTGATAAACCCTCCCCCATATTCTCATGCTAAGGTGTGAAAACTCTCACTGCAGTAAATAATCCATGCTGTACATTTACAAGTGACAAGTAGTAGGACTCTAAATGTATTCCCAATGCCTTCAGTGGGAGGATTTTTCTCTCTCTCATGAATGATGCAGACTTAAAATGTGCTTTGCTAGTTCCTCAATTATTGCTGTCATGTTCCCCCTCCTTTTTTCTATTTCATATTTATTTATACTTTGGTAACCAGGAAAGTTAACTGGTCTCGGGACCCTTTTCAGCCACAACATAAGCTACACTGGCAAAGATAATAATTATTAAATGCACTTATCAATACAAATAAAAAAATACTGACAGAAAGACACTGACCAAGATTGCGTGTGGAACACATAGCCATTGTGTAGCAGTGACCAAGTAAATCACTGAGCAACATTTACTAGAATGTATACATTAATAATGCTTAACTATACTATAAATAATTAATTGTATACACACATATTGCGCACACAAACACATATATAGTGTGTGTGTGTGTGTGTGTGTGTTTCTGTATATGTGTATGTATATAAAGTACATGTGTATAAAAGCGTGTGTGTCTGCATTTAAACATAGTTAAGTACTTCTGATTTCCTTTTCTTAGTGTTCTTAATGCAAGGGCACATAGTAAATGTATGTTAAAGTAAATTCAGCTGTATATTATGGTTGCTCTCTGACAATGCAAGGACTTACCCAAAGTCAGTGGGAATCTCTTACAATGGCTCTGCATGTACCAGATATGCATCCCCCTCTGGAAGGATGTCACACAAATCATAAAATACCTTTTTTATGAACAGTATCAGTCACATAGTTGATAGGGTTGCCCCCTGGCTCTTTTTGCAGTTCTGGCCTGTGTGTGTGTGTGTGTGTGTGTGTGTGTGTGTGTGTGTGTGTTTGGGGGGGGGGCTTGAAAATGGTAAATGCATTTATACTTTACAAGAAAAAATATTTACTGACTTTTCTCTAAATGTCACAGAAATCTTTGCTACTACTCTTAAGTTATCTTAACACAAACTATTATAAATGACATTTAAAGCTTAGAATTTCAATACTGTGTTGCTGCTTATGTATTTTGTCAGAAGAGTTGACAATTGCATTTAAACTCCTGACTGATCTAATTGCTTTGTTTTGCTATGAAAGGAGACTGTTAAGTTCTCCTTCCCTCTGCAATAAAAACAGTGAAAACAATTACACAGCTTTCTGTCTTTTTTTATATCAGCTGCTGTGTTCCTTACATTAGCAGGATTAATTACCCATCTAAGACTGACAGCAGTACCTGACAGGGTAAACTACAGATTTAACTGTGTCTATGATATGTCATGCAGTTGGAGACGAATTTCTCTGCAAAGTATGTGAGAAGTTGAGTTTAAAAAAAAAAGTAGGTGGACTTTCCCTTCCTTTGACTCCAATGCAAGGAAATAAAAGTTTTAAAAACTACAAGCAGGTTTCTGGTACATACACAATGCTGGAACCGTATTGTAGGGAGAAAAGAAACCTAATGATTGAGTTAAACTGTATGAGAGGGTCCAGACTGGTCAAACAGCATGACTTTCTCAATCTACTTAATCTCCAATTATCTCTTGGGAAAGTACCATGCCACATTATTGCTAGCTATAAATTCCCCACCATGAACCAGGATAAGCACACCGCCTACCTCGATTTAATGGAATCCTTCACCATACAGCCTAACGTTTTAGTCATGGGAGATTTCAACTATCCTTCCATAAACTGGGGGACGTATATGAGGAAAAACATGCTCACCTAGAGGTTCCTGGACCTTGTTAACACAAATGATCTGGAACAGATAGTCTGCACTCCCACTGGGGGCTTTAGTGTTCTGGACATAGTACTCACCAACCGGGGGGGGGGGGTTCACTGTACTTCCCTATGCGTGATACCCTCCCTGGTTAGGTCAGACCAAAAATCAGTCACGTTCGAAGTAACTACTGGAACTGACACCCTCACAGGTACAAAATTATAAAAAAAACTTTACCAAAGCTAACTACAGCCTACTAAGTGATAGTATAAAAAGCTTCATACCACCTGCAATCATGGACATCAATGATCATTATGCAGAAGTGTACGCAAATGTCCTGTACAAACACTTAAATGACTGCATAAACTCTGCTGTACCTGAGCAGATCAAAACCAGGTCTTCTCTTAAAAGTAAGCCACTGTGGTAAACTTCAAATGTAAATAGATTATATAATAAGAGGAAGAAACTATTGTCCAAAAGCAAGAGGGATATCACTCTGCAGAGGGAGAGTTCCCTCCTAAGCCTAAACAAGAAAACCAGAAGTCTTGTAAAGTCTTCTAAAGCAAATTATGAAACTAAAGTTGCATCCCTAGCCAAGGATAATCATAAGGCATTTTTTAACTATGTCCAAAGTCTAAAAGGGAATGCCCAGCTATGTGCCGAACTGGATGTAGATGGAATCATTCATACTACACTAGAAGATATTGCCATCCTGCCATTTGCCAGATTCAGTATAAACTTCACCCCCTATACTCAACTACTGTGTCGCAATGCATACCTGCCACCAGCACTCTGCCTAGTATTTCTAGAGAACAAGTCATCTCTCCACAAACCAAGGCCAAAAACACAAGATCACTGGGACCACAAAATATCCCATGTTGTTTACTAAACAATTTAAAACAAGACCTAGCGGACCCACTTGGTGTTATCTTTAGTCATAACTTGACAACTGGATATGTTCCTGCAGAATGGAGAACAGCAACAGTAATCCCACTGAACAAAGGGGGGCCACCAACTGACCCTGGGAACCACAGACTTGCAAGTCTAACCAGCCTCATCTGCAAGGCCATGGAAAGAGTTGTCATAGCTCTTGTCAACAAGGACATAGGCGACCTCCAGATGCTGAACCCAAAGCAATTTGGCTTTGTCAAGAGTAGATCATGCTTATTAAACCTGGTAGACTTCTTTCAGAATGTCACCAAAGCCATGGACGAAGGTAAGACAATTGTACACAGCCTATGTTGACCTTGCCAAGGCTTTCAACACAATCCCCCACTCTGGCATCATTCAGAAATTCTCCCAGCTGGGAATTAGGGGACTGAATGGAGAGATAAGTCAGCAAGCAAAAGAGAGTAGTACAGAAGTAGGTTAAAAATTATAATAGATAGCTGGGTGCATAAGACCCAGGATAAAAAGTGCCCAATCCTGATAGGTGCACAGGTGCCAGGACATGAAGAAATGACAGTGTAGAATCCTCAAGACACGGAAACATTCCTACAATGGGGCTAGGCCAGGCCCAGGGGGAGGATGCCCACCCCCATTGTAGAAGGAAGCAGCAGTCCACAAAAATCACAAAAAACGATAGGTAAAAGAAGAGCCATAAAGATGACAGAGTGTAATATTGATGATAAGAAAGCAATTATGTATTGTTAATATTATGCTAGGAGTCCAGAATTTCTAGGCAGAAGTTGTACAAAAAGATTAAAAGAGAAATTACAGGAAAAAAATACTTCCACAAGAAAAACTGTCAGAAGCTTCAAATAAAAATGTGTGTTCATTAATACAAAATATTTATGGCAAACATTATATAGACCAAGAATCCTTGGTCCACTTGAAAAAGACTGAGGAAGTGCAAAAATGTAAAGAACAAAATCTAGAGACTTTTGAAAGGTATAAAAAAGAAATATAGACATGGGAAAGAGAGAGAGATCTGATCTGGTGCAATATTTATGCAAAGGAGAAAGCCCAACTAATCAACACAAAAAATGCAGTCCCAATGATATTCTAAGAGAAATACAGGTAAAAGCATCCAGATATGGAAAATTTCTCATTAAAAAAAACAATTTCACAAAGAAGGGAATATAGAGCAAAAGTGTAGTAAACTAGAAGTTAAAAAAATAGAAGTTGTAGTTACGAAACACTTCAGAAATGAAAGATTTCGTGTAGAAAGTTTAACACAGATTACATCACAGCATGATGGAAGAACAAGTTCCCAAAGTAAGGAGAAACAGGAGGATCAGGAGACATCTGAACAAGAAATATGGACATGGGAAAGAAAGAGAGATTTAATATGGTGTAATATTTATGCAAAGGAGAAAGCAAAAATAATCAAAACAAAAAGAGCAGCACCAAAGATATTTGAAGAGGAATATAGGCAAAGGCATTCAGACATGGAACATTTTACAATACAACAAATAAGAAAGCAAAGAGGAAAAGTAGAAAAGAGGATTAGTAATGGAGAAGTTATAAAGCAATGGAAAAGTAGAAAAGAGGATTAGAAATGGAGAAGTTATAAAGAAATAGAAAATGAGGTTATAGATTACCTGCGAAGTGAAGGACTGAGTGTAGAAAATCTAACTCAGAAAACATCACAGCAGGATAGAGCAATGGATCCCCAAATTAAGACAAAAAAAGTGGAGTGAGTGAGAAACATTTAATCAGTTGCCAGATGAAGATAATTTGGAGCTTTCCATAGGAAACCAGTGCAAACATCCAGTTGAAGTTTCACAGCAAGAGGAGGGACAGGAAACTGTGGCAACTCTGATGCAGCCAATGTTGTGGAGTGATAAGCTGGTGAGTTCCCATATGAAAGAGCAATGGATAACACAGGATAATACCAAAGAGAATGTGGCACAGGAAGATGCTGTGGAGCTACATATAGAATGCCTACAGGAAATGGAAAACAAGGAATATGCTCTCAGTTTAGAGGAAAATGACCTAAGAGAAGAGTTGCTTGATTTAATAGAGATGGACAGACATATTAAGATCAGTGAAAGAAACAGATTACAGAAAGCCAATCAAACACAAAAAGTTAGAAGTTTGATAAAACAAATGAACATTGTAATTAAGACGTGCCACAGAAATTCATGTGATATAACAGAAGTAAATAGGATACATTACTCTGCAGTTAAATTAATAAGAGATAACATCTTAGCAGAAAAATACAGGGTAGTAAAGGAAAAGAAGGGAAGAAATCAAATGCCATCATGGAAGTATTGAATAGAGAAAAGTATAAAGCAATTAAGACAAGAGCCACTGTTAGGAGAGTATAGAAGAGGGCATATATCAACAAAAATACTCGGAAACCTAGACATGATAAAAGCAATGGACAGTATCAGAACAGAATAGGATCTATTGTGCACTGTCAGAAATAAACTAAAAATAGCACAGGCAGAAAAAAATTAGAAGATATGCAGCTAATTATAAAGGAAAAGTACAAAATAAGCAATTGTTGATGACTCAAAAATGTTTTATAGAGAATTGGGAAACAAGGCAAAAGGAATTGAAACACCACCGAAAAAGAAGAAATAGATACATTTTAGAGAAACGGTTATGAAGACCCTGTGGAACATAAAGATGCTAAATGAACAGAAAAAATAAAAGAAAGAATACGAAGATCAAATGTACAGGATATGCAATGGAATGAAGTAACGACCAGAGAGATTGAAACAAAGTTAAGAAAAGCTCCTAACAGGAAAACCACAGGCCCAGATGCAATACTTAACTTCTATTTAAAAGTATTAACATCTTTACATGAAGATTTAGCCATGAGTAAGAACTATTTATATGCACACCCTGAGCAGACACCAGCCCGGCTAACAACAGGAAAAACAATACTCCTACTTAAGAGTGAACCTGCAAGCTATCTTAAAAACTATAGACCAATATCTTGCCTTCTGATAACGTATAAACTATACACTGGAATTGATGCCAACAGAGTTTGTAGCCAATTATAAGAAAAGCCAATCATGGAAATAGAACAAAAGGGTAATAAAAGAAAGTCATATGAAACAAAGGATCATTTGATGTTAAAATCATAACGAAGAACTTATGGTATGGATAGGCTATAAAAAAGCATTTGACAGTATCCCACATTCACGACGAATAAAAGAGTGCTTAAAAATATATATGATACACCTATACTGATCGATTACATTGCAGTGACCATGAAACAGTGGCAAACCACTCTGCAGTTATTAATACAGGGATAAAAATTCAAAGGGGAATATTCCAGGGTGACTCTCACTGCCACTCTTTTGTCTTGCCCTTAACCCATTAAGCTGTCTACTTAACAGATTAGGTCATGGCTATAATTTGGCTCCCAGAAAACAATGAAGTGTAAAGACTTTTCACCTTCTTTTTGCAGATGATTTAAAACTGTACAGCTCATCAAATGAGGAACTGAAAGCTCAGTTTCAAGTGGTCAAAACTTTTTCAGATGATAAAAAAATGTCATTTGGTTTTGATAAATGTGCAAAAGCAACTTTAAACCAGGAAAGCTGCAGCACCAAGAAAACATTAGTTTGGGACAGGAATGTGATGTAAAAGAACTTGAGCAAGAGGGAGTGTATAAATATTTGGGAACTGATGAAGAATCAACAATAAAACATAAATATATGTGAATAAAACTCAGTAAGAAATATTTTAGAAGGCTTAAATTAATACTAAAAACAGTGTTGACATCTAGAAGCAAAGTCCAAGCTATAAACCAATTTGCTCTTCCTGTCCTAACTTACAGTTTTGGAGTGAATAACTGGCTCCAAAAGGTGTTGGATAGTTTGGACAGGAAAACAAGAAAGATGCTTTATGCTCAACAGATGATTTATAAAAAAATCATTGTATACCAAGACTGTATATTCTCAGTTCTGAAGGAGATATGGGCCTCCTCGAAATTGATTACATGTAGAGATCTGCAATAGTGGGACTGCATACATATCTGCTGACCTCACAAGACCCAAATGAAAGTTTTGAAACATGAGGAGAACAAGTCTAAGATGACTTCCCTTCTTAGTTTAGCAGAAGCATGTCTGTCAAGCGGGAATGGAAATCAAACCAGAAGTAGATAAAAATCAGGTAGCAAATGAAAGTGCCAAATAAACAAAAGAAAGAATATAAGGCGAAGGATCAGATAAGGCAAGTAATGTGGAAAATGCATAAATATAGTTGCAAGTATAGGAAACCCTTGGAACAACCTCATGTTGATCATCAAATGCAGGAATGGTTAATGAAAGGTCAATTTAAACCAAAAGATGAAAGGTTAATATTGGTGGCTCGAGAAAGTGGATTACAAATATGTTGGTTTACAAAGTCCATTGAACATGTGGGAAAAACAGACAAATGTAGGTTTTGTAAAGCAGAATTGGAAACAGTTGCACATCTTCTTGCTGGTTGTGATATGCTAATGGCAGAAGGACTGTATACTGAAAGGCATAATAATGTAGCAAGACTGTTCGTTGCACTGTGGATTGTGCAAATATTATACTAGTGAAGTAGCTGAAAAACACTGGCAGCATGGGCTTCAAAGCATCATAGTAAATGATGAACTTTATATCGCATGGGATCATCTATTACCAACAGTTCAAAATAATAGATGCGAGAAAACTAGCTATAGTAGTCCATGAAGAGAAGATAAAAGTAGCATTTATTATTGAAATCACTACACCCAGTTGTGACACCCCACCACTGGTGCAGTAATCAAGGAGCCTCAATCCTTACCACTGGCCACAGTGGGGGATGTACACACTGAGAGGATGACAGGTACACACACAGTATTGCCTGATGCAGCTCTCTGCATCAAGTGCAGTTTCCCTTAAGAGCACACAGAGACCACAGTCAGTCTGGGGCTGGTTTATCTCTTCTTCTCCAGATCCCCAATAAGACTTCCCACTGGCATAGCTGTAGAGTTGAGATCTCAACTGTGTGACCAAGCCAAGGTCTCCAGGATGCTCTCTGTCCAACCAGTGCTTTGTGTCCCTGCCCAAGTAGCCGACACACACACACACACACACACACACACACACACACACCTGGGAAAGGCTGGCACACCTAGGAAGGGCTGGCACAGGTTTACTAGCTATGCCCCCTTCTGCCCAGACTATAAAGTAGTTATTTCTGCTACCAATCACTCCTTATCAGCTACTTTAAGGCCCTTAACAAAGGGTGTCCAATCTTGCGTGTAATGTTACTATCAATACAAATGGTAGTTTGGCCAAGAGCAAGGCTATTAGGAGTGGCCCACAGTGTCACCAAATAAATATGCAAGTACTCTTATAACTTAAATGTGTCTCACAAATATCAGCCACAATGAAAGGTTTAAATATATTTAATAATAAATAAAAAAAGAATAGGAAAATACTCAGTAACCAGTCACAGTTATATCAGAGTTCAAAATCCACAGGAAATATTTAAAACAACATTCAGGGCAGTCTCACATAAATAAAGAAAAACATCTAAATTAAGCTCAGCTATATTCCTGACTATATCTAAAAGAAATTATTGTACCCTAGTTAACTTACTTACAGAGCAACAAACAGGCAGATGTGGTGAGTGGGTCTTCCAGCTGATGCTGTTAGGTCAGAGACAAAATACAAAAATGCCCTCTCTCAGTGAGTTCTTAAATTAGTATCTCAAATATTACTGCTGGATTAGCTTGCTGGATGACATCACTTCTTGTTATCTGACTTTAGTTCCCAAGCTAAGCCCCCATTGCTAGAAGCTACCAGCCTTTAGCATCTACCTGTGAAAAATACATAGCCCTCAGATCTTTGCAACTGCTGGAAGACATAAAACAGTAAAACACAAGACGATGCAGAAGGATCCCTAGTTTTAGACATCCTGTCTCCTTGCTGCATTTAAACCATCTTTTATGGCACAGTTATAAATTAATTTAATTTCAACTATTTTTCTGAAGTTTTGCAAGTTAGCCTTCTCTGCTCCAGTTTCCACTGTTAAAGTATATACTGTTACACAGTTACAGTAGTGTATGTACATTTCTGTTCTTTTCAAGTAGGGTACACTGTGGATATATCTTTAAGCTCAGTACTTTACAAACCCTTTCAACGCACACTTCTGTACCAGCAGTTTTGATAATACAGACAACATACAGTTCCAATACATTTGTAACACAAGCATATGAATTATGTTGATATTCACTAATGACATTTGATTATTTACAAAATTCCATCTAGCTCTGCTGCCAGTACCTCCTTTTATCATACCAGTGACTACAGTGTCTTACGTACAGAGAGACATAAAGTCATAAAGTACCAGAATTTGCAGGCAGAAATGAGGGCAATGTGGAAGAATGATAGTCCCAGTAGTAGTAGGAGCAACAGCTCATAAAAAGAATTTACAGTCGTACTTAGACATGTTACTGATGCAAGTAACTCCTTATGAATTCCAGGAGGAGTCATTAATGGGCACATTGCAGTTGCTGCGAAGAGCACGTCTGGCTGACATCAAAGGTTGAAACAATACTAATCTCATGAACTTTAGTTATACCTTGACTTAGGAATGGGGTCCATTCCATTCATGGTATTAGAAACCCAAAAGACTTGGAGAAATAAAAAAAAAAAAATGTATATTAACCCTTACATTACTAGATGGATAGCCAATTGGCTCACTGATGGAGTCGCCAATTTTGACAGAGCATGTTCTAAGTCCACAAGTAGACCTGTAACTAGTGGAGTACCACAGGGGGTCTGTGCTGTCCCTTATGGTTTGGCATCTATTTCTCAGAAGTCCAGGCCAAAGTAGATGGCCTGTTGCTTCCCAAGGTCACTGATGATTGCAAACTGGAAACAATCATTGAGTCACCCCAATAATGTCAACATATTACAAAAAATGCTAACATAAATGAATGATTGGTGCCAAAGTTGTGGTCAAAACCTAAATGCAAAAAATACATTATTATTATTCCCTTTGGTAAAACAGAATTCCCTACAAATTGCAATATCGACAGCACCTCCCTGGGTTCCAACCCAGTAGTGCGAGACTTGGGAACTCAGGTTGATAGCAATCTGAACTTTGACCACCAAGTTTTCACTGTGATAAGGAACGCCTTCTGTATAGTGCATCTCATAAGCAAGGGCATAGTGTCAAGTTCCAGGGATGTTATAACTCTACTGTGCTTGACTGTTATCATGCACCCTTTTGCATGTATCTCATGAGACACCTGCAGCATCTGGAGAGACCTCAGAGGTTTCTCACTAAGAAAATACAGAGACTCCAAACCATGACTTGTGTGGACAGGCTGAAAGCCCTATCATTTTACTCTGTATCTTATTGGCTGCTAGGAGGCGACTTGAGTCTGGCTGATAGGGCAATCTCTGACCCTGCTCTAACAGAAATGCTGCACATCCACACGTCAAATGGCAGAAGAGTCACCCGCTGTAGAGATCTCAACCTAGCCTGTGATATCAACAGAACATGCTGGAGAGACCGATATGTATCCCAGAGACTGATGCTTCTCTGGAATAGACTTTCTGTTCATGTAAAACAGAGCTCCTCACTGACCCTGTTCAAACACAGCTTAGATAACTGGATGGGAGATCTATGGCAGATTTTCCCCTGGGGTGGCACCCATGTCCCTCATGGGCAGGGTAGCCGGTGTTGATTATTTTTTGATTTATGATTTCTATAAATAAATTTTTCTGTGACCTACTGAAAAAGAACAAATTGGAATACTTGGGATTAACATGGTTAAACTTGTAAAGGCTTTAAGGTCACTAGCCTAGTAACCACCTATAAATCTATGAACCAGTTAGAACATCAGGCTTATGTTGGATATTCCAAGCATGTAGTTTAGCATTTTTATTTCTTAGACTTCTAACATTAATTGCAGCAAACATTAGATCACCAGGGTTGGGAACTGGCTATTGTTGGATTAGAAAAGTGAGTGGGAGAGAATTATCTTTGTGTTCATTGTGATAGTAGGGCCAATATTAGGGTGCATATCTCCTCCTAGAAGAATTTTAATATTTTGGGAAATTATGCAGACTTGTTTTTGGAGAAGATTCTTGCACTATTTTGTTTTGGTTTGAGTTGAATAGTTAGTCTATATTTGGAATACATGTAAGTGCAGTTAATCAGTTTATATTTGGATTAAAGATAAGTGCAGATGTGAAGTTGTTCAATCTCGCCATTCATTCTTTACTGATGGGTTCGGAGCCGATCCCTCAGCTCCGATATGGCCAATTGCAAAGCTTGAGGTCTTCAAATAGCTCAAGGCCAAGTCCCTATCCCATGTTGCACCTGGCATTACCTCAGATCTAATTTACCACTGCAAACAGGTTCTGCATTAGCTTGGGCCAGTAATTTCTTACTTACATTTACATAGTTAGTTTATTAAAGCTCTTACACCTTTATACTGTGTGTTACTGTACTTTAGTCCCTTCCCTTAGTCTGTTTAAATTTTTTTCTAGTTGGCCTCTCATTTTAGGCCTAGTTTAAACTCTTTGCTAGTCAGTAGAGTGTGCTTAGTCAGTGACCTTTGTCACTATTTTGCTAAAAACATTTTGGTGTGTAGTTTTTCTGTGTAGTGTATTTAGCCTTCAGCTTGTTTAAGAAAGGCTTAAATTTATAATTACTGTTAGAGTTTTATTATTAACAGTAATTTTGTCTGACTGGATATTTAGACAGGATATTATATCTTAGCGGCTTTCGGTTCTCAGCCCTCCACCTCTTGGGTGTCTCTGCCCTATGATGAGCTGATGCAGCTGGTCTCACAAAGGGTGTGGGTGTCTCCGGATACTATGGGGCCTATCCCTAAGAGGCCTGATAACTTCATTTCTGCTCCCCTTGACAAACCATTTTTAATAAAAGGTGTTCCAGTTGATGCCATGGTGATGGCGGCAGCCACCAAAAAGGAAATGTCTGAGACTTCCTCATCTATCCATCCTTCTAACAGAGACTCCAGGATTATGGATAGATATGGGAAGTGCATGTTTAGTTCAGCGGTTCGTTCACTCAACTATTTAACCCATTTTACCAGGTTACAAAGAGATCTCCTTAAGGAGCTAGGAGATACTCTTCAGGGAACAGTAGCTGCAAGAGCTTCCGACATAGTTGCTACTAAGCTAGCTACCCTCAGTTCTATAGTCAACTCATCCATGCGCCTCATCTCTTATGCAGCTGATGGAATGAGTAGGATGGTGGGTACAGGAGTTGCTCTTAGGAGACTCTCCTGGATGTGCTTGTGGTCCTTCATGGAGCCCTTCAAGTCATCCTTCGTGAACACTCCCTTTGATGGCACATCCCTCTTCAGGCCTAAAGTGAAGGAAACCTTAACCAGGTGTGAACAGTATGGAAAGACTCTGTCTGCCATTGGGGTCCGGTTTTCCACCCCTACCCTACCCTACTCTAAAGGTCAAAGGGGAGGAAAAATGTGGTTCCAAAAAGCCCAAGGAGCCTTTCAGGACACACGTGGTGAACCCCCCTCCAGAGGCAGAGGAGGGGGCAATAATGGAAGATGCCACCCTCATGGCAGAGGGGGGTCCGCAACACCAGGGCGACAGAGATCATTTCTCTGGGAAGCCCTACCAACGCTCCTAAGAGGAGGCCCAACTGTCCTGCTCTGGAGGCAGTTGGGGGTCGCTTATCTTTGTATCCAGACACCTGGCTCAAAATAACAACAGATAGCTGGGTACAAAGTATCATTTCCAGAGTATTTCATCCCATTTGCCATACCCCCTCCACCCATAAGAAAAATACCGGAAGTTCCGCCCAGTTACATGGAACAGGCAACGATAGAGGTCCAAACGTTGCTAAGAAAAAGAGTCATCCAGCCAGTCCCAGCAGACCAGACAGGATCTGGAACTTACTCAAGATTATTTTTGGTTCCAAAGAAGACCGGGTACTGGAGACCCATTTTGGACCTCAGCAGACTGAACCAATACGTAAAGAAAGAGAAGTTCTGGATGGTCACGCTTCAGTCTATACTTCCCTTCTTAAGGAAAGACAATTGGATGTGCTCAATAGAGCTCAAGGATGCATACTACCACATAAAAATGGCCAGGCCATCCAGGGATCATCTGCACTTCCGGCTGGGAGCCAATCATTACCAGTTTTGAGTCCTGCCCTTTGGTCTCACTACAGCCCCCAAAGTGTTCACCAAATGCATGGCAGTGGTCATGGCTCACCTGAGATGTCTAGGATTCCAGGTGTTTCCGTACCTAGACGATTAGCTCCTTACTGCCACCACCAGGCATCAACTCATTCAGGCCAGGGAGTCCACTCTATCACTCTGCAATCATCTGGGCATTGCAATCAACTCAGAAAAATTTGCCTTGTCACCATTGCAGCATATAATTTTTATTGGGGCAGAGTTGGACACCACCACTGCCACACTAAGGCTTCCAATAGAAAGAGTCTTTCTTCTTTGTCAGCGTTCTGATATCAAAAAGACAGAGCACCAGCATCAGAAGTTCTGAAATTATTAGGCATGATGACAGCAGCAATTCTAGCCATACCACTCGTATGCACATGCGGATACTACAATGGTTGTTGTTCACTCAATGTGGTCTTATCAAGAGCTTCCCATGCCTCACAATATAATGACCACAAATGCCTGCAAAAAGGACCTTCAGTGGTGGTTGACCTCACTTCATGTCATGATAGGACGCCCATTTGTGCTATCCCCTCCAGTGGCCACAGTGACCACGGACGCTTCCCTGATAGGGTAGGGGGAGGCATTTTCAGGGAAAGACAGCCCAAGGCACATGGACAGATCAAGAGACACATCTGCATATCAATGTCCTGGAGATGAGAACAGTCTTCTGGCGTTGCAGTACTTTCAGGACTCTCTTCCTCTGGGTACGATTGCGATTCAGACAGACAACATGTCGGTGGTCTGGTATTTGAACGAACAAGGTGGAACCAGCTCTTACCCCCTTTGTCACGAGGCTCTCAGAGTATGGCAGTGGGCGGTTTCCACCCAGCGCTTTCTGTTGGCAACGCACATCCTGGGGAAATCCAACGTGATAGCAGACAAGCTCAGCAGGGCTATCCTGTTGCCCCACAAGTGGTCCCTCAAGAAAGAAATAGCGGACAGGATATTCTGCAGGTGGGGCCAGCCGTGCTGCGACCATTTTGCCAGTCACATGAACACTAAATGCAGAAGCTACTTTGCCCTGATTCCCCCTCTGGAAGAAGCCCCAAGGGCCTTTTCATTACGATTGGCCTCTGGGTCTCCTCTATGCATTTCCACCAATCCTGTTGATACCCAAGGTTGTACAGAAAGCAAAAACACTGGGAAGGACCATCATTCAAATAGTCCCTCATTGGCCTCGTCAGATTTGGTTCCCCTTCCTTTGACTTCATCTTTTGGAGGACCCAATTCCAGACCTTCTGATGCACTCGTCAGGGGATCTTCATCCCTCTCTGCAGTCCCTGAAGCTGACAGCTTGGCTGCTCCAATTCCCATCATAGCCAGGTGCCATAACCTCTCCAATGAGACACAACAGATCCTTTTATCTTCTCATAAATCTTCTACTAGGAAGCTATATCTTAGCAAATGAAAAATATTTTCTATATGGGCTTCTAAAAATAATATTGATTCTTACCAAGCCCCTATGGCTTCCATTTTAGAGTTCTTGACTATGATTTTTAACAAAGGAGTTGCAGCAGCAACAGTTCATGTTCAGTTGGCTGGTATTTCTAATCTTTATCTTGGATTTGAAGGGTTGAATATCATGTCTCACAAGTTATCCAAAGCTTTTCTCAAAGGGACTTTTCATATTAGACCAACTGTGAAATCTCCCTATTCTCCATGGAATCTAAATTTTATGCTTTCCTGGGTAATTCTTCCGCCACTTGAAACTGCTTCCTCTTGTGACCTCAAATTTTTGTCTTGGAAAACCATCTTTCTGGTAGCTATTACTTAGGCGCGCAGAGTGTCAGAGCTTTAGGCTTTATCCATCAAGCCTCCATATTTGATATTCCATGCTGACAGATTCTCACTTAGAACAAACCCCTCATTTTTGCCCAAAGTTTTCACTGAAACCAATCTCAACCAGATTATTGATTTGCCAGTCTTCTTTCCCAACCATTCGAACAATTTAGAGTATGTGCTGCACAAACTTGATGTTCACAGACAGCTCAGATTTTATTTGGATAGAACAAAAGATTTCAGAAAATCAGACCAGCTTTTTGTTTCATTCTCGGACTTCAGGAAGGGATGACCAGTGGCTAAAACAACTCTGTCTAAATGGTTATCTGATTGCATCACCTTTGCCTATTCAGCTGCCAATATGCCTTTGCAACATAAGATTAAAGCTCACGCAACCAGAGCAGTTTCTACATCATCTGCTTTTTCTGCCAGACTTCCCATTGATAACATTTGTGCAGCAGCCACTTGGTCAAAACCTCATACCTTTATCACTCATTGCAAAGTTGCCAAGGCCTCCAGGGACAGGGCCAACTTTGGCTCCACGGTCCGGAGAAATATACTCCTGTGAGTCACCAGAAATTGATGGTGCTTGGGACGCTACCCATCAGTAAAGAATGAACGGCGAGATTGAACAACTTCACATAAAGAAGTTATGTACTTAGCATAACGTTCCATGTGAGTTGTTCATCTCGCCTTCATTCTTACGCCCCTCCCTCCTACCCCCTCCTGGGCTGTTAGAAGACCGAGATGCTGGATTCATCCTGGTTACTCAATCCTTCTATACCTTTCTCTTGGGAGTGAAAGAATGACTTATGGTATTATACGCAGCAAACAAGATCTGAAGTAATGCCAGGTGCATCATGGGATAGGGACTTAGCCTCTAGCTATTTGAAGACCTTGAGCTTTGCAATTGGCTGTATCAGAGCCGAGGGATCGGCTCCGAACCCATCAGTAAAGAATGAAGGTGAGATGAAAAACTCACATGGAACATTATGGTAAGTACATAACTTCTTTTTAGAATGTATTTGGATTAAAGATTAGGAGCAATATTAATTTGGTTTGTTGCAATATGTGGAGAGTGTAAAGAGGAAATATGGATAAGTAGTTGTGAACAGAGTAGGAGAGCTGTTGAGATATATTATTGAGTCATGGTAAGATGAAAGATGGTACAGTAGGAAGAGAAGAATAGAGAGGAAGCTGAAGAGTAGCATAATTAAGTACATGAATCTGTATTTTATAGATGTCTGGTAGTGGGGAAGTAGCAATGAAGAAGGAAAAAAAGAAGTTGCAGTCAGTAGTAGATTCAGTGATGGTGGATTCTGAAAGCTGGTAGAGGACAGGTAAGAAAAGATGCATCTTCTATAAAAGAGTAGAGTTAGGTTGCACTGGTATCTTCTCTAGAATGTAAGGAATAGAGGAGTATGAAAGGCTAGTATAATGATATAGTCAAAATAAGAAGAAAGGAGGGTTTATTTTGGAAAAGTGTAAGATACAATGTAGAATAGATAGGTACTATTAGGGAGGGTACTGATTATGAATAGATATAGTGCAAAGCAGCATGGAAGTGAGAAAGATAGTTGGGAATAGTGCTAAAAATTAAATTGAGATAGGGAAGTGGGAAACAAGAAACAGAAGTGTATGTACAGAATTAGAAAGGTCATTTGGAGGTTTTGGAATGAGTCACAAGTGAAATTTGTACGTAGGGAGAATAATATTAAGGTATGAGGGGGTAGGTGGGAATGGTGGGTAGGGTAGGGGAGTGAAGTGAAGCAGAGCATAGCAGGTTTCACACCCTCAGGTAAAATTAAACTGAGATCAGGCAGTTTATAGCTAGTACAAAGCAATTAACAAAGACATGCCAAATTAAAACAGTTTTCTATAATTTCCTGAGGCTAAGTAACTGGCATATACAGTATAGTTTACTGGTCAATAAAAAGGGGACAGTGGCCAACTTAGCAAGAGGTTCTTGAAGTGCATTGACTAATTCACAGAGACTTTGAATCACAGGGCAGGCATGTATTTAACTGATTAAGTTAATACATACTAAGGTTCTTAATGCCAAATGTGCTTACATTATACAATGACAAAATTCTCATTAAACTTGTAAGTGTAGGGCATTGTGGCAGAGCTCCTCCAGTATCAAGCTCAGATGTAATGACCACAGGCTATTATACAATGACAAAATTCTCAGTAAACTTACAGGAGTAGGGCCTTGTTCAGAGCTCCTACAGTGTTGAGATCAGATGTAGTGATCACGGGCTATTATGTCATGACAAAATTCTCAGTAAACTTGTAGGAGTAGGGCCTTGTGGCAGAGCTCTTGCAGTATTAAGGTCAGATATAGTGACTGCAGGTTCTACCCTATGAAAGAAGATAGTGACTGAGTGTGAGAGGAGGCAACACTCATTATCCAGATTTACTAACTCACCTGTCCGGATTGCCTCCTCTGAATCAGAAGTCCATAAAATTAACTGCATCGTTCCTCCAATTTTAAATATCGCCAGAGATACCAAGCTTCCCCCACAGTAGTCAATATTCTTTCCACTTCACAGAAACTATTAACAAGTAAAATGTACTGCAGAAAGTGGAAGAGATTTTTGATTTGGGCCTACTCCAAAGGTCTGTATCCCTTTTTAGCATGAGTTCCTTCCATACTTGATTTTTTGTCTGATCTCTTTGACAAAAGCTCCAGGTTTGCAACCATTAAAGTACAACTGGCTGCAATTTCCACTTTTCATATTGAATGTAATGATATGTCGATAGCATCTCTAAAAATCTCAAAAGCACCTTTCTGCTTAAACCTCGCATTAAAGATGCAGGATCTCCGTGAGACATTACATTAATGTTATAAGCTTTAACCCAGGCTCCTTTTGAACCCATTTCCACTGCAGATTTAAAATTTCTTACATCATAAGCAGTTTTCCTGGTTGTAGTGACATCATCCAGATGAATCTGAGAACTACAAGCCTTCTCCTTTACCTAATGTTTCACCAAAATAGTTTCTTTTTTTCCTAAGGTGGCATCCAGAACTAATTTAAACCAATCAATACATCTTCCTGTCTTCTTTCCAAGGTAGTCAAGCAAAGGAGAAGACTTACTACATATGATGTTCATAGACAACTCAGATTCCATATTCACAGGACAAAAGATTTCAAAAAGGATGATCAACTGCTCTTTTCCTTTGCTAAACCAAAGTTGGGAAAGGCAGTTTCCAAAGTAACCTTATCCAGACAGCTGTCAGATTGTATTTCCTTTGTATATTATAAGAAGAATTTACCCATACCAGCTAAACCAAAGCACATTCAACAAGAGCAGTATCTACTTCTACAGCCTTTGACAGAGGATTACCAATTGATGACATCTGTCTGTGGCCATATAAGCAGTGGTTCAGACCTTTGTCTCTCACTATACGTTGGGCAGTTAATCCAGATCAAGTTTATCTTTGGTTCCACCTTACTCAGGAATATCCTTCATCGATAACCTCCAGTTTGATAGTGTGGGATTCTATGGTAAGCACATAACTTTCATTTACAGCTCATCACAGGCTACAGGCTCTCGACAGTTTTCCATATTTAGATGACTTGCTTATTTTTGCAGAGTCTTTTTCAAAGTGTCAGGAATCATTCTGTCTTGGATGAGAGATCTTTTACACTAGCTGGGATTCCAAGACAACATTCAAAAATCTTTCTTGACTCCTTCAGATACGATTGCACTTCTAGGGTTTCAACCTAGACACCACAGTTCAAAGAGTTTTTCTTCCACAGGAAAAATATATCTTTATTTAGATATATTTCTAAGGTTTTCCAGTCGGACATTAGTCACTGTGAGGGAATACCTCAGGATTTTGGTTCTCATGGCACCTATGATTCTCATGATACCCCTGGCAAGACTACGCATGAGAAAGATACATTGGTATCTGAAATTTCTTTTGTCCCAGAATTAACCCCATTTATCTTGTCAAATCCCAGTGCTGGGATTTGTCAGAAGATAAATCTTTTGATGGACACAACAAATAACCTTAAATCTAGGTCTCCCCATTTCCCTTCCTGTTCCAAAGCAGTAAGTCACCACAGAAGTTTCAGATTTTGCTTGTGGAGCAGTTTCAGGAGGGATAAAAGTTCAGGGGGTGTGGGACAGTAACAACAAATTCAAACACACAAATATCGAGATGCTTGCCTTGATCAAGGCACTCAACTCTCTGAATCATTGTTGGTCCCCTGGACTTCTTCAAGTTGTTGCTGACAATACCACAGTCATGTGGTACAACAACAAGGAAGGGGAACCGGGTTGTACCCCTCTTTGCAGACTAGTCATGTTAGCTTGGGAAATAGATGCACAGCACAATCTCATTGTACACGCATCCTACATTCCATCAGAGCAAAACTGTGTGGCATTTAAGCTGAGTAGGATCAGGATAGACTCTCATAAATGGAAACTAGATTAGGGGGTCTTCCAAAATTTGATCCATCTATATCTCATTTTCCATAGAGACAGTGTTTGCTATTTTATGCCTAAAGTCATATATGTGTTTACTTTAAGCCAAACTATCAAGTAGATTCCTTTTCCTCCTCTTAGAACAATCAACTGACAATATTCTATTCCAGGACTCCATACAAAAAGGTCTGGAAGGCAGATGCCTTTTCTTTTCCTTAGACAGGAATTTTCTTGTATGCTTTTCCACCCTTTCCACTAATATGCAGGGTACTTCTGAAAATTCAGTAGGAATCTCAAAACATCATTATGGTGACTCCCTTCTAGCCCAGTCAGCCATGGTTATCCTTACTTTTGGAAATGGAACAGGGGTATTTGATACACCCTGACATCAATCAACTATAATTGACTGTCTGAGTGATAGCTTCTCATTTCCTTTTAGGCATCTGTTTACTGATGGCATGCAGCAGGTACTAATATAGGCAAGAAAGCCTGCTACTAGAAAATCATATTTCAGTAAATGAAAAAGGTTTTCTAGTTGGTGTCAACAACATAACTAGCACCCGTTTGGGGCTAGTTATTCTCTGGTTCTACAACATTTGTTTGAGTTACTATCCTATGGCCTTTCTTATTCCTCTATCAAGGTTTATTTATTTGCCATTTTAGCATATCTTGCCAATAGATCCTCCTCTTTCAAGGCAGTCTTATGTCAAAATGTTCTTCAAAGGGGTTTGCATAAGAGGCCTCCAAGAAAACAAGTGGTCTCTCCTTAGATCTTAATTTTGTGCTACAGAAGCTAACACTTTTTCTTTTAAACCAGCTAATCTGGCTGACTTGACGTTCTTAACATGGAAAGCAGTTTTACTTATAGCCCGGACCTCTGCAAGAAGGGTATTTGAGTTGCAAGCTCTTATGGGTGAGACAATCCTATCTCATTTTCCATGGAGACAGGGTTTTTGTGAGAACTAGTTATTTCGTGCCTATAGTGGTATTTGTGTTTACTTTAAGCCAAACTATCCATCTCCCTGTTTTCTTTCCTGAACCTAAAAATGAGGGGGAAAAGATATTCCATACCTTGGACGTCCACAGACAACTTGGGTACTATCTTTACAGAAGTAAATCTTTCAGATCTTCAGATCAATTGTTCATTTCTTGTGAAGGTAAGAAGACAGGGCAACCTGTGTCAAAAACAGACTTTTCAAATGCTTGCCTAAGGCTATTAACTTTTGTTGTACTCACCATAACAAAACTATTCCATGCAGGGTCAAGACCTTCTCTACCAGAGTCTTGGCTTCATCTATACCTTTTTAGAAAGGGTTTGATTCTAGAAGTATTCTAGAAGCTGCTGCTTGGTCTAATGTACATAGTTTTACAAACCACTATAAGCTTGATTCTTTCTGTAGATCCAGATCAAGCTTTGCTAGGATTATTCTCTTGGTGCCCAGTACTCTTCTCCTTCCAACTCCCAGATGTAGATAGTTAAGGTAATCTACCCTTATAGCTAAGGCTACTGCAGCAGTGATCAATATGACGAACACAGTACAGTTGTGTAAGTTTAACGTATCCTAAGAGTAGATGTCTGAATTATCGCAGCTGCAGTAGCTGCCGCTGCTCCCCTCCATCCTCCTTGTTTTGGTGTATTTTTTATGCCAGGGTATGGACATTTTTTGTAACACTGTCCTTTCAGGGCTCAGCCTCCCTCTATCTGCTGACAGGAAAACTTTGAAGGATTTTGTGCTCAGACTTGCCTTTTAGTCAGTGCAGCTCAAGCTGCCTGACAGTTTGGGCACATGAAAGGTGCCCTTAAGCTTTGGAAGCTGTCTGGTTATATCCTTGACAAGATGTAGCCCCTATAGCTAAGGCTTCTGTAGGAATGATCATTTGAACATCCACTGTAATGGTAAGTTTAACTTCTACAACTGTACTTTTCTTGTTTAGATATTTTTGGGGCCTTTCCATTTGAGTAATTTGTTTCGATTTGTACATACCACAGGGGGCACTATATTCAGTGATGTGTCTGATAAGGGATAAGTGCAGTCGCAGGATAACTTCTTTGGATCTTTGAAGGTATTCCCTTGGAAATCAGCTGGACTAGACAGAAGGATTTCCTGACTATGATGGAAGAATAATGATCGAATGAGAGAGTATTATCTACATGAGTGTAGATAGGTCTCTTGAGACTAGAATCAATACCTATGGCACTTTATTAGTTACAATTTTATATTCAAAAAGAGAACCGGTCTGTACTCTGTTTCATCTCATGTGTCTTCAGTTTTGCATTCCAGTCCCTGTGATTTGCTGAAGCTCCTGCTAATGCCACATCATCTGTATATAGCAGCTTTGTTGATCTGTCCCCTCAGACTTGTTTCCTGATATAGTCCATCACTAATTTAAGTGGGAGTGGGATCAGAGCTCAGTTGTGGTACACATCCGCTCTCACACCAACTGTGGAATTCCTGAATGAACAATATCAAAATAGTGGGGTGGCAGAAGCTACTTCAGTGTAACCTGTAGAACATTAGCATAGGATCATAGGATCATAATAGGTTACTAGGCTAATGGCCCTGGGGCCCATATAAGCCTAGCCAAGAGTTTATTCTCAAAAAGAAACCTCAGTCAGCACCTGCCACCCCTGTCAATGAGGGACACAAGTGAAAACCCTGGGACAAATTTGTGTTTTCCCATCCACTCAACAAGGTTGTGCTTGAAAGAGTGTCAACGAGGTGATCTGTTTGACATGTATGGGAAGTCTATTCCAGAGACAAGGCAGCCTCTGGGAGACAAACCTGTCTCTCCAGCAGATTTTGTTGATGTCGCTTATTAGATTCAGGCCTTTTGAGCGGGTAGTGCGTGTGGAATTAGACTTATGGATATGGAGTATCTCTAGTAGGGCAGGGTCCGAGATTGCCTTGTAGGCGAGAGACAGATCACCCGTGAGCAATCTGTATGATACCGAGTAGAGTGATAATGATTTGTGCCTGTCTGCATAGGACAGGTGTTGAAGGCCATGGATTCTCTTTGTAAGATATTTCAGTGGCCTTTCCAGGTGACAGATGTTTGGAGAGGTACATCCCAAATGGGACGTAATACTCAGTTATTGGTCTAATGAGGGAGGACTATAGAGAGGTAATAGCCTCCTTTTTTCTGGATGCAATCCCTTTACTTATGAGATGAACCAAGTAAAAGGCTTTTCATGACCACTGCCACTACATGATGGTCGAATATGAGGTCATCATCAACATGAGTACCCAGGTCTGTCACCACAGGTTGTTTGCTTATGGGGTTGCTGTTAATGTGGTAATTGGTAGGGGTCGTGTTTTTGTCGAATGTTATGATGATACTTTTTTTGCATTTAGCTTGAGGCCATGACTTTGGCACCAGTCATTTGTTGCTGTGAAACCCTCTTGTATGTTAACATCATTTGGGGAGTCAGTAACCGCACCTAACTTACAGTAGTCTGCAAACTTGGTCAGCCACAGCCCTTTTGTCTTTGCCTGGACCTCTGAGAAATAGATGCCAAACAGTAGGGGTCCCAGGACTGATCACTGGGGAACTCCACTAGTGACAGGTCTGCTATCAGAGGTGGAAGTGCCTATTTTGACTTTGAGGGTCCTGTTGGTGAGCCAGTTGACCACCCACCTGATGAGATAGGGATTTACGACAAGTTACGTTAGCCCGAGTTGGGGATTGTGTCAAAGGACTTGGCCAAGTCAAGGTAAGCTGTATGCACTGACTTCCCCTCTTCCAGGGCCTTGGTGACCGTCTCAAATAAGTCAACCAGGTTCAACAGGCAAGAACTGCCCTTGATGAATCCGAACTGGGTGGGGTCAAGTGCTTGGAAATTGCCTATGTCCTTGTTTATGAGATCCATAATAATACACTCCATGACTTTACAGATCAGATGTGTCAAGTTGTCAAGTTAATGGGGCGATAGTTTCCAAGGTCAGTAGTGGCACCACCTTTGTACAAGGGGATGACAATGGCAGTTCTCCACTCTGCTGGAATGAAGCCTGTACATAGGCTGTGGTTGAATAGGGTGGTCAATGGCAAAGCCAGTTCTAGATGGTGCAGAATATATCCTGGGATACTATCAGGTCCCATGAAAGCTGTGTTCTTTGCTTTGGATAAGGCCTGCAACACTTGATCTACAGAGATGTGAGGTGCGGGACAAGTATCGGGGATGTCGAATGGGCCTTTGGGGGTGGACAGCAGGGAGAAGTTTGCTCTGAACCCATCTGCTAGCAGGTTGCCTAAGTCAGCAGGATCAGCGTAAGTGATACTGGTAAGTACTAATTTGGAATAAACCTGGGTTTTGCCATGGAGGTACCTGATGCAACTGAAGAAGACTTTATGGTTTCCCTTTGTTTGGTAGGCTAGTATAGATTCATACTTAACCTTGGAGGTTTTCACTAGTGATCTAATTTGCTTGTTGAGGAGTTTTTCCAATTTGGAATCTGTTCCTTTTTACCCTTTGACAACAGTTTCTTCCTTTTGTTGTAAAGCCTGTTGATAGAGGATGTTCAAACAGGTTTGTGTTTCCTTGAGGAACAGGTTTTAGTTCTATTGGGTATGGCTAAGTCCATGCAGTTGTACAGGTGCTTGTATACTGCATTGGCATACTGTTCAGCATAGTTGTCTGCGTCCTCGGAGGGGGGCGGTGGTATGAAGCTACAGATACCCTCCCTTAGGAGGTTGTAGTCAGCTTTTGAGAAGTTTTTTTAGCTTGATTACGGCTGGGGGGTTTGGGGGGATAGAAACTTCGAATGAGACAGTCCAATGATCTGATCTGACCAAGGAAGACCTTACTGTGGCAGTAGTGCAGCGGACATGCACTCCTTTTGCTTACTTTGTTATAATATAATATATGTGATGGAAAAGTGTTGGGTAACAGAAGTTTTTTGTAGCAGAATATGTCGCAGTACCGTCTAATTGCCATGGTAACTGTAAGATAAGACACAATAATTTATTTTCCTTAATGGCACAAAAAATGTACCATACATATTTGTGTCATATAGAAAATAAAAGTTAAAACTGACACGTCGACCTAAGGTATTCAAAAATCATTTGAAAATTTAAAAAAAATCCAAATGAGTGTTCCAAATGGCATTTGCTATGTAGAACTTTTCCGCAGTGTGTAGTATCATGCGGTTCTGTAGACAGTTTTGAATCTCTGATTTACTTTTGCATAAGAGGCATGACATATACCTTCTAACTAAAAATTTTAATAGCAGATCTTTTGTTATGTTACTATACTTAACTATGTTATGTACGCTATTATGTGTCTCTAAGAAGTGTTCTGGCACAAATGAGAACTGTCTTCCTGGTTCTAAATGTGACTGCCATAAAATCATAGAAATAACTGTGTGTGGCATGCACCACTTCATGTTTTAGTACATAAGGCCTCTTGTGGACTGTATTAATCTCTGTCTTACAACAGTATTATTTACCTTTGCTTGACATAAGGTATGCCCCTCTCGCTACTTGAGTTTATTCTAAACAGGGTTCTGACTACTGAAATGAACTCTGTTTCATGTATCTGTATAGTAAAATGAAGTCCCTTACTGCACACAGAGCACTGAAATACAGTTTGCATCTTACTGCATTGTCCATTTGCATATTTGTTGTGCCAGACCTAACAGCGTGTCATATTTTGTTTGTCACAGATTATCCTATGCTGTGGAACTACTTTTCGCAGGCTGTAAGCAAGTATTTAACTTCTACTCCTTCATATCTGCTAAAGCAATGCAGTTACCATCTTAAATTATGCTTCCTTCCTATTACTTTTTTATATTTTGCTCTGCCCAGTTCATGGCAAGATATTCTTATTTGGTTTTATAGCTTTCTGAGTGAAGAAGTGTTGGATTTATGGCCAACTGATGTGCCCATCATTAACTCTCTTCCTTTGTCTGTATTTGAGACTTTCAGTTCGTTGTCAATTTTGTGACCAGGTAGATTGTAGTTACCCATCCAACTTTTGTTGGATGAATTGGAGTAACTCAGTTGTAAGCTGTAACCTGAGCTATAGCATCCCACAGGCTTCAAATATAATGGAATTGCTTTCCCCAGGCTGTACTGAAATATAGTTACTCTTCCAGAGTCTACGCAGTAAAATGCAATTATTGTGCCATGGCCTGCACACACAAATGTAGTTATTCTTGCGTAGTCTATATGATGAATTTATTCAACTCCTCATGGAGTAGATACTGATGAATAATTGCTTTCTTGTTGCTTGTGCATGGAAATGCAAATACTTTTCATAAGCTCCAGGCAAAGATGTATTTAACTTCTTTCAGCTGAGATACTCCAACATGTAGTTATTCTCAGTGTCTGGGAATTATGCTCAAGTTTGCATTTACAGCTGAAGAGTTCCTCTACAACATAAAAGTCAAAATGCAATTAGTCTGTCTTTAAAATGTACACCAAAAAAAGATAAGATTCTCATGATATATATATATATATATATATATATATATATATATATATATATATATATATATATATATATATATATATGTGTATGGTGTGTGTGTTTAGTTAGCTGATATTCCTAAGTGCTGTTAGCATTTAGGCAGTAAAATATGCATGAACGTCCATGCTTTTTTTTTAATCTGATGTAAATCCCATGAAGGGAAGACATCTCTGATCAACATTAGCAGAAAACTACATTCTCTCATAAAAACATCCAAGGCCAACTTTGAGAGAAAAATCGCTAAGGACACTAAAGATAACCGCAAAGCCTTCTTCAGCTATGTTAGAAACCTGGGCGGAAACCCTCAGATATGATCAGAGTTGGTTCACAACAATAAAAAATACACTGAACCCACAGATATTGCCAACATTCTGGCTGACAGGTTCAGTGCAAATTTCTCCCCTCCTTCACCCCCAAAAGAAGAAATGCTTATCCCAGCTGAATGTAATCTCCCTGTCATCTCAGATGTCCAAGTGAGAACCGCCCTAAACAAAGCAAAAAAAACGTGAACTCCAAGAGGAGCTAAACCCACACATAAAAATGCTATTTAACCTTAGCCTTACTTCGGGATATGTACCTGAACACTGGCGTACAGCAACAGTGGTCCCACTCCACAAGGGGGGTGCCTCTACAGACCCTGGAAACTACCGCCCCATAAGCTTAACCAGCCTGGTCTGCAAAGCTATGGAAAGAATCATTATGGAACTCATAAACAGAGACATAGGGGACCTACAGACACTTGACCCCACCCAGTTCGGCTTTGTAAAGGGCAGATCCTGCCTTTTAAACCTGGTTGACTTTTTCGAAACAGTCACTAGAGCCATTGACAAGGGCAAAGCAGTCCATACAGCATACCTGGACTTGGCTAAGGCCTTCGACACAATACCCCACTCAGGCATCATAGATAAGCTCAACAGCTTAAAAGTAAACCCGTATGTCACTAGATGGGTTGCAAACTGGCTAAAGGACAGAACCCATAAAGTTAAAATCGCTGGAGCAATGTCAGACTCAAAGCCAGTCACAAGTGGTGTCCCACAGGGATCTGTCCTGGGACCCCTCTTGTTCGGCATTTATTTCTCAGATGTTAAAGCAAACACGGGAGGGCTGTGGCTGACAAAGTTCGCAGATGACTGCAAACTAGGCGCCATAGTCGATACACCAGCAGACACACACATCCTACAAAAGGCCTCACAGAAACGGACAACTGGTGCCGGAGTCACGGCCTTAAACTAAATGCCAAAAAATGTATAGTCATCCCCTTTGGGAAAAACAAAGTGCCCACAAATTATCACATAGACAGCAACCCACTGAGTACGGAAAAAGTAATCAGAGACCTAGGGACCCAAGTCGACAGCGACCTCTCATTTGATACCCACGTTGCCAAAGTGGTTAGAAAAACATTCTACCTTGCACACCTCATCATGAAGGGATTCACATCCAGATCCAAGGATGTCATTGTTACCCCTATATTCCTCCCTCATCAGACCAATGATTGAGTACAATGCCCCATTTGGTATGTACCTCACCCGGCATTTGCAACAGCTGGAGAGACCACAAAAGTACCTCACCAAGAGGATCAAGGGTCTCCAACATATGTCTTATTCTGCCAGACTAAAGAAACTTCAGCTCTATTCAGTAGCATACCGCCTGCTCAGAGGTGATCTCTGCCTGACGTACAAGGCCATGTCCAATCAGGATCTGATGGACATGCTCCACCTCAAAAAATCCAAGTCCATCAGGACCACGAGAGCTAAAGACTTAAACCTCGGCACAAGTATGAATAGGACATGCTGGAGGGATAGATTCATAACCCAGAGGCTTCCCATGCTTTGGAACAAGATCCCAGTTCGTATTAGGCAGAGCCCCTCACTGACTCTCTTCAAGAGAAATCTTGATGAGTGGATGGGAGATCGTAAATTTACCCCAGGGGTCACATCTGTGTCACTGCTAGACAGGGGCACAGTAAACTAATTCTATTATATAAGGGGACCTTCATTGTGTCACTACTAGACAGAGGCACAGTATTCTAAATTTATTCTGTACATTTTTTGTACCATTTCATGGGGTGGCATAAGCCACATCACTATGGCTAGGCTTACAAATGCCCCAGGGCAGATAGCCTAGTACTATACTATGAAACTATATATTCTACCATATTTCATATGCAGAAGGAAATTACACTCTAGAATATACTATTTATTGTAGATAATGTACATGTAGCTGTCGTCCTTTTTCCAAGAGCTAAGACTGAAAAGTAACATTGTTCCTCACATTCTGAATCCTGAAAGAGCTTGATTTCCCTATAATTTACATTTAGGAGTTCAACAGCCTGAGCAAACATTACAATGAAATGAGTAACAAACCTGCTGTGTGTATAAGTTGTGTATTCACTCATATCTGGTTTGTAAACACAAATAATTATATTTTCTTGCATATATTTCAAATGTGCTCTGCTCTTTGATTAAGTACTAATTTGTTTTTATTCCATGTATTTTAAATTTAGGAAATGTTTCTGCAATATTTGCAGCAATATGGTCCTATTAACAATATGTCAACAGATACTTTCAGTACAGCAGTGGATTAAGGTAAAGAGTTGTAAATAAGATTTACCCTGTTGACCCTTGTTTTCTTCTAAAAACTTTGATCTCCTCAGCATGCAGTTTTAACATTTAACCAGATTATAGGTTCATGGTTACTTTTCAAAGGGGTGAAGTTAATAAGACTGGTTTAATGCGAGCATCATCTTTGGGTTAAACTCACACTCCTCTTAATACTTTCCATATTCATTTATTTAAGTTATCAATTGCTTGTTTTTTTTTTTGGTCCGGCAATCCCTCTGACCATCAAGGCTTCCTCCTCCTGTGCAGTGGAGAAATTCTTACTCTAGGCTGAGGCTATTGGCTTCTCTGTTTTGATCTTTTCTTATCCCTGGAAGTGAGGGTCGAGCTACTAGGGCTGATGTCATTCCAAGGAAGTCCCCCAGCCCCAAATTCCTCCCACCTATACATATAGTCAAGCTGGGTGAGCAGTGAGAAGTGTTGTGAGTGCTCTACTCTCTCCCCATAAGAACTCAGTGAAATACCTCCCCACATTATTCTTTCTCTTCAGTATAGGCAATGCCAGTCCTCCTTGCCTACAACATTAAGCGCCTCAGCTATGACATAAACGTGGAACACCTGGGATATAGTAGTAAGGGCTTTGTTTCTCTGTGCCATGGCATAAGTTAGCATTTTTTTCAGTTACTATTAACTTCTAAATGAAACATTGCAAAATGGAATTGTTATAAAGTTAACAAGTTTGTTTACATTAAAGCATTAGGTAAAAGGGGATTGACTGAATAACAATAAGTGCTCACTACCTAACATGTATTACAGAGGACTCGCCAAGTTTAATGAAGGAAGTGTCTGTCTACAGTGAGATTTTTATAAAGGCACTGAAGTCCATACCGCTAAACTGTCCAGATTTTTTTGCATCAGAATTTCAGTCTGTTCCTCAGAAAATTTTTAGTTTTCTGTCTAATCGCTAAGATGATCTGAGGAATGAAATTAGTAAATAATGTCATACATTTGAGTTTCAGACTTCTTGTCCTTTAAAAAATGCATTTTAACATCCTGTTATTCTAGCAACTTTCAGAGCAGTATTTAAAATCTGTCCCTATTTTTGGGCCTTTGTACCCCCATTATGTCAGGCTTTGTCTAGATTTCTTAGACTAAGATGTTGAGAGGTATGTTGAAGCTACCTCAGAGTCAAACCACCACCATCAGGAAATTAAGGCATATTAAATTCAGGCTTTTACGACTGACTTTAGATTACTTAATAAAGGAAATAAAGGCAATAATGTCACATACTTTTTCTTGGAAAACAGACATCATTCCATATGTAATAATCATCGTACAACTCTGAAGAAAAAGAAGACCATACATTTAAGGCATCAGATGGAAGAACAAGAGTCCTGGAGTCATGATAATATCCCAGTTATGTATAAGCAGGCTTACCAAAAAAAAATTAAGATCAAATCTAGTCAGGACTGTAAAAAAACTGAAGATGTACTGAAGAATCATTTTAGACCCTGACCTTGTAGAATGCAGTGATCACTATTGAAACCAGACTTCCAGGTGCTCATCTTATGGTGTTGATATATAGGTTTTTACACTCCAAATAAACACTGTCTTGCAGAGGGCAGGAGAAATAAAAGACTGTTTGTAACAACGTTAAACTAGTCCAGGTGATATACTCATAATGGGAAATAAAGAAAGATGTTATATCTGGCCTAGATTACATTCTGAACTATTTACCTAAGGACACTGTTCTGAAAGACACCCAGTAGTGATTCCAAATTCCACTCTTAACAGACATTAAGGGACCGCTTGCCTTTCTTAATGTATTCTAACAGCCATGAGAACATATATACACATATAGAGAGAGAGACATGTATATATATAGGTGTGTGTGTGTGTGTGTGTGTGTGCTTGCTGTTTTATACCTCACCAGATCCACTGACAGAGTTAAGCAAACTTCACCCATACTATAGAGCAAGACCTCTGTTTTGCATGACTATCATCTAAGCAGCCATGTGGGAATTTCTCTTATGCCATAATGTGTCCATACTGGCAAGTCTCTGAAAGTACCCAAGCAAAGAATATGCATGCAGTGAGTGAATTAATGACTTCACTCAGATTGGTGACCCCTCAGATAGCCCTTCCTTCCTTGACAGTTATCACGTCCCAACAGGCTGCAGTTTCTACTAGAGATACATAGATGGATTGATATCCCAAGTACCTGCACTGCACTCCTACACCAAGGAAGAAGTGAATAGGCAGACCCTCATTTCTTTCCCCAGCCAGCTTCTAACACTGTGGTCACTAATCAACACCATGAGTTGTCGTTTTATTCCTCTATGAAACAAAGCTGGCTTAAGTAAACCTTTATTACATGAACTGCTGCAATTACACCCTGAAGTCAGGGAAAATACAGACTTGAATAATCTCTGTTCCTACATAGTAAAGGTGCTTAACAGGCTTTCCTTAGGCATCCCTTCACTGCTGTTATGCTCTGGTCTTGTGTTCCAGCATTTTCAATGGTAAGCATTCACAGCCACTATAGAAGAGCAATGGAAAATGTTAAACACTCCATTCAAACTTTTTTAATGTTTGAATGAAGTCTTTAACAGTTCGAGTGAAGAGTTTTACAGCGTCTTGCCACTCTTCTTTGATGGCCACTCACTTACTAGCTGTGTTACCTGTGTTATGTCTTTCAAAGCTGTAAAACACTTACAGCTACTGCACTTTTTTCAGTAACTTTTGTAGAACATAGGAGCTAGTAAAGCTCCCTGCACTACAAACAATTATGATTGGTTCTCTCTCATCATAACCTAGCTTGTTATGTGCTTTTGTTATGGGTGTGAGATTCATCTTGTGAACTTTGAAATCAAGGTGAATTTTTTGTTATACATGTCTCAAATGTATAAAACCTGGTTATGACTGATAAGGCAGTCATAATCCTCTCTGTAATGCATGGAACTTTGGACCATGAAGATTAAGTTCCAGAACTAAGTAAAGCAAAAACTTTGCTGTAGTAAGGTTCATTATAGGACACTTGTTATATTTACATTTGTCATAATTCTATTTATTGTTCGGTCCATATATTAAGCATTGTTGAAACTGCTGATCCAACAAATTCAAGAAGAAAAATTGACAATATTTATGGAAGAAATAGCACTGTTATCTCAGTAAAAAATGGGAAATAGTTGCAGAATGCCATAGTAAATGAACTGTAACCTAATGATTTTAGTGTTCATTGGGTTCCATGTCATAAACAAAAAGGGAAACTAACAAAACACATACTTTCAGATTTTCTCTTTGAATGTGGCTTCTGTCCTGAAAAAAGGCTACGTCAGTGACTTGTATTTCAACTGCTGATGCCATGGATAAGTTGAGAAATGAAGATAATGATTTTCCCAGATTTCATTAATTAATTTATCAGATGACCTTGTAAATATTATGAAGATTCTAAATAATGTTCTTATCAAACTATTATGATCACAATAACTTCTCAATGTGTAAATACTTTGTAATTGGGAGGCTGAAGTAGCTTTTTATGAAAGACAAACATCACTCATCTGGGGCAATATATTTTTTGAAGTTTGTTTAAGAATGAAGTGATTTCCCAAAGTGCTTTCCTTTTCCAAGTTTCCAAAGGGACTTAGCCCTGGAGCAACTTATTTGTAAAGATGATGTCTCACTTTGACAAGCTAAGCTTAGGGCTCCTAGATATTTTAGCAGGGTCTATATCACATAGTGGAAGTTTTATAACTTCGAACCCGGAATGTTCGAACCATTCCATTTGAAGTTACAAAACTTCGACTAGTGATAAAAAAAAAAAGACGTTGTTTGTCTTTCGGCTTTTTCCCAGTAAGGGGTCGCCACAGCGGAACTCCGGTCCGCTAATGATTGGCAGTAGATTTTTACGAAACGCCGAGGTGCCAGCTCGATGCCCAACCTTCAACGAAGGCACGCCCATTTACACACGCATGTCTTTCGAACGCTACACAACCGCGGGGAGGACATGTAGACTCCACACAGAAGGCACTCCCAAGCCCAGCCGAGAATCGAACGGGAGAACCTCTTGCTGTGAGGTAACAACACTACCACCATACCACCGCAAACTGTTGTAAGCAGGGGGGCATGCTCCCCTGCACCCCCCACGTGGGAGGCAGCATCCCCCACACCCCTGCTACTTAAATATACCAACTCCAAGATCGCACCACATTGAAATGAACGGAAACCTCCCCTTACGGAGATTTCTGTTTAAATGCTCAAACTTGTACAAGTTCGAACTTATGGTCGCGACCATATGGGGTTCGAACTTGTACAAGTTCGACTATGTGATAGGAACCCATTTTAGGGTCTATATCACATAGTCGAAGTTAACTTCGAACACAGAATGTTCAAACCATTCCGTTCGAAGTTACAAAACTTCGGCTAGTGATAAAAAAAGAAGTAAAAACAAAATAAACTGTTGTAAGCAGGGGGGCAAGCCCCCCCCTGCACTCCACCCCCCCACTACTTAAATATACCATCTCCGAGATTGCACCATATTGAAATGAAAGGAAACCTCCCCTTACGGAGATTTCCGTTTAAACGCTCAAACGTATACAAGTTAGAACTTATGGTCTCGCCCATATTGGGTTCGAACTTGTACAAGTTCGACTGTGTGATAGGAACCCATTTTAGAAAAATGTAGCAAAAATAAATTTAAGATTTGAAACATGAAATTGGAGATTTAACAAAGATTTTCTTTAGCAAAGTGATTTTAACAAATGGGAAGTGAAAAAAAGTCTAAGAAATAGACTGCACTCCATTTTACTTCTGGATGCAAAAATAGTTTAATAAACTTATTTTGTTTAAGTTAAATGCATCCTTAAATCTTAGTGTAAAACTTTTTAAATCCATTCCCATTTTAGTAAATGAGTGGTTATTTTCAGTGAAATCCACTTTATTTGAACAGCTGGAGTGATTATCCTTGTATGAATATTAATAACGATGCAAAATGTATATGGAATAATATTTGGTATTAAAGGACAGTAATGATCACTGTTATGCAGATGAAGATGCATTCTCTGTTCTGCACTTCCACTCTGTGACACTTAGAAGACTTGTATCAAGTAGTAAACTCCCCTGATGCTATCCTTGCTGTAGGTACAATCTGTTAAACACAAAAGGGATAATTCAGTAAACCCTACACTGAGCGATTCTCCCTGTAGGAATAGTGTTGTGGCCTGAACGCGGAATATGGCCGCTGAGCGAACCAGGAAACGGTGCTGGGGGCGTGCACGAGTGTGCGGACACTGTGCAAACATGGAGGTGTCCATGGAATGCAAATCCCATTTGCTGGTGAAAACCATGCAAATGAGGTGATTGTCTGATTCAGCAAGCAGAAAGACATCCGTGTAGGTGCAGTGTCTGCAGGAAAAATGTACGCGTTTACAAACTGTGTAACGGGCTATAAAATTTAAACGGAGGCTGCAACAGCCCAAATAAAAGGTTGTATATGTGACAGTAGCAATGCAGATGGCCAAATCTATGGCCATTGACATGAAAACGTAATGCAATATATGAAAAATTAATCTTTTTTTTTTAATACATATCCCAGTTTAAGTGGGGCCCAAACATGGTATTTAAAAAATGTGTAAAATATAAAGGTATGCAATGTTATTGTGTTATAGTGGCCAGCATGCAGAGTCATACAATGGCAGGTTATAGTGGTAGCTAAGGCGAGAGGCCCTGGTGTATTGCTGTATCCAGGGTATACGCAATTAGGTGCATGTAAATGAGCCAGGGTTACTGAATCGCAAAAAGGATCACCGTGTCCATAAATACTAACTGTGGTAGGGCTAGAACTGTGTTGATGTAGGCAGAACAGTTAGATACCATCATCATGGGGGTTGTCACGGCATATGTAAGTGACTGGAGCTTAGCTGCTCCTGTTTGTGCTCATCTATGCACAGCTAAGCAAGGGGGGTGTGTCCAAGGTTGCTAAGGTATACTTAGCCCCACAGCATGTGTTTTAGCTGGTTAAAGAAAAGCTAAGCATGCTTTTGTACAGGGGAGGGGCTAAACTGCTGAGCAGTGTTTACACTAGCTCCGCGGGTTTGTGCAGAGCACCGTGGGCTTAGCAGTGGAAGAAATTGAAGAAAAGAAAAAAACAAAAATAAAAGGAAATAGCCTAGGAAAGCCAATCAAGTATGAATAACTGATAAGCCCTGTTCCACTGACACTGGCCTATTCAAACCCCTCAATAATATTGCTGGCAGGTGGAATTTATCATAGTCAACCAATCACACAGGCTACATCTCCAACACACCAGTATAAAGTATGCATACACCCTTCAGTCTGATTTTTCCCACATACTCTGCACCATTGGAGTACACACTTGGGAATTTTGACTGACAAAATTATAGGAGCTTCTGCTGCTGCTTTGCAACATCTGTATGTGCTACAGGCTGAAGTCCATGATGATGATGTTGACGACAATAGGCCCAGACTGAGGAGGAGAAGAGTGTTCAGGCCCAGGGTAACCTTTCAGAGGCTACATGAGCTGGAGATGGTAGAGCGCTACAGGGTGGACAGGGACATACTACAGGAGCTCACCGAGCTCTGCCGCCCTCACCTCAGACCTAGAACCAACAGAGGGGAAGCCATCCCAGTAGAAACAAAGGTATCTGTAACCTTAAGAATACTAGCTACAGGTACTTCCCAAAGACCTACTGGGGACATTATGGGGGGGGGGTCACACAGGCATTCGCATCCAGGGTACTCCATCAGTTCATGGATGTCATGCTAACACATGCCAGTGATCACATTTACTTTCCCAACACCCCTGAGGAGAGGACCAGCAATATACATCTCTTCTGCCATGTAGCACACTACCCAGAGGTACTAGGTGCCATAGACTGCACTCATGTGCACATCAAAGCAGCACCCAGTGAGGAGGGTAGAGTCTACGTCAACTGCCAGGGGTATCACTCCATCATCTGCCAGGTTGTGTGCAATGCCCAGGGCATCACCATCAGTGTGTGTGCTTGCAGCCCTGGCAGTTATCACAACTCCCATATCTGGCACCCATCACAGCTGTACCAGGCATTTGCCAAGGGGGGCATCCCGTATGGCCATCTAGTGTGAGATGCTGGTTACGCACCGGAACTGTGGATGATGTCACCCATCAGAAATGCACACACACCAAGTGAAGAATGACATAATGAGGCACATGCACAAACTGGAAACATCATAGAACATGTGTTTGGGCTGCTGAAGTCATGGTTCCACTGACTTGACATATCTGGTGGAGCCCTGCAGTACTCTCAGCCAAATCTGTACACATCTTTATAGTATCTGCCATGCTACACATTATGATCCTGTGGAAACAGCTGCGGCAGGAACATCACAGGGAAGAGAGACAGCCCCCCACCATTGCCAAGGTCCCCACAGGCACAGGGGGACTCAGAGGAAGAACCCTCTGAGCCTGCCCCTGTAGGCAGATGTAGGCATGCCCAGTACGCCCTGGCCTTGGCAAAGAGACAACACATAACACATACACTGACTACCTAGGGACCCAGGGACTAGCATTTCACTCTGACTCACGTACACACAGTAAAGTGGATGCCAGCCACATCACACTACTGTTACCTTACCATGTGTAGGCTGTGTACTGCGTGCATCTGACAGAGTCAGCCCTGAAGCACTGTCCTCTAAACTGCTGCAGGCATAAGGTAAGTCACTCTTGTTAACAACAAATGAATGAGGTAGACTGTTGTAGCATATGTACGGTATTGCTGCATGTATGCAAGGGAATGGAGTGGGCTACCATGATAGCAGCAGACAATTTACGTCTGTGTGGGACAACAGGAACTGTCTACCAAATACTGGCTGCCCCAGAATATGCAGTAGGCCTCAAGCCACCATAACCCACTGCACTATATGAGGAACTTACAAACAGCGGGGTCATAGGACAGATGCATGGATGTCAATGTTGCAGTCCCACACATACCTTGCAGCTTCTTAGAGCAAAAAGTATGTACAAAGTCATAATGAAATATGGGCCAAAGGCCCAAAACAAGGAGAATTGTTAAATATTGCTCTTACAAATGTATAAAGTTGATAGATTAACAGGTTTTACAGTAGCATGAATTATCTGAAGGGTTAGAAATTTGAAACTCAAACGTCTGTCATTATTTTCTAACTTTAGTTTTTAATAATTTGCCAGTAATTTTCCATACAACCACAATGTTATGAGAAATGGACCCAGAATGTGAGGCAAACATCTAGACATGCTGTGAAAATCTGTAGAGTTGAGTGGTATGGTCCCCTACCCCCCCACACCCATCTTCCCATAGAACTGCAGTAACAGATATGTTTACAAGTTAATCGCAGCAGGCTACACATTCCTAGGGCTGTCCCAATCAACTTGCTAACATGTTCCATTTACACAATATGCAGAGGTCAATGTGCTATATATGTGTGTGGTTAACAGTGTCAGGAAGTAGACAGCACTGACTGGTGGCTGTTGTGGCTCACTGGGCTAAGTACATTACTGTGGGTGACAGGGTCCATGGTTTGAGACTGGACTGGCTTTGCCTACTATTTTACATGTCAGCTACACCTACGGTAGGTGTTCTACAGGTTGTCCAGAAGTCAATATTTGATACTGCAAGAAAGCTGGACAATGGAGGGACAGGAGGCCACAGCTATGGACAGTACACAGCTCTGAGTAACCTAGATGGTGCCTACTAGAGCAGCAGGTTGTGACAAGTCAGTCTAGTGCCAGGATACAAAGGCTGCCACATAACTGTGTCAGTACTCACAACACGTCAGTGGACACCATCCATACCCCATGAATGTTAGGGTTTCTCAGAATATCCACATGTATGCCTCATATATCTGTTCTGTTTGTCATAACATTGCATTTGTCTGGCAAACTGTTGGCAAAACAATACAGGTTGATGTGAAAACATCAATGACAGATGGTTTAGATGCAGACTTCATACCCATAAGAAAATGCAAACTAATACAAAACCAGTCTACCAACTGTCTACATTTGGAAGAGCATTATTAAGATGCTGTCATGTTTGGAAGAGCAATATTAAGATGCCGTCCCCAGGTCTGGGACTCTGTCTGACTGTGATATATGGCTCTGCCAAGATGTCTGCCTCTAAGAGTTTGAAAGGTATGGCCAACATGTAGCCTTAGAAGAACAGGGAAACACAAACTGTCTGAGGACCAGAGTAGAGGCATGGGACAAAATGTTGTCCAACCTACTGAACAGGTACAGTCAGAGGTGTGCAGTCTGTAACCCTGTGTGTGATGTTATGACTTCTACCCCATTCACACCACAACTACAACTACATAAGAGCAGTAACTGTGGACGGAGCCTGCGACTGGAGCAGAGCAGGACAAAGGGCCACATATAAGGGGAAGGAGGAACCACTGGCCAGACAAACGTAGAATGTGCAGACTAGAACACTTTGTGCAGTAGCTTGGGTTCCCTGCAGTGTGTGGAGTCAGTAGACAAATGTCTGTCAGCAGTTCCACACAATCTCTACTGATCTGCCACTGACATACCAGGACATCACAGTGCTGTGCAAAATGTACCTCACATATTATGCAAAACTCTGCTCAGTCCAATACACTCTGTACCCACCCTAGATATGACTCTGTTAATAAGGATAGCATAGAGCCAGGAGATCCCTCAGCCAGTATATCAGTCAGGTGCTGGACTGTTTACACAGGTTCATCAGCTAATCAGCTGTAGCACACAAAATCCTGGACTGGAGTACAGCTAGGTCTGGACTGGAGTCCCCATCTTACTATTGATAGTCATACTGGGTATGCTCCTACACTTAGCTGCTTTCAGCCCATGTCTGAACCCACATCTGACTACAGAGCTGGGATGTACATATATCCCTTCTGCATACAGACAGCTATGTACACCTTAACTGTCTATCTCCACACCCATCAGACATGTTTACCGCCATCTATCCATATGTGGTACATATAAGATTTATCTGGATCTGCTGAGTGTGATATATATATACAGATATATAGGTAACATATACAAATATATAATTTACAGACAGAGACAGGGGGAGAGAGACAGAGACATACAGAGAGAGAGAGACAGAGACAGTGAAAGGCATAGAGTGATATACTGCAGCTGCCACATGTACACCAATTTTAACCAGTGGCATGTGCAAATACTATGGTGAGGCCCATTTTGTAATAGTAGAGAGGGAGGAGTTGTAATCTCACATCAGTTGCCGTTTGTGTGTGTTTCTGTATGTATTACACGTACAGCAGAATACACACACTCAGTAGGCCCATGTCTGTGTAATGGCCACCCAGATTTTGGCCCTGTGACTACTGTCCTCCACAACAGGGGTGTCCCTGTCAGCAGCTACTGATGTTATCCACCCTAACAGCACTGGCAGACACTCTCTACATGTATAATTCCTGTGGCAGATGCAATAAGTACAAAGTGCTACAGTGTAGACAGGTAGAGGTTCAATTCCCAACAACGCCAACTGAGTGTGTGTGTGTGTGTGTGTGTGTGTGTGTGTGTGTGTGTGTGTGTGTGTGTGTGTGTGTGTGTGTGTGTGTATAAGTATATTTCATTTGTGGCTTTGTGTATTTCCTGCCTATGTGTGTGCAATGCCAATATATTTTCAGGCCTACTCCACCCTGTTAACCCCCATTGCCCTACTTTGCAGAAACTGCTGATGTCATTCACCTTAGATGTACCATTGGACACTCTCCAGGCATATAAGCTCCGTAGCGCATGCGATGAGTATGTAGCACTGTAGTACATACAACTAGATAGTTAGGGGTTCTAATCTCAATACTGCCAACTGTGTGTGTGTGTGTGTGTGTGTGTGTGTGTGTGTGTGTGTGTGTGTGTGTGAAGCATATTCCCTGTGGCTGTTCTGTCTGTGTATGTGGGTTGGTTATACCATTTTGAGGCCTGTTCCACCCTGCTGACCCCCCCCCCATTGCAGTACTTTACAGGGCCTGTTTATGTCATCTACCTTAGATAGAGCATTGGGGACACTCTCCAGGCATATAAGCTCTGTGGCACACATAGGTATATAGCACTATAGTACATACAACTAGATAGGTAGGGGTTCTAATCTCAATACTGCCAACTATGTGTGCGTGTGTGTGTAGCATATCTCCTGTGGGTGTGTGCGTGGGTTGGTTATACCATTTTGAGGCCTGATCCACCCTTCTGACTCCTGCCATTACAGCACATTATCGGGCCTGTTGATGTCATCTACCTTAGAGCATTGGACACTCTCCAGGCATATAAGCTCCGTGGCACACATGATAAGTACGTAACACTATAGTACATACAACTAGATAGGTAGGGGGTTCTAATCTCAGTACTGCCAACTGTGTGTGTGTGTGTGTGTGTGTGTGTGTGTGTGTGTGTGTGTGTGTGTGTGTGTGTGTGTGTGTGTGAAGCATATCCCCTGGGGGTGTGTGGGTTGGTTATGCCATTTTGAGGTCTGTTCCACCCTGCTGACTCCCCCCATTGCATTAATTTACAGGGCCTGTTAATGTCATCCATCTTAGATGCACTGCCTGACACTCTGCAGGCCATACCTCTCAACTGTATAGAGTTTTGCAGAATGTCCAGATGTTTACCTCATCTATTTGGTCTGTCTCTCATAAAATTGTGGTGTCCTGGCAAATCATTAAGAGTTGAAGTCAGAAAATAATGAGCGACATGACATCAGAGTGTCAGACTTCATACCCTTCACAAAAGTAATGCTAATTCGGAACCTGTCACTCTATCAGTTATCTAAGTTTGAAAGATCAATATGTAAAAACTGTCCCTATTTTTTGGGCATGTATCCCCCCATTATTGAAGGCTTCATCCACATTTATTGTTCTAAGAGGATGAGAGGTATGCCCCAGGCATATAAGCTCCGTGGCGCATGCAATAAGGACATAACACTATAGTACATACAACTAGATAGGTAAGGGTTCTAATCTCAGTACTGGCAACTGTGTGAATGTGTCTGTGTATGCATATCCTCTGTAGCAGTGTGGCTGTCTTGCTTATGTGTGCAATGCTTATACCATTTTGTGTGCCTGTGCCACCCTGTTAACTCCACCATCACCAACCTATTCATGGCTTACAGAGGTCATCCACCTTAGTTGCAGAGTTACACATTTTCAAACACAATAGCACTGTGGCACATGCCATATGTATGGCGGGCTATAGTGTACATAACTAGATAGGTGTTGTAATTCCAAAGCTGGCAACTCTCTGTGCATGTGTTTTGGAATGCATGTCCCCATGCAGCAGTGTGTGTGTGTGTGTGTGTGTGTGTGTGTGTGTGTGTGTGAAACAAGATTATACAATTTTAAGGGCCTGCTAACCCACCAGTGGCATCCTTACAGCACCTGCAAATGTCATCCACCTGAATAGTAGTGGCAGACACTGCAAAACTGTATAAGCTCTGTGGTTCATGCTCTATGTTTATTGCGTTATCTTATGTAAAACTAGCCAGGTAGGGGTTCTACTATCAACAAGGGCAGTTTGTGTGTGTGTGTGTGTGTGTGTGTGTGTGTGTGTGTGTGTGTGTGTATGTGCACGTATGTATATCCTCTTGCAGTAGTGTGGCTGTGTTAGGGCCACAAAATTACCTCTCAACCGCTTAAAGAAAGACATCTGGAGAAAGCCATACAGAAAAGTGGGACAGAGCCCAAATATTATGGTCTATCTTTAAGTATTGCCCTGATAAACATAAAAAGTAGATGCATAACAGGTTGTGCATTCGCATGCATTTTCTGAAGGGTATGAAGTCTGACAGGAAAATATTTCTTATTGTGTAACGTCAGTCTTTAATGATTTCACACTACTTTGCCAGAAAACCACAATGTTATGCCAAACGGAACAAAATATATGACAAACATCAGGACATTCTGCAGAAATCTGTAGAGGGGAGAGGTATGGCCACCAGCTGTCCGACCCTGAAGGTTGCAGTCCATGTTTAGCCAGGTGTGACCTATGACAACGACACAAACAATACGGAGGTCCACAGAGTGTAGGCCAAAAACATTTCCTAAGGTTGTCTACTGCTTGCATAAAGCAGTTATTTCATATCAGAAGCACCTTAATGTTATGAGAAATAGCATAACCTATGGTAATGTGACATAAAGAAGCTGTCATATTGGCAAATCAAGGGAAGTCCTGTGTATTGCACTTGCCTTTGGTTATGGTATTTCCTGCCAACTGTCACGATCCTACAAGACGTGTCCCACATTTGATAAGGTGGCAGTCCTACTCTATGTTGCCTATGTGTGTGCAATATGTGGACATGTGTAGGCCGTGTGAGTAGCTGCCATCCCCATGACCGACATGTATCTAGGCATATGTGTATGTACCGCCTAAGGCTGTGGCAACTGTAAGTAGTGTGCTGTCATTGACCCACAAACTGTTAACACACTGCAGTGGGGGTCATACAGTGGGCATGAAATGGTGCTCAGGTCCTGGCCTCCAGCTGAATGCAGAAAACAGTACCATCATACCATGTGGCGAGGACATGGACCCACTATTTCCCACATCAGCGGCAACCCCATAAATGCACAAACTGCTTGACAGATCTGGCTACTCAGGTTTATAGCTCTGTTGCATTCAGCCATCAAGTAATGGCAGTGGTCAGAAAAGGCTTGGATGTGGTTCACCACATAGGTAAATGGACTGCATCCAGACAACAGGTGCACTTTACCTCTGTATAGTCCTTGGTCAGTACAGCAATGCATTGTCATCATGGCCGGTCTGGTATGTACCTATGCAAACATCTGCACCAACTGGAAAGGCTATGTTAACACCCACAAAGGTTATCCATGGCCTTCAACACCTGTTCCATGCAGACAACGTTGAATCAGTACTACCCTACTTGGTATCAGACAGGTTGTGCACAGGTGGGCTGCGGCATTCCCAGATGGCAATGTTGTACTCAGCCCTTCAACAGCTGCCCCATATATGTGGGTATAACTCTGTGCGTATTACCGGCACAACAGGTCAGAATCACATATGAGACAGCAAAAAAAACTGCTGGAGAGACAGATTTGTCTCCCAGAGGCTGCCCTGTCCCAGGAATGCACTCCCCAAATATGTCAGAGTACCATGCAGACCCTCATCAGTTGCATCAAGGTTCAGTGGATGGGAAAATAAAATGTCTGTCACAGGGGGTCCTGCCTGTTTCCAACAATGCCAGGGGCAACAGGTGCTGATCGATGATTCTGTTGGGGGTAAAGTAATGGCTAGAATTGTAAGAGACCCAGAGCCAGTACTCTACTAACCTAATCTGTACCTATGAACCTGTGATCCTGCAGAACTCCCAGGTGGCATGCATCAAGAGTAACATGCTGTGTCATAGAGTATTCATGCAAGATTATACTGTCTGCCCCCATTGTCCCTCACACACTGTTCCATTCATACGCACCTAGGTAAACACGCATATATACAGCCATACTTTGGTGATAAATAAGTCTCTACTTTGTCACTCCAGCATCCGGAGTGTCTGTAATGGAAGCAGCTCACCACGACTTAGACACACAGACACCTGGAGCAGAAACAGAATAAGGTGTGCGAGACAACAGTCAGTCAAAAGTAGTAACAGCAATAAAGCATCATGACACAAAGGTACATATAGGTTGATGTGTATGCATGACATTTGCCAACAGACAGCACCTTACAGGGCATAACACTACTGCACTACAAACTGCCATTAACTGTAACTATATTCACCTTGTGCATCAGACACATATTAGCATGTCCCTGCATCGATGGTATGGATAACAGGGATATGTGGCACAGGTATCACCACATGCACAGGATGTGGTGTGGGGATGTCAAAGGCCTAGGCTCTGCCATACAGTTGACATCTTCTGTGTGTGTGTGTGTCTGGAGGGGTACTATTCAGCTGGCCATGGAGAGGAGCTGTATGCGTCTGTCAATGACCCGCATGTGACAGTGATGTGTGTGTGTGTGTGCATGCACACAGTCAAGCCATGTGCTAGCCCTACATGAGGGTATGTTTGGCAACCATGGACCGTACATGGCAGGATGTACAGTTCACGGTCTCTGGCCATGAACACAAAGTGGTTCTGCCAGGAATGGCACTGGCAGCACCATGCCCAGGGCCAGATGCAGTACTACTTGTTGACTGTGACTGGTGTGTGCTGGGTCTGTGTCCCTCATGGGACCCCCCCCCAGGACCATGTGCCCATGGCCTGCCATGTTGTGGTGTGGACAGCACCCTCTCTTTGGTAGTGCTGGTGGTACTGCCACTATGGAAGTGTGACTGTACACAGCCACATGAGCTCTCAGCTGATGTTGCTGACCTATGTCCATGTGTCCAACTCCCTACTCCCACCACATGTTCAAGCACAGACATTGCACAGTTAAGGACTGACAATGTCTTACCCCACTGTCTATCCACTTCATCAGTGAAATGATGTAAGGCATCACCAGTGCTCTGGGGGAGTCATGCATGCCAGGCAGTGCGGCATCCATGACCTTGAGCATCCATCTGGTGTATCATTCACAATGTGCCTTAGCCTCCATGACTGACTGAAACATGTGTTGGGTACTGTGACACATCTGACAGGAGCTGGATGGGCAGCAGTCTTCCTTCTAGCACCCCTGTCAGTCTGCTTGTGTGGGACCTCTCCAGCCCTCTGGCTATGGTTAGTATCTACAGTGACAGATGCCATAGTCACCACACTCCCCTGTTCGATGCCACCACCCTTTGTCGGGACTAGGTATGTGTGGGCATACTGACCCTGTGCGGGAACATTGAGGGTGGAAGTGGGATGCTAACCAATGGGACAGATTCAGCCCCAACAACCCCATCTGTGCCTCACAGTGGCCAATATTATCATCAGAGTCCGATGAGACACTGACATCAGGTTGTGAGGGACACACACTCCAACCCCCATGGTCACCTGTGAGGGGAAGACAACATGACAGCATTAATTCCTGCACTATAATGTTTGCTGATATATATATATATATATATATATATATATACACACACACACACACACACACACACACACACGTGTGAGGTGCCACAAAGGCATTATACAGACCACACTTTCTGACTGATGCCATGCACAACACACAATCAGAGCACAACAGGCACACTCTGAACAGGCCCTCAACAGCATACAGTGCAGCTACGTCCAGTTAATGTTGCTAGTACTATACACCTGTGAGATACGTGACAAGTCAGAGTATATGATGGACCTTCACCTAAAACACAATGCACCCATTTACACAATAGTAATGCACCCCTGTATAGCAGGCTGGCTAGACCTATAGAAAACTATGTGCTAATTTGTTACAGCTCCTGCAAATATGCTGCTGTGAATACCAATGTGATGCACTGCAGTGAACCCCACCATAAGTGAACATGCACGTATTACAATATGGCTAAGCTTAACAGTCATGTCCATGGCAAACTGGCAGCCCTTAACTTGCCTAGTGTATAGGTGAGCCATAACAATACAGTTCCACACTCCAGCTACAGGTTGATGGTCCACAGCCACACACCTATGGATTTGTGGGGGAGAGGTATTGTCAGCACGCACACACATGTTCCATTGGTACAGGATAATATGTGCATTTATCAACATGTACAGTACAAGTTGTGATAATACCCAAATTGCTGACATTCACAGTTTGTGTGCACATGTGTGCATACAAAACCCCACCCATAAGTGCAGATTGACCTGACTCTGTACAGGTATGTAGAGGCTGCCACTATGAATGCTACAGTATTAACATGATGACTACTTGAGGCTTACCTGGACACTGCTCGGCTGTGGAATCTCTGCCACCTACCTCCACAACATATATAGTGATGGTTTCCTGTGAGCTGGTGGCCGAACCCAGGTTTGCCAGGAACTACTCTGTGGCTGAGAGTGGTAGTTGTGTAGCAGGCCCTCCCCCTATGCCAGCACGGTCCTTGGCTACAACTGCAGCCCTTTGCCATGCATGATGTATGATGTCCATAGCACCGTGTCAGACCTGTTCATAGCTCCTGTCTCGTGGCCCACATCATTCACTGTTGCTACCAGGTCTGCTCACTGTGCAGCACGTTGTTGCTGGTTGTGGCGAATCCTTGACAACAGCACCTGGTGATGGAGTCTCTGGGCATTAATAATTGCAGTGGTCTCAGCTTCTGAGAAGGGTGGATTGTGACGTCTAAACATCCCACCTAAAAGACATGCACGGGGAACACACCACAGGACTGCATACATTGCTCACCATTATGTACACACCCTGCACATCCATATTTGCCACCACTATCCACCACTACATGCCCCATCATACCACACCATCTATCACCACAGTATGTATGTGGCTATCTGCAACATAATGGCAATACATCATGCATTGCCCTCCTGATCCTGATGTCTCATGCTACTTGCTGTATGTGCTTTGATGTGTTCAAATGCATTTACCTGTTGCACCTATTACTGCTTGTTCATAGCCTGTCTACATGGTATGCTGTGGTGTCAGTCTCCTACTGTTGTACTACACACCTGGGCTGTAGGCCCACCCCTCAGTTCTCCCTGGCCTTCCTCCCTCAGATTCTGGACTATATGGCTGTACAACGTCCAACAGTTTCCCCTGCCAGTGTGGTTCATATGGGTGTCCTGGCACAGTGTAGCACCTGCCTCATGTACACTGATGGACAACCATCTACGAACACAAACAGGGAACACACTATGCAAGAGATGCAATGATGGTAGGAACCTGCAGTCCATGCTCCCTCCCTGTCAAGGCCACATATCTGTCCCCAAACAGGTTAAAACAATCAGTACACCTCACACAACACAGACACACACATATGCAGTAGAGCTCAACATACACATCCACAAATGACCTCCAATGCAAAGCCACATGTGAACGCCACAGCTGTACATGCCACATACCTGTGTCCCACAAAAACTCAAGTGTCAGCACTTGTCACACATGTTACACATAGTAGACTCCATTGTGAGTCGCAATAATGTGCCTCTCACATGGCTGTATATGTGGATGGTCACAGTTACTTGTGTGTCAGGTGATAGACTGCACCATATCACATACACACTGCTGTCTCTCACCAGCAGGTACTGTCATGACTCTGTCACAGTCCATGTTGGCGTGGCTGACCTCAGATGTATGTTCTTGCACTATATGCAGTAAGACATGAGTAAGCACACTGATTGTGTCCCAGGCAGGTATGTCCCTAGCCTTATGCAGCATTCCACTGTCACCCAGACTGATGCTGCAATACATTCAGGACATGATTGACCTTGACATGTGGCTGTTTATCCTGTGATATTTTATGGGGTTCCAATACCTGTGAGCCTGGGATGCTATACTCAACAGACCACAATGCTGTGCAAGAGCTGGCCTCCAGCTGTCTCAACTGACCTTCAGGTGTCTGGCAATAGTTCTCGCCACTCCCATAGTGCCTTTATCAGGAAAAGTGGTGAGGTTATCACTGCCAACATACAACTGTCAGCACAGCACACATTGAAGGCCGTGCTGCTAAACCCTAGGTGTCTACACACAACTCTGCCCTCAATGCAAGCATTCTTAACCCCGGGAAATGCTGATATCTGTGCAGTCACACACACATGTTTCAGAGCTGCAGAGAGAACCCCAGCCTTACCTGTTCTACCATCCTATCATACAGTCATACCCCAAAGTGTGGGCGGAAATAGCATGGGACATGTGATTGCAGTATATATGAGAGACATATACACCTCCATGCTGTACAGGGAATAAGATGCACACTGGACACTGCAGGGCCAGTTCACCATTGCCATCACACCTGTTCAAATTGTAGCTAGCTACCAGCCAACACGTGACCAAGAAGGCCATCCTGCCTGTCTGGACCTCAACAACTGTATTCTGATTTGGGTCTGTACCCTGAACCTGGGTCACTTGAATGACCCAAACATACATTGGAAGATGGATCCATGCCAGTACACACATGGACAGAGAGCCATCAACAGTGGAATTACAAACACCTCTGTGCAGTTAGGGGCACCGCCACACGAGGTGAAGGTGTATTGCAGTTGATATTGCACAACACAAGCTACCACTGCAGCATCCCTACACTGTCATCCTCTGGGGCAAAACAACTAATCATGCAGTCATGTTTGCAGTCACCATCTCCAACAATACCCATCTAACTAGGGTCAGACATACATACACCTCCAACATGGAATACAGCCTCCTGGGGGGTAGTATACACAGCTTCACAGCCCCAAACCCCTCTGTAGGGACTGCCACCAACATCCACACATACACACGTGCTAGATGTGCATTTGTATAGATGCATGCAGTCAGGTATCTCAAACAAGACTGCATCATCCTCTGCAAGGATACGTACACCTGTCTGGTGGTCATCTGTAATACATAAAGTGTCTATAACATGGATGGATCTTGTTAGTGTGAACAAGTGAATGGGATCACTCCTGGGAACCTGCACAGCAAACCCAGAACCCACATTGTAGACATACACTACAGACTATCATCTACCGTTCTGCACATATGTCTGCAACATCACAGGATGCACCTGCATCTTCTCATTTGTGGTGGTCAAGGACTCCAGCTATACCACTGCTATACCAGTGCTGTAGGTATAGCATACTTGATGCTTGACAGTCAGTGTAGGCTTCACCCCCTGTCCCCCCATCAGTACATCAGGATGTCCACAGTACCTGCCCCTGTCTTCAGTATGTAGGGAGCAGATCACCACTGCCATGTGAAATTCATGGTATATATATGCTATGGGAATCTGTCACATGACAGGATGCATCTTACATGACCCCAAGCATAACCTTGCAACAACATAAGCCAGTCTATCCAAAGGAGCCCTCACTACTGCCTTTGTCCCAGTCATGTGAAGGACAGCCATTGTCACCCCTTGAAACTAAGGTGGTGCATCCACCAATCTGTCACATTATACATCCATCAGCCTAACTCTGCTGTTCTGCAAGGCCATAGCACAGTTTATAGTGCAGCTCATTAACAAGGACATTGGCGACATCCACACACTCCATCACGCACAGTTCGGGTTTGTCAAGGAAGTCTGTTACACTCTGTTCACCTCTTTGACATGTCCAAAACCATGGACAAGGGGGTGTCAGTGCACTTGGCCTACCTTTTCCTGGAGGAAGTCTTTGACAGTATAACCCACCTGGCCATAATAGATATATGCTCCCAAGTGTGCATCACACCATATGCTACCATAGGGGTAGCACACTGGCGAGCTGACATGACCCATGTAAAACACATTGGGAATTCACACCAAGCAGTTGACCCATAACTAGCGGCGTAAACTGTTGTACTGTGTGTGGGCCTCTGTTATGTGTGATGTACACATCCGTGGTGCAGGGCACAGCCTTTGGCCTATGGCCAACCATGTCTGCAGATGACTGCATGCTGTGTGCTGTCACCGGATTCCCTAGTGATGTGGACATATGCCTAGGAGGGTATCATGCAGACACAGGACTGGTGCCGGAAACATGACATCAGGCCATATACCAGGACATGCAGTGTCAACCCCTTTGGGGAGAGTGACATCCCCACATATTATCACAGTGCCAACAACATCCTAGGCACACAGTTAGTCATGTGTGATCTGTACACACAGGTCAATGGCAACATGACATTTCACCAGCATGTTGCTTCAGTTCTATGGTAAACCTTCTACATGGCCCACATCCTACCTACAGGTATGTCATCCAGGGACATGGGTCCTAACATTCCTGTATTCCCCACAGTAAGGCTCATTATTGTGTAAAATGCCCTGTTCGTCATTCACCTCACACAGCAAATGCACCAGCTGGGGACATCACAGACGTTCTCCCACCAGGGAGTACAAGGGCCGCAAACATCTACCATACACAGGCTATGGGACTAGTGAGAGAGAAGCTTCAGAAGACAGTGAGGGATATCATCAGAATTAATGACAGACTCATGGTAATCAGACTACAGTGTAATGATAGGGCAGTATTCATAATATCAGCATATGCCCCACAGCAGGGTTGTGATAGTGAGGAAAAGAATGCATTCAGACAGCAGTTGCAGTACCTACTAGATAAACCAGGACAACAGGAATTGGTGTTGATAATGGGTGACTTGAATGCACATATCGGGACAGACAGAACAGGATATGAGGACTGCCTGGGTCGGGTAACAGGAATAAAGAAGGAGAAGCCATTGTAGACTTCTCTCTGGCAAATGGCTTGATAGCCAACACATGGATCAGAAAGAGAGACTGTCACAAGATCACATATAAGAGCAGCCAACATGCAACTCGGGTAGACTTCCTCCTAGTAAGGAAAAAGGACTGGGGTAGAATCCCTGATTGCAAAGTCATCCCCAGTGAAACAGTCGGCCCACAGCATAAACCATTAGTTGCCACAATCAGCTGCAAGCAGTGGTCAGAGAAGGCTCTAAGGTCAACAGAGACAAGACTGAAGACCTGGAAGTTTACTAGAGAGAAAGTACAGCAGTTCAAGGAATTACTCCGGGTTGTAGCACCCCAAGAAGGGGAGGAAATAGGTGGAGTTGAAGAGGAGTGTCAGCACCTAAAAATGCATGTGTTTGGACTACAGAAAAGATATGTGGCCGAGCCAGGTATGGAAATAAAGGTACATAAGGAAAGCTGGTGGTGGCATGCAGAAGTCCAGGAAGTCATCAAAAGAAAGGAGTGCAGGAAGAAATGGGAGATAGAAAAGACTGACCAGGCCAGGAAGGACTACTGGTTGGCTAAGAAAGAAGCTGCAATAGCAAAGAATAGGGCATCAGAGGCACTCTACCAACTTCTGGAAAGTGTCTCAGTAAGGAGCACAAAGAAACTATATCAGGTTGCAAGGCAAAGACAGAAAGATAAAGAAGATAGACACCCTTTATAAGGGATGCCAGCAACAACCTGCTCACCAGTCCAGAGGACATCAAAGGCAGATGGAAGGACTATTTCCAGCAGCTTCTGAATGAAGAAAACCCCACAGAAGCTGTTCTGCCCCAGAAACACCCTACAATTAGAGAAGAAGAGGAGCCCACCTTAGAAGAAGTAAGAACAGCACTAAGGAAGATGAAGCCAGGGAAAACAGCAGGCTCAGATGAGGTGACAGCAGATATGATAAAGATGCTGAGTAAGATAGGGGAGAAATGGCTCCTGAGGGTACTAATAGCAGTGTGGAGAGAGAGGCATATCCCAGATGACTGGAGAATAAGCATACTGGTGCCAGTGTACAAGAACAAAGGGGACATCCACAATTGTGGGCAGTAAAGAGGGATCAAACTCTTACCACACTGCATGCAAGTTCTGAAGAGAGTGATTGATAAATGGATACTCAGAGTAGTAGAATGTAAGATGGGAGATGAACAGTTTGGGTTCCGATCAGGATGCAGCACAATTAACCCAGTGTTTGCATTGAGACAGATACTTGAGAAGAAGCTAGAAATGAGGAGAGAGTCCAACAGGGCATTCCTAGACTTGGAGAAAGCATATGACAAGGTCCCAAGAAAGCTAATCTGGGCAGTACTGTGATGGTTTGAGGTCCTGGAAACAGTGGTAGAATTTGTGCAGGCTATGTACAAGGACCCAGTGACTCAAGTACGAACAGTTTTCGGCCTCACAGAGGGGTTCGCAGTGGGAGTGGGTGTACATCAGGGTTCAGCTCTGAGCCCACCACTGTTCATACTGGTGATGGACTGCCTTAGCAAACAGGTTGGAGGGGTCAGATCAACAAAGCTGCTGTATGCAGATGATGTGGCAGTACAGGCAGACCCTGAGCTAGAACTTCAGCAAAGAATAGGAGAATGGAATGCAAATCTGAAGGCACATGGGATGAAACTAAGCACAGATAAGACGGTGGTAATGGCAGCCAATTGGGGGAGATCAGACGAAGCTGAGAATAGAGATAGAAGGGAAGATAGTGGAACAGGTAAACAGCTTCAAGTATCTGGGAGGGGTGGTTGAGGAGAAGGGTAGTCTGAATGAAGAGGTCAGAGCTAGAATCAGTGGGGCTGCAGCCAACTGGCATAGAGTATCAGGTGTAGACTTTGACAGAAGAATGCCAAAAAAGCTGAAAAGCAAGGTGTACAAGACAGTGGTACGACCAGTACTACTGTATGGTACAGAAACCTGGGCAGTAAAGGGAGAACAATTGAAGAAGCTAGAGGTGATGGAAATTAAGTGCCTGAGAAAGGCGGTAGGATGCACACTGTGGAACAGAAGAAGAAATAAGGACATAAAACCAGAAACCAAAGTAGCTCCAGTTACAGAAAAGATCAAAGAGAACAGATTACGGTGGTTTGGGCACATGTGTAGAAAAGCAGAAGACGATTTGTGATTCTGAATCAAGAGAGTTGGTGACAGTTAACACGATACCCTGACCCCATGTAGAAAAAATGGGAAAAAGGGGACTGATGATGATGATGATGATGACACAGGCTATGAGACCAACCCGCTACCCGGTTTCCTACATACTCTTCAGAGGAGCTTTCTGTCTGGCATGGAAGGCAATCACCGACTCCACATTGTTGAGACTGCTGCACAAGTGCAACTCAAGCTCCACTCTATTAACACACACACATTCCCGCAGCCTGGTGGTGTGCAACATCAACTGGTCTTCCTGGCGGCTTAGATGTGTGTCCCACACACTCACCCTGCTGTGGAATGGTCACCCTGTCCATATCAGGCAGGGTTGATATTTACACCTTTGCAGGCAGAACCTGGATAACTGGATGGTTAACTGCACATCCACCCTGTTGGACTGGGGCATCAGTTGCTGCCTTGCATACACATAGGCTAACATCTGGGCTAGGCCTATGGGGGCTTAAGGGTCCATAGCCTAGTAATCTCATATGATCCTAGGTATAGCAGTTATGGTCTGTGTTCTGTGACCGACTGTGTTGTTATGTGTTCACACCCATCACTGCCATCGACTGTGGTGTGTCCCCAATGGGCAACATTAGAGTACCATGTCATACAGCCAACATCTGACAAATAGGTGAGTGGTACTGCAAGTGCATGTGGATTTTCCAGCAACATCTGTGCTACACAATAACTGAGAGCAGTGCATATGTGATGTCGGACATCTGCAGTACCCAGATATTTGCAAAATGTGTACATGTGGCTTATATATGAGGACTCCATGCCAGTCAAATGTGGTTGTGTAAACCAGTTGGACAATATGTAATGGGTGTCCCCAGAGTGTGGGGAATGTGTCTGTGACATGCCAGACCCCTTGGAACACAGTAATGGTACATTAATATCTGGTACTGTATTCATTGACACTGTATAGTCAATATGTACACACTGTTGCTGAGGCAGAGCCTGTGTCCCCCCCACTACTACTGCCTATTCTGCTTAATGCCTATACTGTTCTGCTGTAGGGGTTCAGCAGGCATGCTAGCCATGGCTGTCAGGCAGTGAGATACAGGTGTGGAGTGCACAGTGAGCTAGCCAGGGTATGTTAGGAACAGTCAGGGACAGCTGGACAATGTTTGAATTAACCCTGTATGACATTCACAGACCGAGAGTGGCTCATGACACTACATGATGTGATATGCCAGGTGTATCCACCAGTAGTTACTGTCACTATTGTACAACAGACAATCTGGTAGCATTTCTACGTGGGCTGATCATTGCTGGGGGGACTCAGGGGACAGAGCTGTGATCTATGTCACTGCAGACAGAGGCAAAAGGCAAGACTGTAGGTGCTGGACAGCAGACTAACAGCAGCATGTCATTCCAAGATATGTTGCTGAGACATACTGTTGACATTCCCATTTCCCATGACTGCATCCCTCCCTCTGCATTCCATTACATGGTTAACTGCATGACATATCTGATATGGTGCTGTACTTCTTTGTGAGCAGAAATGCAGTAGTATTTTTCCTTGGAAATCACAGTCTGTCTTCATGAAGAAAGTTACAGACCTCTTTATTATAGGCAGCAGCTTGCCTTTTGTAGGTAATGCTCATGAACAGGTGACTGCCTGTGCACCAGTCTGTGACTTGCACTTGCTAGTAGCATGCAAAACAGCTGAGTTGCATTGCCATTAGCCAATGGCATGGGAGCACAGTCCTATAATTAAGGCCTTCATGCGGGCCTTGGCCCTTTTCCTGGCCTGTGAGGAGGTCATTATCGAGGTGTAGGAGCTACAGCATCACAGAGGGTATATAGAAATACTGTTCACTGTTTGGATTGATGTGTTATGTCCACAGTTGTGCATGCTGTGTTTGGCCATTGTTAACAGAGTTTCTGATTCTGTGGCAGGTTACTCTTTTACAATGTGTGTTGGACTCAGTAAGGAGACAAGCAGATGTGAGTGTCATGCATCATTTTTATCTGAATGTGCATGCTGCTGGTGTATCAGCTGTGTATGTTTGTAGGGGCAGACTGTGATAGATGTCCCTGCCACCTGAACATTCTCCCCCCAACCCTTTATGTATGGGTGTTGTATGGATGCCCTGTTCTAGGTGTCTGGGAGGTATGGTAGGTCTGTAGCAGGTATCTGAACATACTGCTGCATATGTAGCAGGCCGCAGCTGCTGCATTCTGGCCAGGAGTCATACTGGGGATTGTGAGGACATTTGGGGAACAGCAAGCTGTGTATGTCAGTGAGGTAACAGTGTCAGCTCTTGTGTGACAGCATGGCCACGGTAACGGTACCCTTAACAGTCCAGGTGAGACATGTGCCTTTGGTACATATGTTAAGTAGTAGTAGTACCATCCAGAGAGTGGTAGGAGATATTTAGGGCACGTATTTATATTTGTGACGTGTCCCACCCTCCAGGCCTTTGACATGCTACTGTGGGTGGCAGTGACTATGATAGCAGCAACCATTTCTTCTGGACATTGCAGGGCTCAGTTATTTCTAGGTTGTATTGCCAAACGTAGTTGTGCAACAGAATGGACTCTGGGCCTGAACTGTGGGTGTCCAGATCCCAGACATGCTAGGAATGTAACAGATAGAGCTACTGAGTCATTATTATGGGATGTGTTGTTGCAAGACATGTCCATGCATACAGTGTGTTATACAGGATTGGCATGAACATGTGTGTTTGGATGTCTCTGACATGTGATACTGACCTGTCTGCCATGCTTTTGTAAAATCAATCTGCACTGCCTTGCCGGTATTTCAGCACACAGCATAGGTTTGATGACAACCATGCCATAAGTAGGTGACACAACTGTGGACATTCTGCAACAGTCTGTGCAGTTGTCAGCTATACCTGATATCGTAGGCCTCCCTTTAGTCCATCAACATGTCATTGGCTGTGTACTGGTTCGGTGCCTGCATCACAGGCCCATGTACGCTGATTTTTATCACATTATATGTAGAGGTAGTGTCACTGGTAATCAGGATATCTTCGTAAAAACACCAGTAAATCCACAGAGTTGAGTTGGCCTACTGGTGTATTGCACTGAACTGTAGTTCAGAGGGTCCTGGTTTCAATACTTGACAGAGGTGTCTTTTTTCCCTAATGTTACATCACTGTACTGCATGATATATTTACAAGAACAGCAGTAATTCTCCACAGCTGAGTTGGCCTAGTGGTGTGTTGCGCTGACTGTAGTTCAGAGGGTCCTGTGTTCGAGATTTGGCAGGGGTTGTTATTTTATTGCTGGACAGAACCATGTCTGAATCAGATAAGGTGATTAAAACAGTTTTAACTAGTTTTAAGTGGGTTTGCATGATGGTCCACTATGCCAAGTGATGCTTAGTCCCGCTTAAACCTGCGCTATTTCCAGAAAAAGAAAAGAAAAAAGGGGTGATAGGAAAATGGTGAAATGGGGGCAAGCAGGGGGAAAGCAATATGAAAGGCAGCTAGGGATGTGCAGGACGGGTGTAGGAACGGACCATAGCTGTCCATTTCTTGTGCAGCAGCCACTGTGCATGATGTGGACAGTTTGGAATTTGGATCCTCACACCCCACTGGGAGGGGTGTGGGCGACATAAGTTTGCTGATTAATTGATGGGATAATTGATTCATGGGATAATTGATTCATGGCAGTGTATGTGGGTGCAAAATGTAGAGCTATGTAGTGGACAATTTTTTTTTGGGACAGATGCCTTTTCTTTTTTTTTTAAGGTGAGTGGATGTTGGGGAAAGGTTGTAGGTATGTTTGGGGAGGTAAGTTGGGTAGGAGAGGTTGATTTGTAAGACAGAGGACAGCAGCGTTGTATGACACATGAGGGGGGTAGATACCTTGGACGGGGACAGTGGTTGGGAATCAGAGGACCAAGTGCCACCAGATGGCAACAGTGGGACTCAGATTCCCATCTATGGGCAGTCAGCACTGTCCCTTCATGGCCCAAAAGTGACTGGGCTGGGCGACGGGGCTGGCCTACCCCTCGAGCTATGTCAGTCTGCCCTCAATCTGGTGCAGTCGTCATCTAAATCCCACTGGATGACCCTGCGCACCATCCCTGGAAACTGATGCCAGGTGATAGGATCCTCTCTGTGCCCATGCCCAGGGGGTACGGGCCCCATCCCCTGCGGCAGTTCCACCCAAGGGTAGTACAAGACCAGCGGAGGAGGCAACTCCTGGTTGGGTCCCAGACATGCTGGGACCTGGTGCCACAGCCAGATGAGGTGGGACAGGCGGATCCACTGGGATCAGCCTACCCAAACATGCTATGGTGTTTAGGTTTGTTAAAGTGTATTGGTTAGCCATGGATAAAACATTTCAGTGTTCATTACAACAGCATGCATGGGTGTTCCAATTAATCCAGAACAATAGAATTGCATAGCATACAGAACACATCCATAAATGGAATAACAGTCATTACTGTAACAGCATTCCAGTAACAGTTATGGCAAAATGCCAACAGTGGAATTTCAACAAGGTATATTAGTATGCAACCATTGAAATCTATAACCAATAATACAACACAAAGCCCAACATTAGGTTTTGAGAACAACATATGTGAAAATGAAACCATACCCATAGTATAAGAATAATAATTTGTGATGCAGATAAGGGGTGGGGGGAGAGAAAAACATTCCATTAGCAGCTGTATAAGCTATATTTTTCACAACAGTACTGCTCAGTACTTTACAGGTCTGCCCTTACTTTACATCTACATATTCACTTTAAGTTCTGTAGCACATACATACCTCTCAAGTTGTCGATATGGCATGTTATGGGCCAAGCTGTAAGAGCTATAGGTACTTAACTACAGGGGACTAGTACATGCCAGGCTAACATATATGACTAACAAGGTGCATCCTGCACTGATGTTGTGTGAGTGTGCTACTGGCATACTTCAGCTGGATTTATATCTGTGTCCAAGGTTATTGGCAACAGTGATCACTAGACGTGGCAGCGTGACACTTGAGAGACCTGTATCATGCACAGTGCATGGACTATATACCTATCCTGCTGTCATTCGTAGGCATGGGATTGGATTATCCACACACATTCACAGATGCACTAAGCATACAGCCCTACCAACAGTAGAACATTTAATTTGTGAAATCAGTTGGAATACTAGTGTACTTCATGATGTTTTATTTAATGGAGTCGTGTCAACTTGCTGAACACTGCTGTTTACACAGTAGTATATCTGGACACAGACTGTTAGTATAGCCTTCATACAGCTACTACAGACATTTCTTTACCTGCAAGTCCTGTGGAGAAAATATCTAACACTACGTGACTGTTTCTATAAATAGTCAAGACTGCTTGTCTGTTACTATAAATACATCTTATCTTAGTACTGGTCCTGGATTCAAACCTTGGTCTGTGTGTGGAAAAGTTAACAACATATGTATTGCTTATCATACTGAGCTACTGGCCACAGCTATGTGCTGGTTGACTGATTTGTGCCTAAAGCTCACCTGGTGTCAAAGTCTGACCTGGTAATGTAGGTAGAGTGTCACAGAAGACTCTAGTGACAGTTGAACATACATGCATGAGATTCATGCATGACAGAGATAGTAGGTGAAGTGTGTATTAATAGTTGAAATGCAGGTGTACACATTTAACCCCTAGTGGATGGGAATATGTGTGATCTGTACAGACCATATCGGGGTGCTGGGTTACCTACCCGACCCATATACATTTGCAGATGGTATATTTGCAGTCTACAGCTATTACAGTCTCGTAGTTGCCTGCATCAACATACCTATGTTCAGGAATGCATATAGCTGATAGGCAAAGGTTAACAAAAAAAAACAATCTTGAGGGAAACACTGTAATACCTTGCACATTACTATTCAAGGTTCAGATCTTAGTGCAGAACATGCATCACATTGTGTTCTATCTTGTTCTACAGCTTCACATCTACACTTTAGCATGACAGTTCTTTATCGGCCAGACTTCAGTCACTTCATGGTGTCATAGCCATATTTGCTGTGGAGCACCTGTAAAATTAGATTTCTTCAACAACAAACCAGAATACATACAACAACTGGGAGAAAAAAAGCTTTATTGAGGGTGACATGACACAGTGATTTATTTCATTCACAATTCTGACTGCAGTTGTAGTATGTCGTGTAGATGATGTATGAATGTAATTTATTACTTTCACATTTTCATTCACTGTGTACTTTATTACAAGATCCTTAGTATTAATATAGTATATACTTATGTCATTCCTACACACTATTACTACAGTATTGGCTATCTTTCATCAATAGTATCATGTTTGATGCCTTCATCTGTATTGCACAGTACCTGGCATTACTCACTTACATTACTCTGGGTCTAAGAACACATTCATTGCAGAACACTCAGAACAGACTATACCAACTGGCAGTTACCAATGTACTCTTTTCTTATTTATAGTACTATATATTGCAAGATAGATCTGTGCTCATCACACTGTCGGCACATCCTCGCTAGGTGCCCTGCATGGGCCTCCAAGTTGCGAGCCCTCTCCTCTGCAGCTGGGGGGGGGGGGCACGCATCATTATGCATACCTGTCTATCAGATATTCATACTACAATTTGATAAATCACCAGTTCCTATACTTACAAACTTCTGGGGCATTCCGGTTCTGAGCATCTTGGATCCATTGAGCCAAGAGCCCCCCCCCCCCTTCCTTCATTTCAAATCATCATAATGATGATGCACCTGCTCACCAGTGTTGGGGATTCCAGTAGCAGTGGTGAGGTCACGTGCCAGACAGTCCCAGGCCTCGGACTTGTATTTAGAGTCCTGTTATTGGCCCTGCAGCAGTCTGTCATCACGGTCTTTGATGAGGAGCCCAACCATTACCCTGGACTCCTACATGCCCCAGCGTTGCACCCAAAATCATGCTCCCTGTCCGACTCCAGCCATAGCTCCTGCAGTGATAAAACTCCCAACAGGTTCTGGTTAAATTCCCGCCTGTTCAGTTTAAATAAGGCTATTTTCCCACCCTTTGTTGCCATTGGCAGTTTTTAAAAATGCTTAGCTCCGCTTAGCACCACGCAAACCTGCTTAGCTGAGCTGAGGACTTCTTAAAGTTGGACTGCTTAGCAATGCTCAAACTAGCTCAGCTGAGCGTTGCTAAGTATTGCTAAGACAGGTCCCATTTAAGCATTGCTTAACTTAGCTTAGCAGTGCTTAGCAAAATGTAGCTAAGGTCAAACAAGATTTCTAAATAATAAAAAAAAAAATTATATATTGACATTAATTACTCATTATTGATACTTTATTATTATGTGTATGTATTTTGCTTTACAGGACCTAACCCTGTGTACTTTAATTACGTTACCATGGGGTGTGACTGTGCAGGATTGGACACTTGTGTTTAACTGGAGGTTTTCACCTCATGTCTCCACTAACACTGGGATTCTGGACCAGCTGCACTAACCCGGTTGACAAATATCAATAACTACGTCAGTAAAAAAAATAAACATGTATATAGAAATGTTTTCCGATGTAAAAGCTGAATGGCCTGTCTGAGTATTCAAACTGTGCATCTACTGCACACAAAGCCGTGACTCTAACCATTCAACTAACTTATTTATTTATTTATTTAAATTTGTTGATCGGGAGTGTCCGACTGGACGTAGGTCCATTTTCAGCGGAGGCCCGGGGAGAAAAGCTCCACAGTAAAATAAACAGACAGTAGTTACATTGGATTACATAGCGATTAACAATTTAACATGGCAATTACTTACAACATATTTACAGATGAAGAACATAGTACATCAGTAGACAACTAGAATCTTTATCTGTGAAGTACATAACAGACATTAACGAATGTTACAATGAGAAGTTCCTGCTGTATAATAAGTACTAGGCTTATGAGCATCTGAACTTGCTATAATCAAGGTAGTTAGTGGAGTGGAAAGAAAGGTAGTGGTTGGATGGGGTGGATGATATTAGAGTGGGAGTTGCAAGGGCATAGCCAGCATGTTTTTAGGTGCGCTTTTAGTAAAGTTTTTAAGTGGGTGCATGATGGTATGGAGGTAATTGTGGGTGGGAGTGAGTTCCATAATTTGGCTATGGCGCAAGAGAATAGTGCTTCACCAGCAGAGTTATTGACTTCAGTGATCTGCAAGTGATTTTTGTTGCTGGATCTGAGTGGTCTGGTCGTGCAATAGGGTTGGAGTAGATTCTGGAGGGAAGGGACATTTAGTGGATGGTTTACTAGTTTGTGGGCAAGTGAGAGTTGATATCACTGAAGGAGGTGAGGGAGTTCAAACCAGCCCAGTTCAGCAAGTGAGAGACAGTGGTGACTACGTTAGGATGCCCCTGTGGCGAATTTGGCGATTTTGTTGTAGCAGGTCTCTAGCTTGTTTAGATCACATTGCCTTAGGTTGGTATATATTGGAGAGGAATAAAGTAGGGTGGAGATAAGGTGGGAATTTGCTATTGAAATTTTTGCTGCTTTGGTGAGAAATTGCTTATTTCTGTATAACGCTCCTAGTTTTTTGTGGACTTTTTTTATGGTCATGGATATGTGAATGTCAAATTGTAGTTTATTGTCTATTTCCACTCCTAGCAATTTGGTGTGTTCAGTTGGTATTTAGTGGTGTTGTCTTTTGCTGTGATGTTAAAGTGAGAGTTGTTTTGAGTATGTTTGGTGGGTTGGAAGATGAGTAGTTTAGTTTTGTTTGAGTATTAATCGGGCATCAGATAACCATGTTTCAACAGAGGAAAAGGCTTCCTGTGTGACTTTTTGCAGTTTTGGTAGGGACTGGGCTGAGCAGATGATGGTCGAATCATCTGCGTATTGTATGAGTGTGCCATGCTTGGTGGCAGAGGCTAGATTATTGGTGTAAACAGAGAAGAGTAGGGGTCCAAGGATGGATCCTTGGGGAACCCCTATGGAGACAGGTCATTCTGCCATACAACGGATTGTTGGCAACTTGGATGTGGAGATTTTAGCTATACATTTCTATATAGCTTTTTATTATGTTTAAGAATTGCTGAGCAACATGCCGCTCTGTGCAAACCCGTTCAGCTATGCTTAAACTTGACCTGTTGTATAATAAAATTAAAAGCATCCTGTTTCTATTTTTAGATGTCTGGCTGGCACGTGCTTATTGCTAAGCGCCATGCTGCACCATGCAAACACACAAAAGTAAAGACAATTCACAAATAGAAGGGACAATACATTTGCACTTTTAATTTCACTGCCATCCGGCACTCTGACATTACAGGGGGTGTGTTACAGACACTGTAACACACCCCTACATATACATTGCAGAACTGGCCGTGAAAATAAATGTATTAATATTTTAGTGCTGTTGGGCATTTGACAGTGCACACCCCCTACATATACATTGCAGAACTGGCCCACTAAATTACATTTTTAGTGCCGTCTGGCACTTTGACAGTGCAGGCGGTGTGTTACACATCTCCGAGCCCTGTAACACACCCCCTACACTGATTCAGTAACCATGTACATGGTTCTCCCTCAGTAGCACGTCTTCATTAATATGCAAGGGGCACTACCAAGGGGGAGCTACAGACACGTCCACAGTACACTCCATGTAGGGCTTGCACCCATTCCTACATGGAGCTTATTAAATCTGGGGGAATCTCTAATTAATATCTGTGCTTATCTGCATTCTACTTATTATTGATGAGCTTTAGGTATTTACAAATAGCCACTTGTATTGTTTTTAAGTTAATTATATAGTATTTTGTATAATTATTTATTATAATAATTCTATTTTTATTATGCATCTGTAGTTTTCCATTGCTTCACCAAATAGCTCCTCATTCCAGTTCAGACATAGTAACCCTGTTACACTGTCCTGTCTCGCAAACATTCCTCATCCACCTCTATATATGGCTCACCTGTGACCTTTGACCTACCTATATCTCTCCATTTCACAAGTTCATATCAACAGAGCAAATCATAACCATCAAGTTCACTAGTAATGCAGTCAGTACATTGACAGTACCAAAAAATATGCAAAAATCTGCCATTAAAAAAAAATAGGAAAATCAAATAAAGTAATTGTTGCATGGGCCAATCCCCTTTCACATTCCATGTGAGGGGATTTGCCTTTCCTCTCCCCCTTATTTAAACATATTAACTCTGTGGTCAGGCAAATGAGGGAGAATAACCAAAAAAGCACTAAAGTGAAAAACTGTGCCTGCTCCTCATCTGCAACATGTTACTGTAGGTAACAGTATAACTGAACTGCAGTTCAAAGAGCACATCAAGCTCTTTCCCCTAAACATACCTCTCAATTGTGCAGGTTTTTTGCAGAGTTTATTCTCATGTCTTTGATCTATTCCTCATAAAATTCCAGGCTTTCTGGCAAATCTCTGAGGATCGAAGTCAATAAATAATGGCATACATGTGAGTTTCAGACTTTATATCCTTCAGAAAATGCATGCTAACTCAAATTCTGTTATTCTAGCAACTTTCTAAAGTTTATAAGAGCAGTACTTAAAATCTGTCCTTATTTTCTGGGCCTTTGTTCCCCCATTATTTTAGGCTTTGTCCAGATTTCTTACACTAAGAGGTAGAGAGGTTTGTCCCCAAACTCTCTCTTCTTGACTCTCTTTGACTGTCCAGACTAGTGCACATCTCAGCGGATGATAGACATTAAATGTTAATTATGCAAAAAGCACACTTGACAGAAACAGTAGCCAATAAAATTGCAATTGATTGCATGTGCTCATGAGAAGAGATTCAGTTTGCTTGAAATAGCTGTGATGTAACTATGTAATACCATAATTTACAAATTGGTATTTATTACTAAATCATTAATATCTGACTCTTCCCATTTGAATGTTTATTTCTAATAAAATACATTTAATCTCTTTTCATTAATATATAATAGCCTCATAGTATCCTTTTTCTACTACCATCTATAGTCACTGCCTAATCTGCTCAAGTTTTTTTTTTCCAAACACTTTTATTGAATTATCACTTGTGACATAGGCAAATTAGCATTCATATAAAAGTAATCACAATGTAATTACCTACAAACATTTTACTTCATATATATTGCTATGTATCTTATAACTTATCCAACATTACATAAATTATTCAATTCCTGCCATTTTTTTAAAGAAACATCTTTATTAAACCATCAATTACTACATAGGCAGTCATATTAATATAAATGAAAACAAACCACACTGACACAATCCTAGTTGCAAGCATTTTACATCACAAACCATACTGACACAATCCCAGTTGCAAACATTATACATCACTTTGTTATTGTAACTGTGTAAATGTACATGTTCTAACAGAATATACTGGAAGAGAAGTGATTAATTTCAATTCACCTAACTTAGAAAATAGTTTGAAATTAAATTATCTGGCTTAGGCTATAAAGAGTGTATCTTACAGTTCTCAATGCAGCCAAAGACAAAAAGTCTGTACTAGGAAGCTTTATGCATTGTCTTTGGGGTGAACTCTCTGAAAGGGTGTAGGTTTGAAATTGTTTTATGACTTCCAGGAGCTGCATCAGATCTTAGCATGAGTGTGTGTGTGTGTGTGTGTGTGTGTGTGTATGTGTGTGTGTGTGTGTGTGTGTGTGTGTGTGTGTGTGTGTGTATATTATTGACACATATGTGCTAAATCCTGACAGCTTCTAGCCAAGGGGGTAGCATGGGAACCAGAAGTCAGATAACCAGATGTATGTGATGTAATTTTGTAATCCATAACTAAAAATTATATTTTAATACTAGGTGTGTCAGAAATCTCATGGCAGTATGTTTCTAGGAATCTTGCTCTATTAAGCGAACCAGTCAGGAAAATATAGTGAGATTAGTTAAGTACTGTTTTTCTGTATTTGTGTGAATCTATTCATCTGTGTAGTTTTAATTTTTCCTGTGATTGAAACTCGTGTGTGTGTGTGTGTGTGTGTGTGTGTGTGTGTGTGTGTGTGTGTGTGTGTGTGTGAAAATCAAATCTCAGAGTGTGTGTCAGCTGCTTAGAGCAGGGACACAGAGCACTGGTTTTACAGGTAGAGAGTGGCGGAGAACCTGGCTTGGACACTTGGCTGGGGTCTCAACTCCATAGTTGTGCCAGTGTGGATTCTTATTGGGGACCTGGAGGGAGATAGAGAAATCCAGACCCCGGATTGAGTGTGTTCCCCGTGTGCTCTTATGGGAAATTGTTCTTGATGCAGAGAGCTGCATCTGGAAATGCTGGGTTTATCCATTTCTGTTTCAAGTGAACATCCTTTTCTAGTGTCAGTGGTGGGGATTCAGACTCCTTGATTACTGACCCAGAGTGGGGATGTCACATATTGGTGAGCAGTGGTGGGATATTACTTGAATTTCTGTAGCCTGAAGGCAATTGTCACTGATGGTGGGTGTACTCTCAAGCAGCCACAAGGTAAATATTCAGAATTTCATTTCACAACAGTTTTATTTATTTATTTATTTTTGTTACTTTAGTTTAGTCAGAGAAAGCAGGCAAAGATGTCAGCAGAGGATTATAGAAAGTTGACAAAGAACCAGTTGGCAAAGTTATGTGAATCCAAAGGATTGGTGCATGCCAACCTGACTAAAGGGGAAATGATTTCAGCCTTAGTTGCAGCACAAACCAGCAACCAGGAGGATAACCAGTCTGTTGATGGGAATTTGCAGCCCTCAGAAACATGACAGTTCACTGTTTCTTCAGAGGACTTAAAAATGTGTCTGGAGTTAGAGAACTGAACTGGAGACCAAACGTTTGGAAGTAGAATCAGCAGAGAGACTGTGGCGTTTGGAGACTGAAGAAAGAGAGAGATTGCGGTGTTTGGAGGTCAAAGAGAATGAGAGTTTGCAGTGTTTGGAGGCTGAAGAAAATGAGAAGCAGCGTCAACATGAGAGGGAGACGCTGACTATACACCAGGGTCATGGAGGTAATGGGAAGGGAAATAACCAAACCCCAGAAGCAATAAAGTTCAGTAAATTTCTTCCACAATTTACAGACAGTGATAATTTTGATGGTGTATTCATGTATTTGAAAGAGTATGTAAACAGTATAGTGTTGACCAAGAGCTCTGGGTACGGTTCCTGACCCCTTTACTCCATGGTAAAGCTGTAACTGCTGTTTCTAAATTGTCTGATATTGATTGTTTAAATTATGATAAGGTCAAATGTTGTTTGCTAGAATGTTTTTAGTTAACACCTGAACTTACAGAAAAAAGTTTCGTGAGCAGAGACGCATTACAAATATCCAATTTTTCTTTTGACTGATGTACAGTTATCTTCAATGTGTCTGTTAAGTCAGTGTTTATCTGTTTGAACCCTCAGATCCTATTAGTTCTTATCCCAGACTCCATCTCTCATATATAAATATCTGACTTGGGTCAAATGGAACTTGTAGTTGACAGTTGCTCCAAATTTATAATTATTTTTTTATTGCCCACTTATTAATTCATCATATACATTTTAGAGCATGACATTGTCCATTACTTACACGTTTTCCAGATTTTACATCATTATCATTCTTAGAACATTGGACCAAATCAAGAATGTCTATAACAGTTATGTAAAGGTCTTTTAAGTATAGACCTAAAAGAGAACCCCGAGGTATGCACTAGTTCATCAGTTCCCATGCCTTATATTATTCTCTTCAGGTATTCAAATGGTGTATTCACTGGATATGTATCTGTCATAAACTTATCATACTTAATATAGATACCAACTATTATGACCCGCTAAAGTCAAAAAGGATGTCGACTTCCATTCTGACAGTGGTTGATTATAATACTTTTGTCTCAAAGGTTAACATGTTAGTAATTAATGAGGTCCTTTTCAGTAAGGACATTATTTCCACTTCTGGTATTTGACATTCTCAATGTTTTTTTTTCCCTGACACATACCTTTCCAAGAATGTTCACACCCAGATTAAAAAAATGACTGGTCAAGAACTGCCATTTTAACTTAACTTAATTTAATTATGTCTACAAAATCACAAGAAACAACTTTAATCTACAGTGTTTGGCATTTGAAAAGAAAAAGCTGTGGTTTGTGATTTCTAACCACTTATATTATTTGAATATTCTTTTTTAAAAGTACATGTTATGTCTGGAGTTGGTTATTTTCTTATTACACATAAACCAATAACTATACATCTAGTCCAAAGTGACTGACAGAAGTGATGTCAAGCATCTGTACCAGTTTCAAATTTCTTTCAGATTTTTGCAAGAGTGCCATCATTTGGTAGTCATACAATTCATTAGTTGTTATAGCAGTGGCTTGTTCTTCTGTAGACAGTGCATATTTACTGACAGCTGGGCAGGTTACTGTCAGTAGAAATGCTCAGATCTTTTGCTTAATGCTGTACATCATGGATGTGTTTAATCTGGACTTTCTATAAGGTTTATGCTGCTTACAGTTGCTGAAGAAAGAGAAGTGTGCAGTCTCAGTATGTGACATAATTTAAAATTTATACATTTGGAAATGTGCTAATAGATCATGGCTGCCATGCCATACACAGCCAGATACAGGAACATGCCTCACCTAAATCTGTCTTCAGGTAAAATGTGCCTGACTCATTTCTGCAAATTTCTATATCCACTTAATAATGATACATCCATGTTATACATGTGAGAACAGAATTAACTATCTGAGAAGCAAAACAATTTAAAATGGCGATGCTGTGAAAGTATGCTTATACTCTTCATAAAACGACACCACAGAGCAAAGTCGCAGTTGTAAGCTATCATGTGACATCTTAAATCCTGCTCAAAACAGGCTAGAAGAGAAGGCATATTTAGGAAGGGAAATCAAGGTAACATCTCAGACAAAGTACACCGAGTATTATGGAACCTTGAAGATTGTTATTCTTTTTTAAAAGTACATGTTATGTCTGGAGTTGGTTATTTTCTTATTACACATAAACCAATAACTATACATCTAGTCCAAAGTGACTGACAGAAGTGATGTCAAGCATCTGTACCAGTTTCAAATTTCTTTCAGATTTTTGCAAGAGTGCCATCATTTCTCCGGACCTTTCGACAAAATTACTAGGGGTAACCATAGACAACAATCTAAAATTTGATATACACGTAAACCAAATGATTAAGAACATTAATAAGAAGCTAGGCTCGTTATATAGAATAAATAGCTTCTTGACCCCCCAAGCTAAAATCGCCATCGCCCAGACTCACCTTCTCTCATCACTCTTGTACTCGTCCCCCTTACTTCACAACACAAGTAAAACTGTCATGAACAAGCTCTCCAATTGCTACAATCATATAGCTAGGTTTGTTACTGGGTCACCATATAGGACCCATCATTGTACCAACTTAGCCAAGCTCAACTGGACTGAGCTACCGAACCTAATTTCTTACAACCTACTAGTCCTTACCCACAAAATTATATACAACCCCGAATACACTCCTTCACTCAAAATGCTGCTTCCCCTTTGTAACAACCCACGGCCATTAAGGTCATCCAACCGTCTCCTAATCCAAACATTCAAAACTAACAACTCTGCTGGTGACTCCCTTCTCACCAACGCTGCAGGGAAAATTTGGAACAAACTTCCCCATGATATTACCTCCATCTCCACTTTAAGTCAATTCAAAACTAAGCTAAAAACACACCTGGGTTCAATGCGAAGTTGCCATTGCCTAAACCCGGGATAGTCTACTCTATGCTTGACTAACAGCCTGAACACCTGAATCTCCTACATTTCCTTACTATCCTAATCTTCTTACATCTAAGATAAATTTGATGGAATAACTTATTGTGTTCTATTTTTGTATGTATAATTTTTTACACTATTATATAAATGTTTTTTGTTACATGTGCTGGAGCTTTTCTCCCCGGGCCTCCGCTGAAAATGGACATGTATCCAGTCGGATCCTCCCGGTCAACAAATGTAAAATAAAATAAATAAAATTGTACTCCTTTATAAAACTAAAAGCATGACATTAAAATGTTGCTTTTTCCAAGTTTACGTCTCTATTTTCTTTCCAGCTACTCTATACACAAGACCATTTCAATTACATGCAGTATATTAAACATATGGAATCAAACTGGCCCTGTACTATTGCTCAAATAATAGATTGCCTTGTTCTGATGATTTGCCCAGTAAGTTTTGCAAACATTATAAAATAAGCCTCTAATCTTGTCTTGGCTTTTAATAATATTCTACTTCAAAATTTAACATGTCTTGAATGGAAGAAAGCAGTCATGACTATTGTACAAGAAATGAGACAGAACATAATTAGAAATTTGGCAATCTGTTCAGTTATTAAACACTGGTTACAAATTACTTTCAAAAAAATCCTTGTGCTACATTTAAACCATTATTGTCTTATGCTATTTTCCTATTCAGGCATGTAAAATTTCTGCCAGAAAGATTTAAGACATTTTAATGTTTATGAACTCTACTATCTTCACTGTACAATTCCATATGTAGTATGACAATTTATGTATGGATAAGGGAAGCCTTTATTAGGAAGTTGCCTTCTTGTCTATTCACTGTATTACCTTACTGGCTGCCAGACAGAAGTTTCATACCCAGAGCTGTGACACTCAAGATTGTGAGCAAATAATAGTCAATGTTAATGAAAATAGCAAATGTTAAAACTCATTGTAAAACTATTTAAATAGATTTTACAGGATGGCTGCACCCCATGCTGATCCTCTCATACCCCTGTTACTAATATATATTAAATCTGGGATAATACCTTGGAAGAAGGGGATTTTCAGACATGCTACAATGTAGAACTTAGTACATGTATAGGCTACTCACACTGACAGTTGATCTTGTAAAGATAGTGCATTGTATTTCTGCCTTATTCCCTCTGATATTATATAACAGCTATAAATATCGGTAACAAAAATGGCATCAGTATGACCTAGTTTCATGTATTGGACATCTGAGGCACTGGCATATAAGGATGAATGTACCCGTCTTGGGGAAGAGAGGGAAGGGCATGTTCACGTCATACTGGTGCAGTTCAGTTTTCATGGTGGAGACTGAGGAAAAAAAAAAACTGAGGTTGGGCAGTTAGTCCTGCTAATGAACACCCTTTGTATAAGTGACGGACAGAGCAGCATTGACAACCACTGCATGTGTGCAGAGATGGGGAAACAAATGCAGAGCCACACACTGGCAACAGTATGATGCTGCTGCAGGGTCATCTGTCTCCTGCTCAGCCCTGGACATGGGTCAGGTTAGCCAGGGGGATGCTTAGGTGGGATCAGTAGACCTAGTAAATAAAGAGAGGAACTGAAAGGAGCAGAAAATGACAACAGTAGCAATGATAGAAGAGAACCCAGTAAGGAAGTCATCAGGATGGAAGGCTATAATCGGCAATGCGAGGAATCTAAGACAGGAAATGAAACATCTGCAAGCAGTGCTAAAAACAAAAGGAACAGCCAAATATGAATAGTTGAAAACTATGCAAATAAATAGACAAAGGCACTCCAAAGTCACTCCATTTAAATATGAGTGAGTACTCATGAGCAAAATGTTGTGCTTAGTTTTACTCAAAGGTGCTGCAAACTGTTGCATGTACCGTACAGTAGAGTAGCATAAATTGCTTACCACCACAAGGACAATGGTCATATAATATCTGCCATGAAGTTTTTGTAATCTTTCTAACCTTCTTGAAATATCCTTAATTTTACCTCTGGCATATAGGTTAAAGTATCATTCCTTGCACAACTCATTAAGTGATATACTTGTTTTCCGTATTATGGAATCAACTGTCATATTGACAACGTTTGCTGGGCAAATAATATACATTAGAAACTTGCATTTCAAAGATTTGTCATGTAAAACATCTTCCTGATGCTCTTCTGTCATGATTTGTGAAGTTATAATTAATGGGACAGAATAAGACCTAGTATGCATGTTATATGTAGTGCGCCTCTATTGTTGAACATTTCAGATTGTAGTTAGTCTATTTATCAGAGCTTCTACTTAACTCTATGTGAGACTATGTACTTACTCATGGAAGATAGCTTTTACAGAGAGTTTTGCTTCTAGACATTTATGATATTTGCAATTATTTTATACTGTGTCTCTTATCAAGTAGCCCATTGTCCATGAACATGTAGAAGTCCATACATTGTCTCAAAACTCCATCATTAATAAGCCTGTGAAACGTGAAGTTGTGCACTGCTTGCAAACATGTTAGAATGCTACTCAAAACTACTCAGGATAAGTGAATGGGCAAATAACAGGACATGCTGCTTGGGCTTCAAGATGGGCAAACTTTGGAATATATATTTAGTACAATGTGCTAACCATCTAGCAGCCCTCATAAGTAATCCAGACATACCATAAGTGGTGCTTGGTTACATCCCCAAAATGATAGCATGATCTCAATCAGATTGCAAAGTAAGCCATTCAACATTACACTAGTACAAGTTTAAGCAGGAACTACAGATTCTGAAAGGGAGGAAGTTCAACATTTTTATAAGGATCAGCAGCAATGTTTGGAAATAACACCAAAAGAGATATCATAGTTACCATAGTTTTTTGCAGTGCTAAAGATGGTAGGAAAAGTACAAATGAAATAACAAGAAGGTTTGATCTTAGAGTATAAAATGAAACAAGGCATAGAATACTAGAATTCTGCCAGAGTAATTCACTGGTCATAGCAAGGCCTCTCTTTGAAAAACCTCAGATATGGCCTAACACATGGCTATCATCAGATGATCAGTACCAAAAAGAGTATATACTTTGCTGTCAGAGATGGAAGAGTTCTTTACAGTCAGCAAAAGCAAGACCTGCAGCTGACTGTGGTTCAGACCATTAGCTTATTTAAAACATTTAATTAAAGAAAGTAAGAAAAGCATCTATGCTGGATATGACCCCAACAATATAACAAATTAATATGTAGTTGAGGTGAAGAACAGGTTTAAAGGACTAGACCTGGTAGATAGAGCACCTGAAGAACTACAGAGAGGCTTTTTTGATATTGTCTAGGAAGTAGCAGTAGCAATATTTCAAACAAAAAGAAGATTAAGAAGGCAAAGTAGATGTCTGTGAATGCTTTGATATGGCAAAGTAGAGAAGAATACAAGGCAATGGAGATAGGAAAAAAGTTAAATTAAATGCAGAGATGCAGAAAATAACAAGGACAGATAAGGATGCATGTTTAAATAAGCAGCTAAAAGAACTTGAAGAGGATGATGTAATGGGAAAGAGACAATATTTCTTCAAGAAGATTGATGATATTAATGGAAACTTTCAGATAAAAGGCAAAGTTAGGAGGGATCTAACAGCAACAGAAGATAGTAGGAAGAGGTTGCAGGAATATACAGGTGCCAAAGCCAAGAACACAGCATCCATGGGACCTGACAACATTCCAGGCTGCGTTCCACATGAACTACAGAACAAACTGGCACCCCACCTAAGTACCATGTTCAGTCATAGCCTCACCTCAGGCTTTGTGCACACTGAATGGCGCACAGCAATGGTTATCCCACTCCACAAAGAGGGAGCTACCACAGACCCTGGGAACTACTGCCCCATTAGCCTGACGAGCCTGGTCTGCAAGGCTATGAAACGTATCATCATGGAACTTATAAACAATGACATTGGTAATCTCCAAACTCTGGACCCTACCCAGTTCGGGTTTTGTAAAAGGCAGATCATGTCTCCTAAACCTGATAGACTTCTTTGAAGTGGTCACCAAAGCCGTAGATGAGGGTAAGGTGGTTCACACAGCCTATCTAGATCTCGCCAAGGCTTTCAACATCATCCCCCACTCTGGAATTACAGATAAACTCACTAAACTAGGTTTAAATCCCTATGTTAAAAGATGGGTTGCCAACTGGCTCACTGACAGAACCCACACTGTGAAAGTAGAAGACTCTAAATCCAACTTCAGACCAGTGACAAGTGGAGTACCACAGGGTTCAGTCCTAGGTCCTCTCCTGTTTGGTATCTACTTCTCTGAAGTACAGGCTAACACAGAAGGTCTTCGGCTAACAAAGTTTGCAGATGACTGCAAACTAGGAGCCATAATCAAAACTCATAATGATGTGGACATCCTATAAAAGGGCCTCACTGAGACAGATGCACGATGTCAAAGCCATGGCTTCAAGTTCAATTCCAAAATGTGCATTGTCATCCCTTTTGGTAAAAACTCTGTACCTGTGAACTACCACATAGGTGGTAGTCTACTTAACACCGAAAGTGTGATGAGACCTTGGGACACAGGTGGACGGTAGTCGCTCCTTTGATAATCACATTGCCACAGTAGTCAGGAAATCCTTCTACGTGGCACACCTCATCACAAAAGGTTTCTCATCTAGGAAAAAAGAGGTCATTGTTCCCCTCTGCTCATCACTCATTAGACCCATTATAGAGTACAATTCCCCTTTTGGTATGTACCTCACAAGACATCTACAACAACTGGAAAGGCCACAGAAATACCTCACAAAGAGCATTACTGGCCTCAAACAGATGTCCTACGCAGACAGTCTCAAAAAACTCCAGCTTTACTCTGTCGCATATCGCCTACTCAGAGGCGATCTCTGCCTAACATACAAAGCTATGTCAAACCCAGAGCTGTTGGACATGCTCCACTTAAAGAAATCCCAATCCCTCTGAGCTACATGCTCTAGGGACCTAAACCTTGTCACCACAATAAACAGAACATGCTGGATGGATAGATTCCTGTCCCAGAGACTTCCCATACTATGGAACAAACTGTCTATATCAAACAAAGCTCCTCATTAGCACTCTTCAAGAAAAATCTTGATGATTGGATGGGAGATAGGAAATTCACCCCAGGGATCATTTCTGTGGCTCTGCTTGATAAGGGCACAGGAAAATAATTTTCTTGGGTGGCAAAAGCCAGGGTGCCATGTGGCTAGGCTTATATAGGTCCTAGGGCCAATAGCCTAGTACCTACCTATGATTTATACATGAAGGACCATAACATCACTGATGCTTGTGATGTTAACTTTCTTTAATGCAGAGCCAATCATTCTGAAGAATGAAGTTAAATGGGCCTAGAAAACCCTGATAATAATGATAATAATGACAAAGAAGAATAATCATAACCACTTGGTTAAAACAAATCCATAAAAAAATCATCCTACTGGTGGGTTTTTTAAGGGGTCTATATTATGTGATAGAAGAGTCTACTCTTCAAACACATAATCGGCAAATACACAGCGACCGCTGTAAACCGCGAACGGCCACATCCGTGAATGTTTTCCTCGGGGCAATAATTCACGTAGCCTTAAAAAAATAAATAAAAAAAACTTTAAAACACTACTCAACTAAATATACAAACTCCGAGATGACTCTACATTGAAAAAAAGGGCAATTCCCGATAACAGCCAACTGAAAATTTTCCCAGAGGAAAAACATTTGCGGACGTGGTCATTTGCTGATGACAGCGTTTGCTGTGTATTTGTCGATTATTTGTTCAAAGAGTAGACTCTTCAATCACATAATATCGACCTGATTTTAAGCACCTTGCAAAAGGCAGCCAGTGGTGGACACTCAGATGCACAATAATATTAAGTTCCACAGGCACTGAGCCTAAAAAACAGATAAAGGTAAAAGTAAAAATCAGAAAAAGCTGACTTGTTGATCAGTATGAAAAAATTTAAAATATGTCTTCTAGCTTTATCAATTTTTTGCAGACATATGGGGAGGAAGTGGATGCAGTGACACATTTTGTTTTCCTTGGATAAAAGATCTCTGCATATGGTAATTGCTTCCATGAAATTAAAAGAAGCATCTTCTTTTGAAGAAAAACTGGCAAATCTGAATAAAATTATAAAGAAGAAAGCCATCACTTGCCAGAAAAGTTCTGATCATCAGAGCTATGTTTTTCCAGTAGTAACTTATGGATGTGAGAATTTTATTATAAGTAAGGCTTTGTGCAGGAAAGTTGATGCTTTTGACTGTTTTTTTGGAAAACATTGAGAATTCAGTGGACTGCAAGAAGATCAGATCAGTCACTACTTAAGAAAATAGTCTAATAGTAAAAGTGAAACTTAAATACTCTGGCCACATAATGGGAAGACAAGATTCGCCATAAAAGCCACAGGAGTTTAGAAAGATTGAAGGCAAAAGAAGAAAGGGTAAGCAGAGGTTAAGGTGGGTGGACACCATGAATTTTGAAAAACTTGAAGTAGTTCATGACAGACAAGCCTAGAATGCTAAAGTTCTTGGCATCATAAAGGGTCAGATTTCTCTAAATGACTAAACAAGATCTAAATATATATATATATATATAAGCTCTACAAAGTAGTTTATGTTAATTTATATGGGAGGCTATGGATATTTAGCTATGGTAAGCAAAACAATATATTACTAAGTAAATGAAGACATCTGAAATAGAACGTAGTAGACAATAAAAGTGCTACTGTTGAATAATGATGATAAACACTGGTTGATATTTCATTCAGTACAATCAAGCACATGTAGTCTGTGCTGTATATGTTTTGTGTTTCTTTTTTCCTCCATGGGTAGGGATATGTGGCAGCTGATGCCCAGGTTCTTGGCAAAATATAAGCACTAGAATAATAAATATAAATTAAATTGTATGATATACAAAAGGTAGTACATGTTTGGTAACAGACAATAACTTGATCTGAAAACTCCAAAAAAAAAATCTTCAGCATTACCCTGAATCTTAGAAATTGTGTACATTATTTGATAGTCATAGGCTGTGTTATATTATAATCCAGCCCTGAATTATTGCTGTTCCTAGGGTAGGCAAACTCGTACTCAGCAAGCAATGTTAATAAATGTTAAGGGTTAGTAAGCAATCTTGAGATTTATATCCAAAAGGTACAAACAGAGTTTCTTTAGTCCAAAAGTTAAAACACTTTGCATTTCCTAAAAGAAGTTTGCTATAGCTGGTTTTCTTCCCACTGTATATTGTCTTTCAGCAATGTGTAGAGTGGTATTGACAGCATGCTTTGATTACACATGAGCTTATATTATTATTATTTAGTTAAAGCATGACATGGCGGTAACTCTCATGCATTTACTGAGGGGGATTCATCATGAACAGCCTTCATCTCTGGTAAACTTCTCTGTCCAGACAGTGTTCTTTATATTCTGTCTGTGATTTGCAAAACATACATAGGTTCATAGGTGTGTACTAGGCTAATGGCCCTGGAGCATTTACAAGCCCAGCCTATAGGATTACCCTGGCATTGTGCCACTCGATCTTAGTTCCCAGTGCCTCTGTCGAGTAAAGCCACTGGAGTGATCCCTGGGATGAATTTTCTATTTCCAGTCCACTCATCAAGATTTCTCTTGGAGGGCCAGTGAGGTGCTCTGCTTGACATGTATGGAAAGTCTATTCCATAGCATGGGCAGTCTTTGAGTTATGAACCTGTCCCTCCAGCATGTTCTGTTGATTGTGGTAATGAGGTTGTGGTCTCTGGTGCAGAGGGACTGGGATTTGGGATTTCTTCAGATGTAGCATTTCTAACAGAGCTGGGTCAGACATGGCTTTGTAAGTCAAGCAGAGATTGCCTCTAAGTAGGCAATATGAGACAGAGAATAGTTGGGAGTTTTTTTTAGTCTGTCCATATAGGACAAATGTTTAAGGCCTAGGATCCTCTTTGTGAAATACTTTTGCGGCCACTCCAGTTGTTGCAGGTGTTTAGTGAGGTACATGCCAAATTGGGCATTGTACTCAATTATTGTATTAATGAGGGAAGAGTAGAGGGAGACAATGACCTCTTTCTTCCTGGATGCAAACCCCTTAGTAATGAGATGTGCCACATAGAAGGACTTTCTGACCACAGTGGCAATGTGGTGGGCAAAAGAGAGGTTGCTGTCAACCTGTGTTCCCAGATCTCTTATAACGCCTTCTGTGTTCAGTGGACTACCACTGATGTGGTAATTCATGGGAACCAAGTTTTTCCCAAAGGGGATGACAAATATTTTGGCATTGAGCTTAAGGCCATGGTTCTGACAACAGTCATTGGTCTCAGTGGGGCCTTTCTCTAGGATGTCAACATCACTTGGGGAGTTAATAATAGCACCCAACTTGCAATCATCTGCAAACTTTATCAGCCAGAGTCCCTTTGTGTTGGCCTGGACTTCAGAGAAGTAGATACCAAACAGGAGAGGACCCAGGACCGAACCCTGTGGGACTTCACTCGTGACTGGTCATCAGTTTGACTTGGAGTCAGTTACTTTCACACTGTGGGTTCTACCTGTGAGCCAGTTTGCAACCCACCTAGTGATACAGGGGTTGATGCCTAGCTTAGTGAGTTTTTCTATGATTCCTGAGTGGGGAATGGTATCAAAGGCCTTGGCCAGATCAAGGTAGGCTGTATGAGAACCACCTTGCCTTCATCCACCACGGTGGTGACTGACTCAAAGAAGTTGACCAAGTTGAGCAGGCATGATCTACCCTTCAACAAACCAAACTGTGTGAGATCCAGAGTTTGGAGATTCCCTATATCCTTGTTTATTAGGCCCATGATGATGCGTTCCATAGCTTTGCATATTAGACTCGTCAGGCTAATGATAGTTCCCAGGGTCTGTAGTCACTACTCGTTTGTGGAGAGGGATGACTGTAGCATTGCGCCATTTGATAAGGACAAAGCTTGAGGTGAGGCTGTGATTGAACAGGGCACATAGGTGAGGTGCCAGTTCACTCTGTAGTTCATGTAGAACACAGCCAGGGATGTTGCCAGGTCCCATAGAAGCTGTATTCTTGGCCTTGGACAGTGCTGTTTTAACCTATGCAGCAATAATATTGGGTGCCTGGCAATCTACTGGTATTATGACTGGTCCCTTCGGGGGGAGAGAGGGGTAAAGTTGGCACTGAATCTGTCAGTCAGTATATTGGCAATATCTGTTGGCTCAGTATAGGAGGTACCATTGTGCAGTAGCACAGAGCAAATCTGGGTGTTGCCATGGAGATCTATAGAAGGCCTTGTGGTTGTCTTTACTATCTGCTACAATTCTGTTTTCATAGCTAGCTTTACAGGATTTAATGAGGGATATCAACTTTTTGTTGCGGCTGATAAGGGAGTTTTTCTAGTCTTGGGACTTCACCTTATTCCGCATCAGTTTCCTCCTTGTGTTGTAGAGATTGTGTATGGCAGGAGACCACCAGATTGGCTTCCTTTTTTTGGAGGAGAGCATCTTGGTTCTGTTGGGTATGGTGAGATCCATGCATTTGTGTACGTGTTTGTACAGTGCATTGGTGTATGATTCGGCGGTCATGTAACTGATCTCCATTTGCATGGGTGCAGTGAAGTTAGCCACCTCTGTTTTTAGGAGCCCAATGTTAGCTTTGAAGAAGTTTTTCATGGTGGTTACCTTTGCGCGGGTGGGAGTGGGGTGGGAGGGATGTGGATTTCCAAGGTGATTAGTTTGTGGTTGGATCTAACCAGGGAGGAGTTGACTATTGGTCTAGAGCATTTTTGATTTTTTTTTTGCCTCTCAACTTTCATGTTGCCATTCCTCAAGTAAGGAAAATGACTGTCTTCTCAGTAATTAGTACACTATTCTACTATACAGCTACATTCAAATTGTTGAATGAGTTTTTTATTATTTGAAAAACAAGATGCTGTGGACCTTACACCAAATAGATCTCTCTGCATGTCAATTATAATAGTTTTAGAATGACTATCAAGTAATTCTTGTTGATAAGCAGAAGCTGAATGTGTTGAAGGAAATAGTTCCATCATTCAAAATAGCCATCAGTGTCTCCACTCAAGGGACCAGATATGTTTCACTGCTAGCATTCTCAGTTTATATTCACCTGAGATATGTATATAATGCTCCCTTTTTATAAAGGAAACAGTTGGAACTGCCCAGTCTCATTTATTCACTGGACCTAATAATGCCTTCAGTTTTTAACATTTCAGGTTCCTCGCTATCTCTTTCCTTCACTGCAAATGATGCTGGTCTTCCTTTAATAAACTTTGGTATAACATCCTGCATCACCAAAATGGTGCTCTTAGTAACTTGCAGTGTGTCCAGTTCCTCCTCCCGCTTCTTGCACCTGCAGTATTTAAATTCATGCAGCACATAACTCAAAGCCATAGTTTATTTCCATTATATCACTAATACCTACAGTCAGTTCATCTCAAAAAGAGCTGACCCTTCCTGTTTTACTACAAATAAATACTTTTTGGCTTTTTGTGTTGTACTTTAGTCATTATTTCATCAAGCAGAAACTCTCATCTGCTTACATTTTAAGCTTCACAATAGTATTATATAAACACTTCTCATGAAAAATATGTAAAACATTCGTTCAGGTATAATTCAAATAGCTGTAGCTGTTGGTTAAAGCAGATATTTCATGTCTTCTTTGTAATATATATTAATCAGCAGTTGAATACTGCATTTAATATGTCAGTAGGAAATACACACATAAAAAGTTAGCAACTAACAGTGATAAGTACTATATTTTAATAATGTCTATAAGTAAAATTTCTGTACATTTCCTGCTATTCAGAAAAGAGAAAGAACTACAGTGCATAAACGCATTAATACTTTCTTCCCCATAGCCCTGAAAGGTTAACATTTTGCCAGCTGCTCTTTTTCTGATATCTTAACATTGACAGTAAAATGTCATTTTCATATACTTGTTTTGTCTTTTGAAATATGTTACTATTTGTGCCATGGAAATTAAATTGTACTTTTATTGTGCTTGTACTTTACTTCAACATGCTGATTTTTTTTATATATATAAATATGGCACTTTACTGCCACAATCTTTCTATTATATCAACAGCAAACCTTTCTTTCTATTATATCAACAGCAAACCTTTTTATCTTTTGCAGAATTTGACTTTTCTCAACTTGGTGTACAACATCTCCCTATAATTTGTGTTTTCTCAGCTGTTGTACTTCTCCAGCTGTAGTCTAGAGATGAAGGCACTTGCAGACTCTGTGGGAAACATTGCATTCATTTAAAAAACAAAGCTTTACTGATGATGTTTTACTGCCAGTGATACTCACCCTTTCTGCGCTTCCCGGTTAAGGGTCGCCACAGCAGATCACTGGTCCGCAGATTGATTGGCAGTAGATTATTACGATGCCGAATTGCCAGTCCGATGCCCAACTTTCACGGAAGGCACACGCACCTAACTGCATGTCTTTAAAGTTCACTCAGCCACAGGGAGGACATGCAGACTCCGCACAGAAGGAACTCCAGCCAATAATTGAACCGAAGAACCTCTTGCTGTGAGATGACAATGCTAACTGCTGCACCACCACAGCCTACTGCCAGTGATACTCACTAATCTTTAAGTTTTTCATGTGGACTTGAACCAAATTCAAAGTTCTGCTTCATTTCAGCAACATGCCATGTCACCGTCAAACTATATTTTTGGTTATAATATAATTTTTATGCAAATACTACCTATTTATGCTCAGGATGCCATTTCAGCAATGTGGTGATATAGCTGCAGGATTTATCTTTAGCTTTTTATTTACATATTGACCACTGATTACAGGGAAAGTTCAACTGGGTAGGTGCCCATTTTCAGCAGAAGATCAGGGAGAAAAACTTCCAAGTATTACAAAAACATTTAAAGAACCCTGTTTTTTCTCTGACTTCATATTACAAGAACAATAATTTTACAATCTTCAAAAATAAAAATAATACAAAAACATTTACAGTTTAAATAGTTATACCAACTCAGGCATAATGTGAAAACATTGGTTTAAGAATAGATACAACTTATTTGGCAATAGTTAAATATTTAGAGAAATTTTAGCCAGTTTATAGAGCAATTAAAAGTATGTTAGTATAATACAGGCAGGAATTAAAATATGAAGTGAGAGAAAAAAACAGGGTTATGGCATTATTTAGAAAGCGAGTCAGGGGAGAGAAATTGATTGACCTAAGGAAGTGAGCAAAGAAGGGAGAGTAAGGAGGTGTATGGTAGGGTCTATATTATATATTCGAACTTTCTAAACTTTGAATCCCATATGTTCGACAACATATGATCGAAGTTTATAAGTTCGAATATATAATAACTTACCTTAACGGTGCACTCCCCACATCCCCCTACTTAAATATATCAACTCTGAGATCATACTTCAGTGCAGAATAGGGAAATTCTCCCATTCTGCACCGAACTGCGCCATTACGTTTAACCTTCGAACTCTTGAAATGTCAATCGTATGATGTTGACCATATGAAATTCGACATTTCAAGCATTCAGAGTTTTAATAGGAACCCATATGGTATGAAAAAGTACTTGTTCATATTTAGAGTATTGGTTTTGCTGCCCAACCAATTTCAAAAGAATTTGGTATGTTGATGCACCCAAAACACTAAGTAATATTGTTATGTGCCCATCTCAAGGACTGTTGTTAACCGCAATATTTTCTCAATTACATCATGGGTTTGTGTTCATTAGCTCTTTCCAAATGACCCATCAAAACTCTTTCTTCATTGTGTGTTATGTAATTAGAAGACATTTGCATAGAGGCCATATAGTAGCTTTGAAGCCACTTTATTACAATCACATTCAGATCATTACCTGAGCTCTATCAGAACCTTGTCTAATCTGTAATGCACATTTGCAACCACTTTATATAGAAAAGCACAGGCTCACCTTTTTTGGATCTATGTGTACTGCTCAGTACAGCACACATAGTTGACGGTTTATTAAAATGTAAGATCAGTAGCACTCATATTGCTACCATGGATATGTGAGTGCACAGTCAGAACCACTGCAGGTAATGTAGCTATGCTTTAAACTGTATTTGCACATATTTAAGTCGTGTTAATACTATGGTGTACATACATCCATGAAAGGCACGCTCATGGCAGACTGCAGTATGAAGTAAACTTTTTTGAAATGAAGTAGAAGATGATTTGTCTTTTAGAGCAGATCTTTTTTTCATTTTTGTTAGGTTAGTACAGAGTAGATTTCCCTCTGTCTCTTTTGATCACAGACATAACATACTTTAATGAAATAGACAATCATGGCTTTGTTCATGTATAATCAAGGGTATCTCTATTTCCTTAGCAGCTGTGCATCCCAATGTTAATTTTAATTAAAATCCATGGCTTTTTTTTTATTTTTTTTTTAAAAACAGTTTTTCCGCAATGTCTGATAACCATCAGTCCTCCCATGGCTTGGCTGTTTCATCCATTTTCATAGCCAAGAACTAACTGAGGGAAATCATCACTAAAGCAGCCATCAGAGTTTTCTTGCATTACTGACAGTCTCTGTGGTGACTGCCATATATCTCACAATGCCAGGCCTTTGACATGTGCTTCTGTGCATGTCCCAGTTCTAGCTATAGAGCTATGTGCCACTTTGCAAAGTCTGCATGCCTAGTCTCTGTTTAGGGTTCAGTTCTCTAACCTCCATTAAGCAGGTGCCTTAGTGTGTTGTGATTAACCACATCATTTCTATCTTCCTTGGATAAGTGCATGAACATTTCATGTTTCAGTTTTAGCCCCATTTGCTTCTTAATGCCCTAAACACTATTTGTACCCAGGACATCTAGGGTGTAGTTAGGTCTTCTCAGTCATGGAGATGACATCTTAGCTTTACCAAAGTTAACGTTTCTTTTAACCATTGAACAGGTACCAAGAGCCAGATTAAGAAGATTATCCTTCACAGATGACTACTTCATCACATCTGCTGCCTTCTTCCATAAATCAGCAAGCAGAAATAATCCAATACTGTCACATCTTTGTATAATGAATGAAACATACAGACTCTAATCATTACAGTACAGAAGCTAAAAGATGTACTCTCTACTCTGCTTTTTACAATGGAAAAGAAGAAAAAAAGACCTAGAAGCTACCCTATAGGATATGAAAAGCAAGGTGGAAACAATAGAGAGCTCGGCTATGGTTTTAAATTGGCATTTAACAGAATCTGAGTTGCACAATAAATTGTTTTTATTACAGAATGCCCTACTCTTGGGACACTTTCAAGATATGAATTCACGCAAATGCATGCTGTTTTTAACTGCAGTGATTACCTAAGGCTGTCTAGACTGACTTAAAAGCCATGCTAATGGAGCGTGTTTATCATATCCTGCAACAAAAATGAGTATGCCTGATCAAAACAAGGACACTAGTAGTAAGGTGTCTGTAATATTGTACTAAGTAGCAGATTATTATGGCAACCTTGTGGAAAGGTATCATTAAATATGCAGAGTACATTGTACAATATTGCAGCAAGTTTCCAACCAGATTGTCATAGCAGTGATGACTGTTTAGATGATATTACAAGTTTTTAAAAACAGTTATTAAAGCTAGCATGTTATACCCTGGCAGAGTAAAGATCTTTTTTCAGAAATATATGGCATGTTTTAAACACATGGATGTGGCTGTGAAATATTTGATGGACAAAATGGACGTTAATTCTCCTGAAAAAAAATTGTATAAACCAAATTCAGGTATCTAAACTATCTCTGATTCAGGAAAAAAGTGGCAATTGCTAGTGCAAAGCAGAAGATGCAACATTGATATCTAGAATTGGTTAGAATGGTTCCAGCTACATAATAGTGGTTCTTAATGCAACATTTTATTCTTAGCCTTCAGTCATAGTTCATGCTTATTTGCTGAAATTGTGGAGTTTTTCTCATTCTTCTTCATGGAAACATTGACCTCAGAATTTTATTTGCCAAAGTATAAGGGCTTCCCAACTTAACTTTAGTTCTGATAATAAACAGTGAGGAAAAAGTTGTCTTTAGGCTAATGAATAACACTGGGGTTGACCAACAAAGCATAAGACTGCATTTCTAACCTATATTACAGATAACCTTTTATTAGTGAGCACTAACACATTAGGTATTACTGCAGGCAGCTCAAGGATAAGAATGTTCAACAGTAAACTTTTAGTTGGCTCTGTTTTAATTTTGGATGATAGCCGTGTGACAGTAAAGTTAATTGAGCCATTTGCTACATTTTTATTACTTCTCTGATATTGTTATGGTGCTTCAGTTGCTCTGCGTTTCTCTATCTTTATATGTAAGGAGCAGAAGTCTTTTCCTCCCTTTTCTGGTAAATGACAGGTAGATTTAGTGATAGAAAGAGTTATGCTTTAACAGGGACTACAGTTCTGAAATGTGAAGTCAAACTGCAGCTATGCTCATGGTCACAGCCAGATCCAGCACAAGGCAACTGACTAGGGCCCACTGCTGGCTTGAGGGCCAGCCATGCATGCAACGTTAGTTTAAACTATTTTGCTCTTCTTGCTTGGCATGTGTGCATGCTGAGTGTATGCGCACAAATGCAGAGCAGACTACTGATTTCAGTGTACAAATGAAATAAGCATACGCAGATCAGACAATTGGTGCATGAGATTTGAAAATTCAGGCTGGAGAATGTCTTGGAGCATTATGCCCTGATGGGAGATTTGCAAATGGAACAAGAAGCTAGTGCTGTAACACTAGATAGATGATTTTAACATTCCTGGCTGAAACGGAGTAAGAGTGTGTGTTTGTGTTAAAATGCCCCAGATAGGGCTAATGTCTAGTTACATGTCTTGCTTGGAACCACACAAAATTATGCCCTGTAACTCAGCTGTTAGGCAAAAGTATTAATCTTCCACAACAACCATCAGACCTCCTTTAACTTTTTTTTTCTGGTAAATCATTAAGGATTACAGCCTAACAGTACCAGTTATAACGGTTCATAGTTATGTAGTTCATAAAATACATGTTGATGTAAAACCCGCATTTCTGTTAACTTTCTAAGTGATTTAAAATAGTCTGCTGTTGTCTAGTTTTGCAGAACATCTCTGATTTTGCCTCCTGTTTATGTCCTGCTTTGCCCTATGCTTGACCCAAGTCACATAACTTTCAGCACTTTGGGGCAGCTCCTCAATGATCCCCAGAACTACAAGCCTACTAGCAATGAACCAGAGTAGTTATGGTGTAAAGTCTATGAGTTTAATATTAATATTTTAACCATGAATACGGTTTTATTTAGTGTTTTATTCAGGCACACAGGTGTGAAATGTGGTGCGTTTAGGCTACAACAGTTTGTCTAGCACTTTGTGCAGATGAGTAAGGCTATGAGCTGTTAAAGAACTGCTCCCTGTAGTACATGGTTTGATTCCCTCAGCCTTCATTTTTTTTCTGTGTTACTCTGTCAAGTTACTTCATCAGACAGTATTCCTGGGCTGCCCCTGAAAAGGGACACGTGCCCAGGGCACTGTCCCAAGTTGTTAGCAAATGTGTTACACATTTTTCTTTTGAATTCCTCTACCCTTCACATGGAGACTAATTAGTACTTCACTGTATGGTACTGAGTAGCATGTCTCTTGTAGTTTAATGTTTTACCAGATGCATTCTCACAAAATGTAAGTTTCAAAGGAAGAGAAGTTTACTGCATCTCATGCTGTCTGTTTTCAATGCGGGAGTGTTTTGCTTTGTTTAGAGAATGGTTGTCAGTGGGTTTTTTTTTCTGTAACAATTGAAATAAGTTTTAAATGGAATACAAATCTCTGTTATAATTGTAAAAGTAAAGAAGGGAATAGTATGTAGACTGACATATTTGAATAGTGTTTATGGTAATTGGGGTGAAACAGACAGGTAATAGAATATTGGCGTGGCTGTCAGGGGTTTGATTCATTATCATGTATGGCATCCCATTTGTCCATAATCCATCTCTGTTGACTCTAGAAGTATATACTACAACAGTACAGCCTTATTAGCCATTCTTCATGTAGATCATGCTTGTACTGAGTGATGTCAGGTGGGATAACTATTCTTAATGACAGAAAAGACATAGGGAGGCCAAAAATGAGATGAAGTGCCCTGCATTCCCCTTTCAAAAAATATGTTGTATGCAGTAATATTTCTGCTTTTTTGTATGCCTTGTGGGGTTGAGCAAAAACTGTTGCACCGTTTATTTTGCCATTAATTGGTTTTGCTTTGTTCATAGGTTGGTACTGGTTGGTATTCATTTTACTAAAGAATGAACTATTTCATTAATAGGCATGGATTGTATAATCTAGTCTAAACATGCTACATTTTAGTAATATATTTTCAGCACCTTCTTTATAGCCTTCAGCAGTTGCAAAGGGGTTGATATTTGTCAGGTCACATAGTCTGCATTATTTGGAGTGATGATCAGAACCATCTTTATGTAGTCAGTATGTAGTCATTGTTCCATAATAATGTGATACAGTTTTTACTACAAGAGTGGATTGCAAAGGATTTCAGCATATAGTTAAAAACTGTTACTCTGGCAGTTAACTCAGAGGATTTAATGCTCCAGCTTGATAATAAGCTTCTTCCTGTGGCAATGGTACATGGTATGAATCTTTCCACCTTCATTTTTCTACTGTGTGACATTGAGCAAGAGAAGTAGGGCTAGGCTCATTAATAGTCTCCAGCACTACATGCTTAGTAACTTTGATCCTGCTGTCATTCTTTGCCAGTCATTCCCCATTGCATAACTGATTTAATTCAGGAAATGGAACTTCCAGCATAAACAGTAATACAGTTTTGTGTGTTTAGGCTGACTAATATTTCTCTGCCCTAACTTTTAATAATGGCACCAGGGATAGTCAGGCATTAATTCCAAGGAACTGGGTTGCATCTAGTTTAATTTGTCAACTCAGCTCCACTATTGTTGGACATTGATATACATATGTAAATATATATGCAGAATATAAGTAAGCTATACATATATTTTTTTATTGTGTTCTGTACTGTGGTTTTATAAAGCTTCACTGGGTATATTTATTCAAGTTTTTATTACAGGTTTTCACATGTATCAGTTTTTTATATCAATCTTTTTCATGTCAGAGAGAAAATGTTTTAGTGGTGTGTTTTTTAAACTTCACTTCAGGTGTTTTCATTTTGTTACAATTAAACTTGATTAAGACTATCAGCTGATTAATACACATATATAGAACTAATTCAGTGGGTCTATTGTATTCTGAAGAAATCTTATTGATGAAAAGCTGATTTGTATTTACTTAAAGCTTAAATAAATGTTTCACCCTTGTTTTGTGGCTGCTGAGCAGTCCGTTTCATCTGGGAATATTTTTTGGTTATTAGTTCTGTTCTTTCCTGGTTTCTCATTTGACTTGAGGTTAAAATATAAAGGAACTGTTGCTTATATCCAGAGTTATCACACACTGTAGCTGTAGAGAGGAATTTGGTAATGGCACAGACTTCTGGTTACTATGTTTGCATCTATACATAAACTTTTAATGAGAAAAAATACACAACATTGAAAACCTCCATAGCTTAATGTATTAAGCATCAGTCTCCTACACCAAACCAGACATTGTAAATGGAGCTATATATATATATATATATATATATATATATATATATATATATATACATACACAAGAAAAAGAAATGTAGGTATCTCTATATCTATATATGTATATGTACTGTGTGTGTGTGTATGTATATATATATATATATATATATATACTATAACTTGGCATTACAGAGCTATTTGTCAGCTGAGGAAAAAGCTTCTTGACTGATATGGAGGAGCTGAGGCAAGTTATTAGAGGCACACAAGTGTAGAAACAACAGTATTTTGTATAAAAGAGACTGGACCTACAGAGTTATAGAGATCATTAATAAAGATATTAAAGTGGAGGGGACCAAGAATAGAGCTTTGAGGTACACCAGTGGAGACCTACAGGTATGGAGAAGAGGGTATTCCGCCATTTTACAGACTGAAGTATGTCAGTTAAATAGCTTTTGAACCACAGTAATGAAAAAGGGGACAGTCCAAGTTGAGAGAGTTTATACAGGAGTTTAGGGTGAAAAACTATATTGAAGGCTTTTGATAGATCAAGGGAAAAGGAGGAAACAAGTTTGCCCTAGTCCCTGTATTTGTTTATAGTGTTAGTGAATGATAGGAGTATGTTGAGTGGAAGCCATGTTGTGTGGAGGTTAACAGCCATTCTTGTAGAAGATAGTGAGGGAGTTGCTTATGAATACATCTTTCCAGAATTTTTGAGACAGGTAATAGTATTGCAATAGGCCGAAAGTTAATGATGTCAGTTGAGATGCCACTTTTATGAAGAGGGATAATATAGGATTTTTTTCCATAGTGAGGGTACGTAGGATTCAACTGTTACCCTATTGATAAAGCTAGAGACTTGGGTATGCTATGGCATTGGCAGCTATCGATAGGTATTCAGGTGGGGGGTTGTTAGCTGCAGTGGAATAAGTTTTGAGTTTAAGTAGAATTTTTTTTTTAAATCATTGATGTGGAGACAAGTCCCAAGTGGAAGTTGCTAGCAATAGAAATAGAGGATGAATTAATTTCATTTGGGGATGCTGGAGGAGATGTAAAGGAAGTGGAAGCGTGTGTGGTGTATAAAGGAAGTGACAGTGTGTATGGTGTATGAAGGAAGTGGCAGTGTATGTGGTGTATGAAGGAAGTAGGAGTTTGTGTGGTGTATGAAGGAAGTAGGAGTGTGTGTGGTATATAAAGGAAAAGGGAGTGTGTGTAGTGTATAAAGGAAGTGGGAGTGTGTGTGTGGTATATAAAGGAAAAGGGAGTGTGTGTAGTGTATGAATGAAGTGGGAGTGTGTATGGTGTATAAAAGAAAGTGGGAGTGTGTGTGGTGTATGGAGGAAGTGAGAGTGTGTGTGGTGTATGGAGGAAGTGAGAGTGTGTGTGGTGTATGAAGGAAGTGAGAGTGTGTGTGGTGTATGAAGGAAGAGGGAGTGTGTGCGGTATATAAAGGAAAAGAGTGTGTGTGTAGTGTATTAAGGAAGTGGGAGTGTGTATGTTGTATGAAGGAAGTGAGAGTGTGTGTGGTATATAAAGGAAAAGAGTGTGTGTGTAGTGTATTAAGGAAGTGGGAGTGTGTATGTTGTATGAAGGAAGTGAGAGTGTGTGTGGTGTATGAAGGAAGTGGGAGTGTGTGTGGTATATAAAGGAAAAGAGTGTGTGTGTAGTGTATGAAGGAAGTGGGAGTGTGTATGTTGTATGAAGGAAGTGGGAGTGTGTGTGGTGTATGAAGGAAGTGGGAGTGTGTATGTTGTATGAAGGAAGTGGGAGTGTGTGTGGTGTATGAAGGAAGTGGGAGTGTGTGTGGTGTATGAAGGAAGTGAGTGTGTGTGTGGTGTATGAAGGAAGTGAGAGTGTGTGTGGTGTATGAAGGAAGTGAGAGTATGTGTGGTATATGAAGGAAGTAGCAGTTTGTATGGTGTATGAAGGAAAAGGGAGTGTGTGTGGTATATGAAGGAAAAGGGAGTGTGTGTAGTATATGAAGGAAGTGGGAGTGTGTATGGTGTATAAAGGAATTGGGAGTGTGTATGGTGTATAAAGGAATTGGGAGTGTGTATGGTGTATAAAAGGAAGTGGGAGTATGTGTGGTGTATGAAGGAAGTGAGAGTGTGTGTGGTGTATAAAGGAATTGGGAGTGTCCGTGGTATATAAAAGGAAGTCGAGTGTGTGTAGTGTATGAAAGCAAGTGGGAGTGTGCATGGTGTATGGAAGGAAGTGGGAGTGTGTAGGGTGTATGAAGGAAGTGGGAGCATACTTTAACAACAAATTCCTTGAGATCTTTGATTTGCATGCACCTGTTCCTTCAAAGAGAACCAAGGCAAAAACTGCACCATGGCTTTCTATAGAGTCTAAACTCAAAATTACCCTTAGAAACAAAGCATGGGCTTTATGGCGTTCTTCTAAAGACCCTCAAGATCACATTAAATACAGGCAATCCAGGAACGAAACCAAAAAATCAATTTTACAAGACAAAAAACAATACTACTGTAATTTACAGACAGTAAATCAAAATAACCCTCAGAAGTTTTGGGCAGGTTTAAATAATCTACTACATCCTGGACAAACTTCAACCCCAATCCCTGCTGCTACTATTGATAAAACCCCTGAAGATGTTTCTGATAGTTTTAACCAATTCTTTACTGAGACAATTCAAGCCCTAGCTAGCCAACTACCTCTTGGCTCCCCTGGTCCTGAAAGTAGCACCCCTAGAAACTTACTTGCGTTCAACTTCCAACCAGTGGCCACTTCACTTATCCGTACCTTGATCAAAAAATTAAAACCCACTACACTTTTTGCTGATCAACACCCTGCCGAGTACCTACAAAAATCAGCTGATGCTATTGCTTACTCCATCTCAATACTAATCACTCGAACCATAGTAGAAGCTAACATTCCCACCATCTGGAAAATATCCTATGTAATCCCACTTCACAAAGGAGGCAGCTCTACTGAATTTTCCAATTATAGGCCAATAGCTATACTCTCTCCACTTGCAAAGATTATGGAAAAATGTATTCATAGACAACTCATGCACCCCCTAATCCAAAATGGCCTTATGGCAGACACTCAGCATGGCTTCCGTCCTCATCACAGCACTACTTCAGCCCTCCTAGCCTTTACTAACACCATAAACCATAATCGCAACAATAATTATATATCCTCAGCCCTCTTTTTGCATCTTTCCAAGGCATTCGATATGGTTGATCACCAACTTTTAATCCACACCCTGCAAACATTCTGTCTAGATACTGGAGCCCTCCAGTGGTTTCAGTCCTACCTGAATGGTCGACAGCAGGCTGTCCTCTGGCAGAACAAACTCTCTAACCTTCTACCTAACACCCTTGGAGTACCACAAGGCTCTATACTAGGGCCCTTGCTGTTCTCCATCTTCATTAACGACCTTTATACGGTCATCCCAAAAGTCAGCTGTATCCAATATGTTGATGACTCTACTCTGATTTGCTCAGCCACATCTTCAGTAGAGTTATGGTCAGTTACCCAGACCACCTTTAATACAATAGAAAACTGGCTTTCTGAACATCGTCTGATCCTAAATCCCAAAAAAACTAAAATGCTGTTATTTTCATCAACACGTAGGTCTACCGCTTTCACCTTTACCATAAAATCAAATGATGGCACAATAAATCTCCCCTGACCCATCTACAAAACTATTAGGTGTCATCATAGACAATAATCTAAAATTTGACCTACACATTAACCAAACTATCAAAACCATCAATAAAAAACTAGGGTCACTTTACAGAATAAAAGCCTTCCTAACCCCTCCAGCTAAAATTGCCATAGCTCGCTCTCACCTTCTTTCAACCCTTCTGTATGCATCCCTCTACTCGAATTTAAACAAGACTGTCCTTAACAAACTCTCAATTTGCTACAACCACATTGCCAGGTTTGCCACTGGGCTGCCTTTTAGGACACATCATTGCATCAATCTAAATCAGCTTGGGTGGCTTGAACTACCCAGCCTAATCCAGTATAACCAACTGATTATGGCCTATAAAATCCTCTATAATCCGGACAATACTCCTGCACTTAAAAATATTATCACCCCCTATAACAATCCTAGACCGCTTCGATCCTCTAACAAACTACTAATTCAGACTAGCAAAATTAATAACACAGCCAGTGATTCTCTCTTTGCAAACTCTGTAAGTAGATCCTGGAACTCTCTTTCAGCTGATATTACCTTACTTTCTACCTTAGGTCAATTTAAAACTAGACTGAAACGACATTTGTCACTTAACTGGCTATGTCAATGTGTCAAGCCTGGCTAACTCTCTCTAGAATGTGTAAAAATCTGTTAACCAGTTTACTGTGTAATTTAATTTAATCCTGACTTGTGCTCAGGATTAACTGTAACCTGTGGAACTTTGTTTAACTTGCTTACTTATGTAATCTCTGTAAATAGTCTGTTTGTAATATGTAATGCTGGTATTATGTAATGCTGTATCTGCTTACCCTTGGAGCTTTTCTCCCGGGGCCTCCGCTGAAAATGGACATGCATCCAGTCGGACTGTCCTGGTCAACAAATGTAAAATAAATAAATAAATAAATAAAATAAAATGTAGGGTGTATGACGGAAGTAGGAGTGTGTTTGGTGTATGAAGAATGTTGGTTTTCTTCTAATATGTTATTTGCAGAATTGCTAGGATTGAATGCTATTGGGAGAGTGGCAGAAACATTGGATGGGAGTGAAGAGTTATTAGGGAGGTAATGCTTTCTACGATGTAGGTATTGATCAAGTTGCCATTTTTAGTGGAGAGCTGTTAGGAGAAGGGTGGGATTCCTTGTTTGAGCACATGTAACTGGTTATGTATTGATGTACAGCATTTTTGGGGGTCATTTTTATGTGGAATTTGTAGATGTTGCTTTTATCTAGGTTAACTTGTTTTTTACTCAGATTGCACAATTCTCTATTAAGTTGCAAGTTATAGTGCGTTTTAAGTTCAAGTCATTTTTTCAGAGCTTTTTTCTCTGTTAGACGTTATAGTTTTTTTCTGGGTAGTGAGCCATAGTCCGTGGTTAATTTTCAGTCTTTTTTGTGCAGTGTGGAGTGCCTGTTTAGAGTATTTAAGAATTGGGTATTAAAAGTATTGACTGCCTTGTCGAGTGGAAGTGTTTTTAGGACAGACCAAAGGCTTTCAATGTATTGATGAAGGAGTCTTTATTGAATTTAAAAAAAAGTTTTGGATTGTTTTAGTTGGTAAGTGTTAGGTTGGTGGGTGGTATTTCTGTGTGTATAAGCTGGGAGGTGATCACTAAGTGAGTTTAGATAGATTCCAGATGTTGTAAATTTACTAGGGTCAGATGCTAGTGTCCAGTCTAGAATTACACCTTTACTGTTGCTATTATTAAATGTATCTTTTGATAAGTTGTGTATAACCAAAAGTGTTTATACTAGGTGAGGGGAAAGTCTGATGTAGTTTTGCCAGTCGATATTTACACCTGCTAGTAAGATTATTTTCATAAAATATATTATTAGTTGTCCAGGACAGGATTTCTTCTAAAGCTAATTTCCAGGTGAGATATAGATTGTAACAAAATGTTAGCTATTTGTATTGTTAAGCTTTAGTAATGGTATTACTATTTTGGTATTTTGGAATGTTGGGATGTTCTGTGAATAGGGAGTGAGATAGAACTTGGATAAATTAATGCTACCCTTTGTGATTTCTTGTGGAGCCTATCAGTTCTGATAATACTGTAGCCTGGAGGAAGTAGTTCAGAATCTTCAATGTTAGGCATATGCCAGGTTTCTGTGATGGCAAAAATATCAATGTTATACTGTGATATCCAGGCATGTAGTTCTGTAATTTTGTTGCAAATGCTACGGAGGTTAATAGTGACAGTATTCAGTTTTTTTTGGAAGGCAAGTGGGAGAATGATGGGGTGAGGGGTTTGATGTGCTGGTTTAGTTAGTGTAGATAGGTGGTTGTTTAATGACAGGACAGTACTCATGGGAAGAGGTATAGTTTGAGGTGAAAGTAGGAGAAGGATTAGATAAGTCACAATTTTGTAAGGGTAATTCTTTGCTATTTAGATTAATTGGTGACTTTTTGGGGCCTGAGTTGGGGGTGGACATCACTACACTGTGAGATTTTTGAGAAATAGTGTATTTATTTAGAGGGGACCTGTATGAGTTTTATTTTTTTACTTTTTTGAGTAGAGTGGTGGTAGTTAAGTATTTTGTGGTTAAAATAAAGACAAAGTGAGAGATTAAAAAGGCATGGAGATATATTGGTATAACTACCCTTGATTTTAAGGTATGCTCAGTAAACTGCAGTAGGACAGGTGTATAGATTTAAAAGTATATAGCGATTGATTGTTAGGATGTTAAATGCATATGAAAAATATATGATGCTTGGGAAACATTTGAAATTTTGGTGGTTGTAGAGAAGAGAAAAAAAATGAGGTATAGTATATAGTATGAAGTGGAGGGAGGCAGAGATGGAGTTAATGAAGAGAAATAAGAGGACACGATTTGTCTTATCAGTTAAATCTAGTTATTTAACAAAGAGAAAAGAATGGAAGAGCTTATCTTAAATTATTATTTTTTTAATTTATATTTTATTGAGCTTTCTAGTAGGCACCACAAACACATAGAACAGATGACATCATTAATAGTGTCAGAAATTATAAGTATGCCAGTGTACCTAGACAGCCAAGTCTTCACCTGCAGTCTTGTAGCAGGAGCCTGAAAAGTATAACTGTGAGGCTTTCTATCACAAAAAGTCTAGTGAAGGCAATTTCCTGTTGTGTAGTCTGTTCATTACAGCTTAATGGCTGTGAGCAGTAGGCTGAGTAATCAACTTCTAAGGCTGTTTTCCTGATGACATAGTTACCAAGTGTGGCAGACTTTCCAGAAGATACTAAGATGCATTTCTTGGTATTGAGTTTTAAGCCATGGCTTTGGTGCCTGAAGGCTGTTCTCAATTTGTGGGATTCAGTGACTGCTCCCAGTTTATACTCATCTGCGAACTTTGTTAGTCAGAGGCCTTAGACATTGGCTTTTACATCCAAGAAGTAGATGCTAAAGAGAAGTGGGCCTAGCACAGAGCCTTGGGAGAATCCACTGGTGACTGACATCTTTTTGGAAGAATTCTCACCAATTCTATTCTCCTGGGTCCTGTCAATGAACAACATACCTCTCAACTGCACCAAATTTCTTGGAATTTCCCAGTTTTAAGGCTAAAATAATGAGGTGCCATGAATTTCCCGAGTGACCCCTTCAGATCACGATTTTTTTCATTATTTCTATATTTTTGTTAATGTTGATGTTTCCTGCTTCAATAGTGTATCCCGCAACGTCATCAGCATGCAGGGGCTTACATGATGACGTCAGCATCATGAGACCATGGCTGATCTCTGACCGCTTGTCAGAGACCTTTTAAAAAAAAAAAAGTAATTTATGGAAAATTATGGCCTCAGTCCTGCCCACGATTTGCTGCAGCCAGTGAAAGAGGATTTCTCGTCAATGCAGTGACCTCACGAATCAATGTCACATCAAAAGACCAGTTTCATATTTTAGATGCTCATAATTATACTACCTATGCTACTGAGATACACCGTACATCCCTATATCAGAACACCCATTTATGGCTAATACAACAACCATAACAGCATCAAAATTCATCTCCCAAAGGGATTTTTTCTACTCTCATGAGTCATGATATAATTTGGTATAAACTGTAAGTGAGCATTCTGTGTGTTTGCTCGAGATTTTGATGCTAACACTGCCATGTTTTGCGACTTTATGACCAAGTGAAAATAGTTGCCTAAGCTGTCAGCTGTTTATGAGAACACCAAGCCATTGAATGGTAGGGTTGTTTCTAAAATGCAGGATTATGAACGGGTTTTTACAAAGAGGAGTGGGTGAATTGAAGAGGGATCAAAAGTCCAACTTTCTTGTTGTGAAGGTAAACAAGTTTGACTGAAATTGAGTGGACCTTCAGGTGGGATGATTGAGTAGCAACTTGATGTATTGTTAGTACTGTGCATGTTATTAATCTGTGCCATTGGAAATGGGTTATGAAAAAGACCTCAAAGAAGAATTGAACCAAATGAGTTGAGACAGTTTTCTCATATTGGAAACCTGAAATGACTGCCAGGGGTACAGCTGGAAGGTGTGAACATTTTGTAAGTGGGAGGGATGAAATGATGTGACAAGAACCCTCCCGAAATGAAGGAGTAGGATAGTAGAGCTACATATGAGTATAACATCTATTTCTTTAGAAGGCATGAGTCGGTGAATATGTTCTGAGTTCTTAATGTTTTACTGTTGTTTTACATTTATGGGAAGTCGGATGATGGATCTGACATAGCATTGTTATAAGAGAGATGTGGCTAGCAAAGTAATCTTCCGGAGAGGAGCATAACTTGTCCAGGAACTTTAGAAATAAGGATTCAGTGAGTTGTAGCAAGGATTTCTGGGGCTCTACACCAAGTTGTAAACCAGACTATGCAATCTTCTAGAATGTTTTCCCGACTTAAGACCATTGCATGTTTTGGGAACGCTTATATTTTAATTATGTGAAGTTGCTCATTTTTCAAATCGTAACCTCATACGTTCAGGATCCCAGTAGTTGAGCAAATATGTTTACGTGTGTGTGTCTGGTATATTCCCCAAAAAAGGGAATAGTAAAACTGCATATTTGCAGAACTGGTTACTGTTATCTTTAAGGTGGGCATAATTGATTCACGCAATAATGTGTACAAAGAAAATGACCAGATATGTTAGGCATGGAAATAGAATTCACGATCGGCATGATTTTGTTTTTAATGTTGCTTTATCAGTAAACTTTAATGTTGCAAGTAAGTATTGGATTCAGTCAGTAAGCAACATAATTTAGTCCTGTCTTCATGTTTGCACAAGATCCTTTCATAAGTGGGTTAGTGTGGTGAGTAATAGTAAATTGAGTTGTTAGCTAGAGTAATATTGTATGAGGTGCTTTATGTTATGACCTGGGGTGGTATAGGACACAGACTACTTTGGTTGGAGCATAGATGGGTTAGAACAAGAAACTTTGCAGTGTTTAGAAAGTAACAAGATTAAAGTTGTATTCCTAAAGTGAGGTCAACTTTTGTAAAAACTAATGTCTTTCGGCTTTTCCCAGTTAGGGGTCTTCAGTCCACTAATGATTGGCAGTGGATTTCTACGGTGCCGAGGTGCCAGCCCAATGCCCAGCCTTCAAAAAAGGCACACCCTTTCACGCACACACTACCTGCATGTCTTTAAACGTCACTTGACTGCGGGGAGGACATGCAGATTTGTACTTTGCCTTATTCCCTTCTGCATAAATCAGGTAGCAAAGACTTTGATAACACATTACAGTAGTTATACAGAACAGCCTGGAAATGTTAAATTTCTGTTTTCAACTTTTCATGAATAGATTCTGGTTTAATATTTTGTCTGTTCTTCAATTTGCATTTGAATGTTGGTATCCCACAATTCCACTGGAGTGGGTGGGGTTGCATAATTATATATCCTAATTTTATGTTAATCAGCACCCAGATTTTTGGACCAGTTGTACCTACTATTCGTGGGTCTTTGTCCAAATTTTTGTTGTTTCCAGGTTGAGAGGTATGGTGAACCAGTTTAGCTGTCCAATGTGTTATAAAGGGATTTAGACGTAGTTTTGCACGTTAGTTGGCAATGCCCAAATGAGGTATTGGATCAAATGCCTTAGCTTGATCTAGGTAGGCACTGTGCACTATTTTCCCCTCATCTATTGCCTTAGTGACCTTTTCAAAGAAGTCCACCAGATTCAGTAAGCATGACCTTCCTTTGACAAAGCCAAACTAGGAACGATCCAGAGTTAGGTGACCAGCCACTGCTCTGCTGTATTCATATTTGCAATCCAAGGAATGTGTTGCATTCTGCAAACCATAAGTACAATGTTGTACTGTATTTTCCACTTTTAAACTGCATTTTTGCTATATTGCTGTTTTTTTTTTTTAACTGTTCTTGCTGAGTTGTTGCACTTTTTTGTCTGCTGTAGTATAATAAGATTCAGACCTGCTGAATCTGGTTCTGTTTGTTAAATTAAGCACTAAACCAGGCTATCTTTTGTTGGAGAGGACCTCCCTGCACCCTTGTGCAGGAGAGTGCAGTTAGGGCTCATCTGATTGAAGGTTGCTGGCACAGGACTCGGTTTTGAGCTTTTTATTGGTTAAATTGTTTAATTCAGTTTGTCCACGTTTGCGCTTGTTTTAACACTGCTACACAGAATCAGGTGACCAGCCATTGCTCTGCTGTATTCATCTGTTTAAGTTTTCCCCAGTAGAAAAATGTTAAGTAATTCCACAGAGAATAACAAATGCAAAAATAGCTGCATCATGACATACACTTTGGATTATCACAGTATCAAAAATATTATTGAAGAAAACTGGGACATTGTCACAGGAAACCCTTTTTTAATTAACATCTTAGGTGAAGCCCCATCATTTGTTTATAGGAAGGCCAGGAACATTAGAAGTTTTGTTGAATTTAAACCTAGACCATGTCAGAAAAGCACTAAAAGATGTGAAACTAATTGTACATACATTTTGCATATTTATACAGCAAGGTGATAGTTTGTATTGCCCTTATGTAAAGAAGATCATTAAAACCAGTGCAGAGGGTGACTGTAACAATAACATTTACAGGGCACAGTGCAATGAATGTGATGAATTCTGTGTGGGCAATACTGTAAATAAACTCAAGCGTAGGATTTCATGTCATCTGTCAGAAATCCACTCTGGATGTAAAAATAATGCACTAGCCAAACACATTTCTCTTCATAAAAGAGACATAGGTTTTAAGTTCCAGATTCTGGATCACATAGACATGGGTGATCTTGAAGGAGACATCCCGAATATTCTGGAGAAACATGAACTCGTGGCAATTAAAGCTGAACTCTTTTAGGAAGCCTGGACTAAGCTACTACTGTTCAATTAAAAGTGCACTGGAACTTAGAAAATTGCCACATTGTTTACATGACTAATTGTATTTTATTTTATTTTATTCTACAAATTGGTTTTAAATACCATTTTAAATCAGTTGAAATTTAAGTGTATATTTTGTTTCCATCATCATACATACATTTTTTTCTTATTTTTATTTTTTTCCGGTTTTCCACTTTATTCAAAATGATGTGTAATAACAATACTAACTAATTATACACTTATATAGGTTTTTAGGGTTCTTGTACACAGACCTGAAGAAGTCTAGAGGGACGAAAGTGATCTTTGTTAACAATAGGTTATGAAAATAGAAATAGATTTTTACATGCAAAATGTATATGTATATATGTATATATAATTTTTGATTGCCAAATGAACTAAGGTTGATATATTTCCAGCCATGTAGTATATTGTCTTGGATAAAATCACAGACTTAATAATCTACTTAATAATTTGGTTAAATAAGAGGTACCACATCATTATAAATTTTATTTAAAGTACATAAAGGTTATATATTATTATGGCAGCTACTAGGTAGGGCAGGAATAGCTCGAATGTCACACTGATGGGGGAAGGGATGTGAATTTAACATGTGTACCAATAACACTTTGTTTTACAGCACAATAAACCACTCCCATGCCTGATTATATATATATATATATATATATATATATATATATATATATATATATGGGTCTACTTTAGAACACCGACACGCCAGTTCGCCGACACACAAACCACCGACACCAGATAACCAACAACACACAAAACCGACAACGCAAAACACCGAACACCATTACACCGACACACTAAACGTAAACAACACATTACACTACATCACATAGCCACTAGCCCTAACCCAAACCCTAACCCTAAGGTCCGACACTACCGCACACTCACCCTACCTGCACCCTAACCCTAACTCACTTACCCACCCCTAACCCTAAGGTCCGACACTACCGCACACTCACCCTACCTGCACCCTAACCCTAACTCACTTACCCACCCCTAACCCTAAGGTCCGACACTACCGCACACTTACCCTACCTGCACCCTAACACTAACTCACTTAACCCACCCCTAACCCTAAGGTCCGACACTATCGCACACTCACCCTACCTGCACCCTAACCCTAACTCACTTAACCCACCCTAAACTAAACTCCGTCACTATCACACACTTACCTTACCCGAACCCTACCTCCCTACCTCCGACACTACCACACACTCACCTATCCCACACCCTAACCCAAAATCCCACAACAAGGCACACTTACCTTACCGCTCCTAACTCCGTCAAAATCGCACACTTACCGAGACGCGCTCACACGTTACCCTACTTGATCTATCCGCTGTCGTCACATCACCTTTCCGGTAAACTTACCTGTCGATCATTTCGTCTCCCTCTTCCGCGTGTCGGTCAACTGCGTTTTCGGTAAATTAAAGTAGACCCATATATATATATATATATATATATATATATATATATATATATATATATGTAGAAAGCTTGTGAGGAAATTATTACTCTATTTTTGTTTTATTTGGATCGCTTGTCTGTTTACTTAATAAATGATTTTCGACTGGAAATGGACTGCCTGCCTTGCTTGGATTACTTTTGAATACTTAGTAATGCTGTACAATGATATATTTTCTATTATTACTTTTTGTTCTGTTTTGACTTGACAAGTTTACGTTTGCTACTTCTACTACTATTGTCTGATCTGATTAATATACATTGATTAACTAGAAATATATGGACTGAAAATCTTCCACACAGAGAATTTTCTTACACTGTTTTGTTTTCATCTGTTTAAGTGTAACGCACATCCATGCACTATCACACACTACCTTGCAGTGGGGATAACCGCTGGTGGTTATAGACGCAGAAAAGTCAGTAGATAAATTTTCCCATAGTAGCTGCCAGTGATCTGGCCGAGAAGTCCTTAAATTGCATTTAACTGCACAAACAGCACCTCAGCTGCATTTTTGTCCCATAAAAGTCCCCCAAACCACCAAATCTACAATAGTTGCATACCATTTAGAGAACCCCTGTTAGTATAGACCCTTTATACAGCACCCCATTAGTACAGACCTTGTTTAGTGCACCCAGTTGTAACAAACCCCTCCATTTTCTCTTCCCCACTGTGAAAATAGGATTTAGCCTGGCATTATGGATGGTCAGTTTACCCTCCATTTCTCCTACCAGTCTGATTGACATGGGTATCCTGAGGCAGTGTATTAACTGCCTCATGTTCACTGACAGCCCTCTACTGCTAAATCACCCAAGTACAATTTGTGAGAGATGCATCTACACTAAGACTATGGAATCCTTGATCTCTTATGCACAGAACAGCAGCACTGAACAGATTGTCAGCGCACATACTGCAAGTCCTACGCAAACCATGCACTCAACATATAAACCATCATATGTGGAGGTACTCACCAGAAACCTACCTAGACACCAGGGACCTTCCAAACACAAACATGCGACACCTAATATAGCACCTACAGCACTCAATACACACAGGAACACAAGCACCAGTGTCTCACCAAATAAGCCCCTAAGGCAAAGCAGTTCTAAACCAAATTTTTAAGTCATAGGTGATTCCATTGTGAGACACACAGATGTCCCATTCGCCAGGCCGGACAAGGACAAGTTTGCAGACAGCTGTCTGTCAAGTGCCAGGATTCATCAGATCACACATGCACTCAAGTCTGTCAACAATAAGTACCATTATGACTGAGTCATAACTCATATTGGTGTGAATGACTTGAGTCGTACCTCACTGGACTATGTGAACAGACATAATTGAGCTCTATGAATATGTATCCCCAGGCAGGTATGTCCCTAGCCTTGAGCAGCATTCTACCCTCAGCTAGGATGATACCACAATATAAACAAAAAATGATTTACTTCAACAATTCGCTTAGTTTCCGGTGTCATTTTAAGGGGATCCATTTCCTATCAGTCTGGAATGACATGGTTGATAGACCACATTGCTTTGCCAGAGATGGTCTTCACCTGTCACCTCTAGGCTTTCAGTTACTGGCCGAGGCACTTGCCTCCCCATAGTGCCTTTTTTTAGGCAAGGTCTCAAGAACAAAATTTCCAACGTGAAAATATCACTCACAAATAAATTAAAGGTTATGCTGCTAAATGCTAGGAGTTTACATCAGAACCTGCACTCTCTGGAAGCATTCCTCTCCCTGGAGGATGTTGACATCTGTAAAGTCACAGAAACTTAGTTCAGGGCTGCAGAGAGTATCCTGGCCTTGCAAGGCTACCATGCCTTCCTCAATTTCAGACTGGCAAATGAACGTGTGAGAACACAAGGAGGAGGAGTATCTATCTTCATACACCTCTAGACCGGTTAGACAGGAAAACTCCATGGAGTTTTCCAAGTTTAACTAACTGTGGGTAAGATCCCCCCCCCTTCAAGTTATCATTAGTATAGGCTGCCTTCAGTGAAACAAGATACCCACGCTGTTTATTTGGACCTACTTGAGTCGATCAAATTACAAAAAACATTCAAGTCGAGGATGATTTTAACTATCCCTCCATTGACTAGGAAACTTTTATACAAGTACAAAAAGGGTTTATATTATAACATCAAAGTAGTAAAACGTCAAATGTTATAATATCAAACCCAAAACAGCGAACACTGAAAATAGCGAAGCTGCAGAACATCGAATTCTTTCCTACGGAAAGAATTTGGTCGGCTGTTTCTGCCGCTTTGCTGTTTTCTCCACTGTGGTGTAAAGGTTATGGACCGGGGTTAAGGTAAGTGTGCGAATGGACCGGGTTAAGGTGAGTGTGGGAATGGGATAGTTAGTGACCACAGGGTTAGGGAGCGGGTAAGGTGAGTGTGTGATAGTTAGAGGCCTTAGGGTTAGGGAGCGGGTAAGGTGAGTGTGCGATAGTTATGGACCTTATAGTTAGGGAGCGGGTAAGGTGAGTGTGCAATAGTTACTGACCTTAGGGTTAGGGTTAGGGTTTGGGTTAAGGTAAGTGGATAGATAGTAGTGTATGTATGGTTTAGTGTAGGGTTAGAAGTAGGATTTTAAGTGTATGTGTGGATTACTTTTTTTGGTGTGCTTGTGTTGTGTGTGTGTTTCTTGGAACAGCGAATTTTTTCCCTGGGAAAAAATTCACTGTTCTGAGCTTTCGATTATATCACATTTTGACATTCCAAGTTCGAGCTTATGATGTTCGATATTTTGGTTATGTGATATACACCCAACAAAAATGCTCACATAAAGGTTCCTGAACTTTAACACTAATGCCCTGGAACAAATAGTATGCAACCCACAAGGGGCTTAAATATTCCTGACCTGGTCCTCACCAACATGGGTGACTGTTGCACCACCACAAGTACAGGACCCTCACTGCTTACATCTGATCACAAGTCAGTCACATTTGAAGTATCTATGACACATGAACCCCACTTAGGTGAAATTAGGCTAAAATAATTCACCAAAACAAATTATACCCTCCTAAGATATGGGATAAATAATTTCCAAGCTCCTGTTCCCACAAGCACTTATACAAATGTATTGACACAGCTGTACCTGATAGGCTCAAAACAAGATCCTCAGAAAATAACAAGCTTCCCTGGTGGACATCTAGCATTAATAAGTTATAGAAGAGGAAGAAGTTGTTATCTAATAGTAAAAAAGAGAGGTCCCATCACTGGAAGAACACTCCACCTCTGCTTGAACAAAGAAATAAGGCAACTTGTAAAATCCTCTAAGGGCAACTTTGAATCAGAGAATAGATCAGAATGGATCAGAGAATAGAAATAGCATTAAATATGATATTAAATACACTAATGACATTGGGCACTTGACTAAAATTATAAAAGGGAACTGGAAAATACTATTATCTGAGCCATCCCTTGCAAGATTACTAGGTAATAAACCTAACTTTAGATTTAACAACTGTATGAATCTCAAAAGATTGCTTTGCAAGGAGAAATCTGAGATTAGGCCGGTTGACATTCGAGCCCAGTTAAGAACAGGCACTTATGCATGTGGTCATTGTTCTATGTGTAAATTTATAAACAGGACACAAGACCTTAGGATTCCAGGCATCAATATAAACTTCAAAGCCACTTTCTATGCCACTTGCAATACGCAGAATGTTATTTACCTTGCGAGATGCAATCAATGTGATAGTTACTACGTAGGCATGACGTCACGTAGACTCAGGGACCGAGTCTACAATCACACCTATGATATCAGAAAGAGAAACCTCACTAGTGCTTTAGCTATACACTGTACTGAAAGACCCAGACACAGTTTCAGCTTTCAAGTACTACAAGTCATAAACCCTAATAGAAGAGAGGGTGACCATCTAGGCACCATAGAAATGTTTGAACTTAGGTGGATACTAAGGCTTAAGGCACACATACCTCCAGGACTCAATACTGTTGTCAATATACGTCCTGTCCTAACAGGAATGGCATAAGGTAGTTTTTTTATGTATATATTATTCCACATACCATTGTATTTGTATTCATATTATATCCACACCCCTCAGTAGGCTCTTGATTTATAGTAGAATACTGAAGAGGGGGTTTTAATACCAACATATTTTTCTCTATCTACATATCGATTTTTAATATGGTTGCACCACCTAGGTATGAATTAGTTCGTCTAGAACTTAATGGTGATTTACATTCTATGGTTTTGGGATTAGAATAATATAGATACTTCTGTCTTATTATTGATAAGAAATAATATGTTATTAATGAAATATTTTAAAAAATGCTCATCTACTTTTATGTCAATGTTATAACATCTTTGCAGTTACTGTAAATTTGGCAAGTAATGTCCGTTGGTGAATCCTTGACCACCGGCATCGTGAGGTTTTTAACTGTTGATTGAATACTCAAGCAGCAACACACACTGATACTTATCAAACATTATCAGGGTTCTTTGATAGTCGGGTTATAAATATTGTCACTACATTTCGCATCATGAGCTTTTTGGGGTCGAAGGCGGGGGTTTGAGCTTTGGTTTGTTTTAACCTGATATGCTAACCACGATAATTTTCTTCATTACCTATAGCAAATGGTGTAGCTTAAGGTTAATGAAATGCAATAAGAACAAGAATAATTTAAAAAGGTGAAAGATAAAAATATCATGATTTATTTTTCTATACGCTGATGTTTTTTACATATATTTTTTACGTATATTTTTTATTTTCAAGACTGTTTGTTAGCTACAAGTTTAGAATGGCAATGAACTACAAAAAGTGGGATGGTCATACCTTATGTTTATCCAACTTATGATGGCAAGCTCATATAGCTTGAATCACCCAAACATTTTAATAGTATGACATTCTCTATGTCTTGACCATAGTGCATATATGCAGTCTTGCGTACTATATATCTGACATAGATACAAAAATGAAAAAATGGAATCTTCAGAAGTTTTTATTCTAGTTATTGTTTGATTCATACAATATGACATTTCAATTATTTCATACTGTAGCGTTTTTTATGCTATGCATGGGGATACTAGATGTATTTGTTGTATTTGTTTAAAGTTTTTAAAGTCTGTTGTTTAAAGCATGCTGTTGAAAGCTTGCTTAAGGAAGTGATGTAAGATGAAGGGTGTTTCTAATCACATTGATCACGTCTTAACTAATTGATTAATTGATAATTATTTTGTCTAATTAGATGACTCTTTTAATATATAAATGGGCGTTTTTATGTATAAACTATAACCTGATGAAGCGCATTTGTATGCGTGAAAGCGCTTGTTTGTTCTCAAAATAAACTGGATTTTTTAGTTTATCGTGGTGGTTCCAAGCAGTGTTTTTATTCAACTTGTAAAATCCTCTAAGGGCAACTTTGAAAAAAGAATTAGCAACCATAGTGGAGGATAACCATAAGGTATTCTTCAGCTATATTTTAACCTAAAAGGCAGGGCCCAGACGTGTGCTGAACTAGCTGTGGATGGCATCACACACACTGATCCTTTGAAAATAGCTAACCTATTAGCTGACAGGTTTAGTGAAAATGTCACCCTCCTGTCCCCTCCAAACATTCCACAAAGCATTTTCACTACATCTCCTCCGACTTGCATCTCCAAAGAGCAAGTCATTAATGGTCTCTCCAATGCCAAAAACACAGCCTTTATGGGACCGGGTGACATCCCATGTTGCATTGTAGATGGTCTAAAACATGAGATAGCAACTCCATTAGGTACTCTCTTCAACCACAGCCTTAGTACTGGCTTTGTAAGTGCTGAATGGAAAACAGCAACCATCATCTCCCTTCATAAAGGGGGTAGAGTAACCGACCCTAGGAGTTACAGACCCATAAGCTTAACCAGCCTTAACTGTAAAGCCATGGAATGAATCATAATGGACCTTATAAATAAGAATATAAGTGATCTCCAAACTCTTGATCCGATGCAGTTTGGATTTGTCAAGGGCAGGTCATGCTGTTAAACATGGTAGACTTCTTCTCTGGCTTTGGTGACATTTTTAAAGAAGGCAAATCTGTAAATACAGTCTACCTTGACTTAGCCAGAGCCTTCATCGCAATTCCATATTCGGGCAGCATTGATAAACTCTCCCAATTAAATATTAACCCTTATGTTGTCAGGTGGGTTGCTAACTGATTCACTAACAGATCACACTCATTCAAAGCTGGGGATTTTACCTCAATCAGCAGACCTGTCATCAGTGGGGTTCCACATGCGTCAGAGCTGGGCCCCCTGTTGGTTGGAATATACTTTTCAGAAGTTTATGCCAAAACAGTGACTGTAGCTGACTAAGTTTGCTGATGACTGCAAATTAGGTGCAATCATTGAATCCACAGATGATGTCAATATACTTCAAGAGGGACTTGCACAAACTAATGATTGGTGTCAATGCCATGGACTCAAACTCAATGCAAAGAAAAAAAGCAATATCATCCCCTTCAGTAAAAATGATACCCCTGCAGACTGTCATAAATACTACTACTACTACCCTAAGTAACAACTCAGTAGTGAGAGACTTAGGAACACAAGTTGACTGTAGCCTAAATTTTGACCACCATGTGTCTACTGTGGTAAGGAAGGCATTTTATGTCACCAATCTCATTAGCAGAGGCATTGCCCCAAAGAAGAAAGAGGTCATAACACCCCTGTACTTGACCTTCATCAGGCCAGTAATTGAGTACAATACTCCCTTTGGTATATAACTTACCAGGCACCTGCAGCAACTTGAGAGACCTCAGAGATTTCTAACCAAGAAAATACAAGGTCTTCAGCACATGTCATACATTAATAGACTGAAGTCACTGTCACTGTACTCAGCAGCATGCAGACTTCTTAGAGGAGACTTGTACCTGGCCTACAGAGCAATCTCAGATCCAAACCTAATGGAAATGTTGCACATCCGCAAGTCAAATGGGACAAGGATCACCCACTCCAGGGAACTTAACCTGGCCTGTGACTTAAATAGGACCTGCTGGAGAGACACATATGTCTGTCAGATGTTGCCACTCCTCTGGAATAGGCTACCAGTTCACATCAAACAAAGTCCCTCTATAATCCTTTTTAAGCATAGCTTGGATGACTGGATGGGAGATTGTAAATTCCTTCTGGGGATTTCACCTATGACCCTCCTAGATATGGGCAGTCATTGCCAACTAAAATCTCAAGTTTAGGCAAGATCCTTTACATTGGGTTTCCTCTAGTATTATATTGGGCACACATGGCTAGGCTTATAAAGACCTTCATGCCAATAGCCCCATAACCACCTATGTACCTGTTTCTGGAGGTTTCTTATGTCCTTGTTGATAATTTCCATGACAATTCTTTCCAAGGCTTTGCAATTAGGAATTGTCAGGCTAATGGGTCTGCAGTTTCCAGGATCTTTTGAAGCGGATGATTGCTGCAGTCCTTCATTCACTTGGGACAAAGACTATTTTAAGACTATAATTAAATAATGATTCCAGGGGTCCTGATATGTCTTTTTATAGACTATTCAGAAGGCATCCTTGGGTGTTACCGGGGCCTATTGAAGCCATGTTCTTGGCTTTAGTGAGTACAGCCACTCCCTAGTTATAGCTGGAGTAGGTTATGGTTGGTGCTATTTTGGGGGATAGTTGAGGATGGGGGGGGGGGTACAGTTAGAACTAAATTTGTCCGCTGACAGGTTTGCTGTATCACCCAGCTCAGTGAATGTAGCACCATTAACCACCAGTTCACACATTGCTGTGTGCTTCCTTTGAGTTTTCTGACATAGCCTCAAGTCTCATTTTGTAAGTGCATCTCTTGCATACTGTGTCTACTTTTTTAAGGATTAAGTGGTTGACAGTAAACATGAGACAATTGCTACATTATCTCAAGAGGCCCATATCCACCTAACTAGCTACAGAGAAGTTAGAAAATTGCATGTCCGTATTGTCCAGTCCTTTGATTTGTGAGTACAAGGGGGTGTTTATCGGGGCGAGAAGGCTATCAAGGATGCTTTGTTAGTGCAAACTAATAAGGGGAACTTTACTGGGACAAATCATACTAAACAGTACTAAATTATACTAACTATAATGTTTACACAATACTGAATTCTACTAAATCAGTAGGTATTGCCACTTGAAACCCAACTAGCTGCTCTAGGGTTGTCAGCACACAAGGTATTTGTACTATATTGCTGGTTTACAGGTTACAGTTTTGTGAACCATTCTATATGGAAAATTTGCTTTCTATATGTTTACTGCTATACAGCGCACTGCTAACTCATGCAAACATGCAAAATTTATGGAAACAGAAAACTAAATAATGAGCCTTCTGGCCAATACTGACTACACTACAAGACCTTTTGTGCATTTCTCAACTCAGATAAACCAGTCAAACACCTTCTGCCACAAGATGAATAAACCCTATCCTCATAATGTAAAAACACAGTAGAAGAGACCCACAAGTGCAGTACTAGCATAAACCACAACTAGCTGTAAATCCCTTGCTTAAGGCAATTTCAAGACAGTCTTATAGTGAGAGGAAGAGCAATTTGTTTCAGAAAAAAATGCAGTGAAATGCACCCATAAAAGTGGGAAACTATAGTGATCACTCAAGTGCAATTTAACAATTAAAGGTGATTGACTTTGCCTGTGTGGCACTGGAGACAAGTAAAACACCTCTAGAATGCAGGCTAGGACTCCAGGCTTTGTTGAGTATCATGGATCAATGGAAAACGAGTGGGAAGAGTACATAAGTAGCTTGTACAACACTGAATAGTAATGAAACGGGAGGGAGGGCAATCATAAGAGGTGCAGGGCAGCGAAACATCCTTATAAAACAATAACTGCAAAGGGGTGGGAGAGTTGGAGAAAAAATTGTAAGGAACAAGTACGCTACTTAGACAGGAATCCAGTCAAATAATGTCACCAAATGGGCATGGATATTTGTCAGTGATAAGTGGATTGAGGACCAGGCCTTCTCTGACCTATACTACAGACCCACACTGATTGTAGGATGTATGTATGTACCCCTTATTGGCCAGTGTGTGCATGCCATAAAGCCCACCAGCCCTGGGTCAATAAGCTGCTGCCTAGCCAGTTACCTGGGATAGCTCTGTTGAGTGAAAGCTGGAAATAAAGGCAATCAACCTGCCAGACATAAACTAATAATTGCTAGACTCAGTGTAGGTTCACTGACGGGACACTGCTTGGATATGGATGACATGATGGTAAGAAGGAGGCTGGACATCCTTTGTATCCAGGAGACAGGTGCAGCAAAGCCTCATGACTTAGGATCCAGAGTCTGCTACCCAGGAGAACAGGCTAGCAATAGTGTGGGAATTGTACTGAGGGAGAGGCTTCACAAGACAGCGAGGGATGCCATCAAAATTTGTGACAGACCCATGGCAATGAGACTCCAGTGTAATGATAGGGCAGTATTCTTAATATCAGGCTATGCTCCACAGCAGGGTTGTGATAATGAGGAAAAGAGTGCATTCAGACAGCAGTTGCGAGTCCTACTAGATAAAACAGGACAACATGTCTTGGTGTTGATAATGGGTGGCCTGAATGAACATATTAGTATGATGAGTGCCTGGGTCCACATGGGTGGGGCAGCAGAAATAAAGAAGCCATTCTAGACTTCTATCTGGCAAATGGCAAGAGAGATGGTCACAAGAGCACATACAGGCGTGGTCAACATGAAACATACAAGAGTGGTCAGCATAAAACCCAGGTAGACTTTCTCTTAGTAAGGGAAGGGTGCAGTCATCCCCACTGAAATAGCCCACAGCATAAACCACTGACTGTCATAATCAGCTGCACGCAGTCGCCAGAAAAGGCTCTAAGGTCAACAATGACTAGCCTGAAGACCTAGAATTTGACTGGATAGAAAGCAACAACAGTTCAAGGCATTACACAGGGCTCTAGTACCTCAAGAAAAACAGAAAATTGGTTAAGTTGCAAAAGAATGGCAGCATCTCAAAACAGCATCTGTGAGGACTACAGAACAGATTATCTGGCCAAGCCAGTTATGGAACTAGTCCAGGAAGTCATCAAAAGAAAAGACTGAATGAAAAAGAGCTAGACCAAGCTAGGAAGGAATACTGGTTGGCTAATGAAGCTGAGGGAGAAGTTGGAGTAGCAAAGAACAAGGCATCAGAGGCACTCTACTAGCTTCTGGAAAGTGAATCAGTAGATGGCAGAGAAACTATATCAGGTTGCAAGGCAAAGAAAGAAACAAAAACACTCTTTACAAGGGATGCTAGCAAAACCTGTTCATTCATCCTCAGGACATCAAAGGCAGTTAGAAGGAATACTTCCAACAACTTCTGAATGAAGAAAACTACATAGAAGCTATACTGCCCCAGGCACACAGCCTAAAATGAAAGAAGAGGAGGAACCCACCATAGAAGAACTAAGAACAGCACTAATGAAAAAGTCAGGGAAAGCAGCAGCCTCAGATGAGGTCACAACAGATATGATAAAGATGTTTGGTGAAGTGGGGAGAAATGGCCTTTGAGGGTACTCATAGCAGTATGGTAAGAAAGCCATACCCCAGATGATTGGAAAATAAGCATGCTAGTGCCAGTGTTCAAGAAAAGGGGGACATTCACAATTGTGGGCAGTATAGAGGTATAAAAACTACTTTCACACTGCATGAAAGTTCTGGATCGGGTGATTGAAAATGAATAGGCAGAGTAGTCAAAAGTGAGATGGAAGATGCACAGTTTGGATTCGGATCAGAATGCAGCACTAATCACCCAATGTTTGCAGTGCGACAGATAGCTGAGTAGAAGCTAGAGATGAGGAAAGAATCATACTGGGCTTTCCTAGACTTAGAGAAAGCATATGACAAGGTTCCAGTAAATAAAATAAAAACAACTGTTACAGGTATTTAATATAAAACACAGGTCAGTTCAGTAAGTGGTTTCATCTTGTACAAAGATGTCTTCCAACTGAAAGAACTTCACACTTGTCATAGTCTAGTGTGACAGTTAAACACAGCAAAAATAAGTGCATCTATCATAATGCATCCATGGCAGGTACCTTTATGCGTAGTTGCCATATCAAAACTTGTTCCACTGAAATGTACTATAATGATATTACTGTAACTTAGTGTTGATATTTTTCTCCCAGTATAACACACGCGCACACACCAATATCTGTATCTAAATCTATATCAAATATCTATATTTGTCCATATCTATCTGCATATCTGTATATATCTATGTACATATATCTGTTATATGTGGGTGGATTTATTTTGATTGAAAATGGCTTTGGTCAAAATTTAAAAGAAAAAAAGTAGGTATGGTTCATTGAAAATTAACTGAAAATGGCTTTTCAGTGTTTGAATTCATGGAACAATGGACATTGGGGAGTTTGCTCTTTCTCTACTGTAGTTCTTGTTCTTCTTTCGGCTTTTCCTGGTTAGGGGTTGCCACAGTGGAACGCCGGTCTGCTAATGATTGGCAGTTGATTTTTACGGTGCTGAGGTGCCAGCTTGACGCCCAACCTTCAACGAAGGCACGCCCATTTATGCATGTCTTTCGAACACCACTCGACTGCGGGGAGGACAGCTCCAGGCGTGCCATCTCAAAATGAGTACATGTAAGTGGCACGAGGTATATGTGGCGTATAGGGGCTTGCCACCTGCAAAAAAATGAAAGATAAAAATATTTTTTTTTCAATGAGTTGACTTTTGATCTACCAGGATAAATGATTTGATTTTTGATGTCTTGAATTTTCAACTACATGACTCATAACTTAAATAACTATAAATAAAAATCTCAATATTTTTTTTAAAAGTTAACAGATGACTTATTCTTATTGTAAATGTAAGTTTTGAAATTTATGCCAAAATCTTGGAAGGTCTTATGCAATATTGTCTATAACATTTTTCTGTTATTGATGTTTGTTTTAGCATTAGGATATTTGATCTGATGTTACTTCCCTCAGTAATGCATTCTAAGCAAAGGCTTTCACATTGAACTGGATCAGTCATTCCCTTACAGAAGAGGTAGGCTACCTCTAAGTAACTGATAAGAAACAGAATATAACCACACTGTGTTGCCAGTACACAGTCCAGTATAACTGCAATGTATCATCAATACATTGTAACTAACGCACAATTATTATGAAATACTGTTGCTACTGTGCTTCTCATGTGTAACTAAATTTTATTTATGATTTTATTTTATTTAATTTCCACAGGTAAACTTGAAAAATCTTCGTTTAAGTTTTTTTTTATGTTTCTCTGCTAGTACCATAAGTGGTGAACCATAATGGCATGTAGTTTAGAGCAACATAAATCTGCAATGCAAACCTTTTACTGAGAAAATGTAAACACTGCCTGTATGAGTGAGGTTTGTAACACAGTGTTCACAGACTATGCCTGGGGGGGGGTCTATATTATATTCTCGAAAGCCGACAGTATTGAGTCTGACATTTTCGACACGAGGATATCGAACGCTCAGAATCTCAAGCGTGTAAACGGAAATCTCCATAAGGGGAGATTTCTGTTTATTGCAATGTAGTGCGATCTCAGAGTTGGTATATTTAAGTAGCGGGAGGTGTGGGCGGTGCACAGTGACTTGCCCCCCTGCTTAAACCCTTTAGGGTACTTTTTTCTTTTTTGTCTTTTATAATGTCGATGTCTGAAGACATCGACCATATGGTGTTGACCATATGTTGTTCGATGTTTTCAAACGTCGATCTTATAATATAGACCCACGCCTGGTGCTTTTAGTGCCAGTGATCTCAATCTCGTGTACTCATTGTTCAGTAGTGTGAGCCCTGCAAAGTGGCACATCAGCCATGCTGGTGATAATTTATGAACCTGGTGTACTCCTAGGTACTCCTTGGGGCTCCTGCTTTGCTGACTGTACTTTATCCTATAATTTAACTGTAAACATAATTTTGTTATATTTCTGGGCTTTGCGGCATATTGTAAGCAGGCTGTGGACTTTATGCTGTGTTATGAATGCTCTACAGTTTCTAAGCTGTGCCATTTGTAATCTCTCTGATCCATGCTGTGCTGTGAATAGTATGTGGGCTTTATGCCATGCAGTGACTAACTTGTATGTTTCATGCTGTGGCACGTATTATTTGAGAGCTTCAGTCTTCTACTGTGGGTAACATATAGGTCTGGTCTGTGGGTAATGTTTTTATTTTATGTTTTATTTTTTAGTGTATTTTTATTTACCAGGTTTGTCCAACTGGGTTTAATCAAAACAAACCTTTTCAGTGAACTCCTGGGGAGAAAAACTCCAAAATATTGCAAATATTTTCAAACATTCTGTAATATATATGAAAAGATATTAAATAGTATACATTAACAGTTGCACACACATTTGTTAATTGGATTACATTTGCATGAAATAAAGACATTGCTTACAGTATAAAAGATACCTATGAATTAGTAGATGTTTAACACTGAGCGTTTGAAGGGATGTATTAGTGGGTTTTGTCAGATATATATATATATAATAAAAGATTAGTGCTTAGAAATTCAAAGTAGTGGAGGTGAGGGAGGGAACTAAGTAGGGCAGAAAATGTTAATATTGTAGATGAAAAGTAGGGTATAATGCAGGTTAATACATATATATATATATATATATATATATATATATATATATATATATATATATATATATATATATGGCTATCATAAGTTTTATATTAGAAGTATAGAGATTAGACGTGAATGGTGTCACAAAACTATGGAGAATTAATATGTTATGTACTTAACAATCTTTGAATTTCATGGTATGCTGTTGCTAATTTCTGGACTTCATATTAATGGACTTTGTCAGTTTCATTTCAGTATATTCACCTTATGTATTATTGCTGAAAATCTGGAAAAAATAGAATCATCACATACTAGGGATATATGTATGACTAAGATCTTTAATCACTTTTATTTCTAGATGGATCTGTAGTAAATTGGCATGAGTGGTGCATGCGTAACAGTTTGTGCTATAAAACAGAAGGTGAAAGCCTCCTATATTTGGCAGGAGAGAGTTTTCTGGCAAAACAATCGGGTAGTGCCTATAACTGAAAAGTAAATGCACTTATGATAATAGGGTGGCTCAAAAAAGAAGATGAGTATTGTCCTACATTTTGGTCCCTGAAGGATGAGTGTTTAAAGCAATCCAGAAAAGTCACAAGCATAGAGGTCGTCTGCTCTATCAGAGATCTTGTATGACACAGATGAATATTAAGCAGTTTTTATGGATGTTCTGATTGTATTCATAAAACTGACAGCCTCTACAGTGATCATCAAAACATATCTGCAGTGTGTCTGATCTGCACCTGCAGCTATTTATGTCTCTATTTAATGTCATCTGAGCAGACTGCAGCCCTATTGCTTGGTTGTCTTTCATGACAGCACTTTACTGTTAAAGGGTAATGTATGCTTCTGGCTCCATATTTAGATTTTCAGGTATCCCCTAGACCACTTACAATGGAAGGGAAGCTATGCTTTAATGCACAGGCTATGGAGAAGTAATTTCATAATAAAACTCATCCTGCCGGAGAGTAATTACAATTTCAGTGTGCAGAATAGAGGAGATTAAATGTCTTTTAGTATATAAACTTATGAGAAAGCAATTGCATTTCAGTTTACAGACTCCGGAAGAGTAACTGTATTTCAGTACACAGATTATAGTAAACTGACTATATTTCAAATGATGGTGTTATCTAGATTTTACTGCAGTGGCTATAGAAGAATTTATACAAAAATAAACAATACCAGTGGCACATGCCTGTTTCAAATGTACAGTTTAAATGCTTGGACATCCCTGATTGATTACAGCTCGTGACAATACAGCGTATTGAAGCAAACTTACTTAACATGCCATTATGCTGATAACCTTCAGTCAACAAAAACTGCTGAATCCCAGCCAGTATCCCAAGAGTCAAAATACCATAAAAAAGGCAACATACCAGTAACTTGCAGTAGTAGATTGACTTGTTTGCAGTTTCCTGAAGTTTATATAAGCTCTGAGCTTTTATTTGCTAGTCCAGTGTTTTATATGAGCTATGTGAATGCAGTCACAAAGGACCATACTTAGTTCGCAGAAAAAATATGAGCAGGATAACCTCAGGCTGCAGATTATTACAGATCTTACTCTCTCTGCATCCTTTTTTACCTTCAAACTGCTACAGGGTGTTGAATCTCCAACTACTGTCCGCTCATATGTTCATATTAGTTGCCAGGGGTTAAAGAACTAGCAGTTGTAGAATACAGACTCATACTACATAAAGTTTGTTTGATGCAATATGCTCTTCTGATACTCAGAGCAAGTAAATCAAAAATTCCTTGCAAAATGCACTGTGAGATACACACCATATATGGCTGTAGTACTCATACAGAGTGTTCTTTAATTTCAGAATGCACTATATAAAAATGTTATTACATTTCACATACAGTATCTAGAAACATAACAATATTTTCAGTGCATTTCCTACGCAGCGTTATCTATGGTTCAGTTTAATATCAAAGTCCAAGGTGTTTTGTGTTATGTGCAATATACAATTAATTTCCTTCTGCATACATACTCATGGCTGTAAACTGTATAAATGCTGATTTACTTTTCAGTATGATGTCCAAAGAAGGGAATGTGTTTGTATAAACACTGTGGTGACAACATATGTTTCTTTTCAGGGGACAACAGTGACTAAATTTTAATTTGTGGAGTCAAACAAATCACTGCACTTCAAAATATGTTCTATGGATGACTGACAGCTACATTTCACTTTACAGACTTCAGAAAAATAACCTCATTACACAGTATAGGCTAACAAAGTGTTATGACACTTCCTGGTCGAAGCTTCACAACAGTAAATATGTTTTGTCAACTGCAGATGTCTTTGAAGTAGGAAATGTCAATACAAATATTAAGCTTTAACTATCACAGTGAATGTGACTAATCTGGCTGAGGTTATACAATACCATTGTATCTCACTAATTATACAAAGCCATTGTACCTATGTAATTTGTTTTCATCTGATTTGGCAACATTTATTCCCATTTAAGAAATACTTGCATAATCTTACAACTCAAATGGATTATAAAACCCAGATACTGATAGTCGTACTGAACTGCCAAATGCTATGAGAAATATTTTTTAATAATATTTTTACTTTGACATTATAAACACCAGACACGCACATCTGTACTCTTATATTTAAATCCTCCAGTCAAAGTGAGTATGAATACCAAATTAGTATGCATACTATTATTATTATGTTAACATGGTAATTAATATTATACTTTGTGGACCCTTTCTAGCAATGACCTGAACCACAAGATGTGCATAGAATGTAATGTGTTATATGTTCACTTTATATTAGCTAAATCAGTCATCAAATTTTTGGGAGGTAGAAAGAATCTAGATATGGGAGAGGGAGAACATGCAGACTCTACACAAGATGCAACCAGAAGTTAGGACTGAACCTCCATACTATGGAATCGTGGCACAGAATCCTTAAGCAGTGAGCCCCAGTGGAGCGCAAAGTTAACTGTCCTTCATGCTTCCCTGAATAAGCACCTACAGGCTTTATAGTAAAAAAAAAAAAAACTTCAGCAGAATAAAGGAAACACCATTTTCCTTCCCAAACACCTGACCATAATTAGAATAAGTATACGTTTGGGACTGGCCAGCTGTTGCAGTGAGCAATGAGAGGAAGTACAGGAAAGCTCAGTACCATAAAAAGCACTCACTGTATTGGTTTAGCAAAGGACATGCAAACAATAATCGGCAGAGAGAAGAATGAGTGACAACAAGAAATCACTGCACTTCTAAAGCACTCTGTCTTACTCTGAAGCAGCCCTTTTTAAGTATTAAAAGGAAAACAACCCTCTTTGTTCTCTCAGCATGTTTCAGGGCCAGGCAAAAAAGCTGGGGACAGTGCTGGTGAGTGAGGATAATTTCTACACCACTTTTGAAAGGCCATCCCACCCACTAAACAGGACAGAGTATCAGGAAACAGATGGTTCTTAAAATCTCCAGTAAAAATAGTACAGAGGGTAATGACATCCACACAAGAAATCTTGTTACTATAAATGCAAAAACTTTGTGATGTTTTGATCCAAAAAGTATTTTTAAGCATTAACCAGCATTGAGAGAGCTGCAAAAGATATCTGGAAGTCTTGGAACTGCAAAAGCATTTTGTCTAACTTGTAAACCAAAGTAGGATCATAAAGGCATCTCTCAGCTCTCATGGGTAATTACAGGAGAACAGCAGTGTCAAATGAAAAACCTTAGATAACGCACAATAGAGAACAGAGCATACATCTTGTGGTACTCATCCAAGCAATTACCTGGGAAGAATCTTTAAGGCAGGAATAGCCATTAAAAAACATACTAAAAGAGTTAAAGCAAAAGAGTAATGCAAGGCAACTGAGAGAAATTTAAAAATAATTTTTCACCTTGTAACTAATAGAAGGACCCATGAGACATAGAAAACAAGGCTGGGTATAGTAAAAGTGCTTTGTCTTGTATGACAGGCAAACATTCTACATAGTTTAGCTTTTAAGCTGCATAAATCCCAGAACCAGGTGAGATAACTGTGTCTCCTTTCTTGTGAGGAACAGCACAGGATAAACTGTGGAGTTCTACAATATTCACATTGGCAGCATATACCTTTATAGATTAACCATTTTAACAGTTACCCTAAAGGTGGGTACAGAACATTATGAGAGAGAGAGAGTGGTTAGGCAGAAACACATAGGTAGAACATACCACATGCAGGCCACAGGTAGGACCAGTTACAGAAAAAAATAGTGTAGGTCTATATAGGGTGAACAAACCATGGTGCACTTGCAAGAATTTAATGAAACTACACTGGAAAAAAAAGTCCATCATGTTGTTTTACTAGCATATTTATTGGTTATAAATTAGGTGAAAGAGAATAATGCAGTTATTTAGAAAAGAAAGTAACTGAGAGCCATGAAAAGTAATGAGATTGTGAGATGAAGTTAAGAACTTTGAAGAGGTTAAAACAGTAATGAGAGCAAGGCTGTGACTAAGTGTCTATGGAGGGAATTAGAGGAAGATAGCTATTGCAGAGTAGAGGTGAGGCAGATGGAAAATATTAAATGCGAGCGGGAGGCAAAGGAGTAAAGACAAAAGGCAATGAGACCTGAACAGAAGGCTGAGTGGGATAAACGAGCTAGGCAAGCAATGCAGATGAGTGTGAGGTGAAGCAGAGAATATATGGAAGGTAAGGGATTGCAAACATCAATTGAATTAACTCCAGACTATAAAACAATATATCAAATATTCTTGGATCTAAGTTGCAATAACCCTTACATTCAACTTTATTTACCAATATAATTTCCTAGTTTCAGTAGCTGCACTCCAACATTCCCCCCAGGCATTAACACTCTCTTTAATGCATAAAATAATATATTTTTTAAATTGTTGCATACAATTGAATGTCTGTATAATGCATAACAATGTTCATATAGCCTAGCCTTTAATTGCCTCTCTCACTTTCCAATATAAAAATTTTCACCTTGAGTTTTACAGTTGCTTCTTACATTATTTCTAATGACCCTAGGATAAGACTGAACAATAATAATCCACATTTTACCATTCCATATTTGTTGATAGTATTAGTGGAACCCTCTATTTTTTTGCTAATATTATTTTGTGGTTCTGGGAGTAACAGTGTGTTATTGATTGCCATTTTTGGAAATGTGTGTTGTTACACTATAGCTTTTTGGATGACATTCTGATTTGCTGAAGAGGGAAGGAGATCACTTACTTAAATAACTTGCTGATTGCATTAAGGAGACTGTTCTTTTACAAAAATGACACTGAGCATATCTATGAATCTACCATATATTGAAAACCTACATTTTCTAATTCACACTTACATTTTACCAGTCACCATCTATACTGGCATTAGCAAAACTTAGTGAAAGGACAGTTTATAAGACTGTGTAGACTGACTTCTGATGATTTTATCTTTGGGGTTGAGGCTAGTATATCAATGGAAATGTTTTTTGGAGAGGGGTTATCTGAATTGATTGGTTACTGAGACCAGGGACATAGTTTTAGATGGTAGAGGTAAAGCATATATGTCCATTTTTGAGGGAACCCCTCTCTGTAGTCAATACTACCAGCATTACCAAGACTACTAAATTAGACCAAACAATGGTCCAGTCTTTTTTGAGCTCCAGTGATCAGATTTAAAAGCTTATTACAAACAAATGGAGGCTAGTGATGGAATTTTTAGATACTACAGGTGAGAATTTTGTGACCCGTATATTTGTTTACAGTTGAGGTAGGAATTTGAAAAATATGGTGAAGTGTTCCACTAATATTATCAATAAATATGGTATGGTAAAATGTGGATCTTGCTCTCAATGTAAATACATATGGTTCAATCTTATCCTTGGGTCATTAAAAATAATGTAAGATGTAATTGTAAGACTCAGGGCACTGCTTATATTGCATTGTGCATGTCATGTGAAAGTTTTTATATTGGGAAGACAGAGAGACAGTTAAAAGCTAGGATGTATGAATATTGTTACATCATTAAATCTAAGGATGATACAAATGCATTAGTTATGCAACCATTTAAAAAAAATGTTACTGTATGTATTAGAAACTGAAGAAGAAAAAAACCTAACCCCCGGTCTGAATGATAAGATTAACAGGTTAATGCAACTTAGATCCATGAATATTTGATATATAGTTTTATAGTCTGGAGTTAATTTAATAAATGTTTATTTTTTTTTGTGTTCTGCTGATGTTTTTTTTTTCTCTTTTATACACACTATATATATATATATATATATATATATATATATATATATATATATATATATATATATATCAATATTAATAAAACCAATCTGCGATAACTGATGTAAACGAAGAACTGTACTAATAAAACAACAAACTTCTTTCTTATAAACTAAAAGAAAGACACTCAAAGGCAAAACTGATGCTAAGCGCTTTCATTCTTTAATGATATCTATACAATTCTGAAGTTCTAGATATCATTAAAGAATGAAAATGCTTAGCATCAGTTTTGCCTTTGAGTGTCTTTCTTTTAGTTTATAAGAAAGAAGTTTGTTGTTTTATTTATATATATATATATATATATATATATATATATATATATACACATATACATACATACACACACACACTCTCACATGTATATTTATAGTTTTATAATTTTAATAATAGGTCTATAAAGTGTTTCTTATTTGTATTTATTATTGTATGATGAAATACTTATATTGGGAAGATTTAGTATATTTTTATGTTAAAACATTATTTTAATTGGGGAAATTCAGTGGTCATATTTGTTACATGATTATAAGTGGCTTTAGATAAAATAATGTGTTTGTTTGGCTGTTGAATTTTCTGATGAAGTCCTGACATTGTATCGGGATAAAAAAGTCTATTTATTAAACTGTGTGTGTTTTTTTTTTTTTTTTTTTTTTTTGCTACTTGGTTCACCAGATTGGTTTTGGCTTTTGGTTTAGTCGCAAAAATAAGCTATCAACGAACACTATGAAGTACTATTTGCCAGTGTAAAGACAAGCCATAATACCACCTCTGATATTCAAGGACTCCCTTTCTAATTTTTATTCCAAATGTAAATCTGCAAAGAAACCTCTAGCTGTCATTCATACTCAACCCCACTTCCCCACTTTGTCATTTAAAACACACACAGAAATGACAGCAAATATAAACATTTAACAGCAAAATTATGCTGTTCATACCTGCTATATCTACGAGGGGGTGTTATCAGACCTCATATAAGTGTTTTATAAACAATTGATACACTGACATTTGTCATATCTCCAGCACCTATGAAGAGAGTGGTACTGTACAGCTACAGTAGATAAAGCCAAGCTGTGATATACTTCCTTGATGATGTAAACTTGTGTTATATATTTTAGTTGTATTCTGTCAAATCTTTCAGCTGTAAATCTATCATTATCACATAAATAGTGCTCTTCTACAAGATAGCTGCAGTAGTGTAACTAGCTTCCTACACGCACACACAAATGCATATATATATATATATATATATATATATATATACATACACACACACGTAGATATTTAATATCAATGTATATATATATATATATATATATATATATACACACACACACGTAGATATTTAATATAAATGTATATATATGTGTGTGTGTGTGTGTGTGTGTGTGTGTGTGAACATCTGCATGTCAAGCACTTATACAACTTTTTTAGACATTGATACTTTATTAAAAAATATTAAATAGATGAGTGCTTCTCCCTTTAGAGTCTTCCTTTTCATGTATACTTGTTGCGATTCCTTTTCAGTGACATAATGGCAGGCACAGACTTCAACTCTCGCTGTACTTATTTCACTCACTGCACGCATTTCCTGCACCTCTTCTCTCCAGAGCATTACAACATACAGCGCAGCATGTTTTCAATAGGAGTCCCCATTTGCTAGATTACAGCTAGTTGCCCTTCAGTATTTTCTTGCTACTTTTGCCATATATTCAAAAGCTAGAGGAAAAAAGTTTAGTAGTTCTATAAGACATTTACTCCTGCACACAGAGAACAACCCCCACAGAAGAGTGGTGGTTAAACACTTTAGTCGGACTTTAGAAAAAAGTGCATATGAAGTGTTTAGCAGATTTCCAATGCTCTTTTGTGGTGATTGCTGATTCCATTGCTGCTAGCACTCTAGAGTGTGACTTGAACTTAATAGAAGTAAGAGTTACCTAATAAAAGCTTGTTAATCTTTTTGATGTCAGAATGCTGCTTAACAAGCATGACTTTTCCCCAAATTCATTGCATAATCATAGTAATCCATATATTACAAGTAATTATCTTTCAAAACTGATACATAAAATGCATTGCAGAGCATCTAGACCCTGGCAGTGCCCGTAACTCAGATTTTGGAAGGGGAGCCTGACACAGGCTTATTGAGGGCTTCTGCCTTGGACCCATCTGTTTTACAGCTGGCCTTGCTCAGAGGTGTGCACATATGCTATAGCATGTGTGTGTGGGTGGCAGGAGCTGGGAAAAGTTTGATTATTATTTCTTATTTATTTTATTATTTCTATTATTTCTTTACAATCTTCAAGGGGGCCAAGTAAGCATTATTTAATATCATAAATTTCCAATACATCACCATCATGTAATATATCTGATAACCCTGAAGCTGACCAGTTTCATGTTTTCTGGTGGTGTAAATATTTACAACAAATGTGGCTTAATTTTAAATCCAAATTACAGCTCCTAGTTTATCAAGAAAATATCTACAATAGAAATGTCATGATTATGCACATTCATCCACCTAATCTAACAAAAAAGATCAGTATTAATTGGTTGCCATTTTCATGCTAATTAAACTATACATAACTAAAAATTGGATTAACTGGGAAAATACAGTCTAGTCAGATTTTAAAGAAATGGCTATTAAATATATTAAAGTTTATAGTATCACTCTATACCATAAACATGTTTTTCATGATTCAACTGACTATATGACTAAGACCTTTGATCTCATTTTATATATTTTCTTTTAATTGGAACTATACATTATTTACTTTATCCATATCTAATTTATCTACCTTTTTTTCCCCAGGCTTTTTTCTTTTTACATCTTTCACAAGAATTTAACTAATTTACTGTTATCTCAGTGTTAGAAGGCACATAATGCTTTGTACATAGTTGTATGTAATTATTAATAGATTAGATAGTTGATTGCTGCTGACAGTTTATATTTCTTATGATTGCAACAAAGACATTAAGCTGGCAAAAGAAAAATTAAATAAATAATGCCAACAGGTTTATGAAAAAGAATGTTATTCTTGGTCAGTTTATAAGGTTGTGTAAATTGGTTAGTAATGATTTGGTATTTGAGACTGAGGTAGTTCACTTTAAGAATTCATTTTTGGAAAGGGGTTATACCAGTGAATTTCTAAATAAAGTGATAGCCAAAGCAACAGAAAAGCAAGAGTTCAAGCTTTATACCAATTTTTTGATATTACAAAAAAGCAAATAAACATCATATTTGAAAAAAAAAGCTTTATATCAATTTTAAAGAGTGGGCATCATCATGTTCTAAAACAGGATACAACAGGGAATCAACATGCAAGGTTCTTTCTGTTGCCAACATCTTTTGTCAGTAACATTATAAAGAACACTATTAGTGATAACTGGAACATTTTATTGGGTGATAAGGATTTAGTTAAGATATTAGATGATAGACTAGCCTTTGAATATAAGAGAACATCGAATCTAAAGTCTTATTTTTTGAAAAAGGGTGCTATTTTTTCTAATATTCGTGACTGTTCTTGTTTTGGTACATATCAGTACTAACACTATAAACACTGTAGGTTTGTTTCTGGAGGGTCTTATGTTGTCATTCAACATACTAATGGAAAAATCTGGGCTAAGGATGGGTATACCTGTTATACTCCAAGATCAGTTTACTTAGTGTTCTTTGAGTCTTGCCCCAGTTTTTACGTGGGCACATAAATTAGGAAGTCATGCGGGTGGATTTATGAGCATGTAATGACCATTAAGAGTAAGATTGTTAAAAATGCATTGGCCAAAGATGCAATAATTTGCCAAAATTTTAGGAAGGTTTCTTTTTATCTCTGGGATAGTGTTCTGTGTTCCCTTTGACAGGGGACTTTAATACTATTTTGGAAGTAAAACAAGCCTTGTGGCAAATTCATTTGGCATCTGATAAGTTACCAGGTTTAAATGACGTTATTAACATCAAATGTTTTTTACAAAATCAAATAATTTAATTAATTTTCACATAATTATTTTAAATGTTTACTCTAAATGTTTTAGAGTATTTAAATAATGTATTACTTTATAAGTTTTTATTTGAGAATTGATTCAGTTTGATCACACGAATTGCTACTGTGATTATTTAAGCATCAAGTGGATTCTAGGTCTTTGTTTTCTGATGAAGTCTTTGGTTTGAAATTCAAAACAACAAAAAGGCTAAAAGTTTAACAGTTGTTGGCATTACTTATTTAATTTTTTTGCTATTGCCAGCTTAACATTTTGATTACAGTGCCTATTTTTCATATGTTAAGTTTAATTTTTGTTCTTTATTTGTTATGATTGTATTATTTGTTTTGTTATATGAAATTAACCATTATTGTATAACTTAGTACAAGAAACTTGGAAAACATAACTGTGATATTTTTTTCTCTTTTCTGACAATCACAGACCAAAAGTGTACACATGTGGCTAACTTTGGGAGGTAGGGGTAAAAAGGCATATTGTGAATATACAGTACATTTGTAATCAACATGTTAAAACATGTTACTGTACTCTGGTTGTCAGTATGATACACAGATGGTAGCTGTCTTTTAGGGATGGGGTGAAGAGGCAAACGGTATGTTGTGTGACAGCAGCAACTTTAAATATGTGATTGAGGTAATTTATTCATTCATTCGCTTTCATTCCAATCTAACATCAGAGAGGTACACAGAAGGTGGCTTTTTTTTTTTTCTTTTTTGACAGGGAAAAAGGCACTGTTCTAAGATATGATTCATGTATCTTTGCAAGCATGTATCTTCTCAGCTTATTGGGAGCTGTTTTTGTATCAACTATGATAATTAAGTCTTGGGTACAACTTATTTCATCTTGAAAGAAAAATGATTTTTTTTAATTTTTTATTTATTTATTTTTAGTTAATCATGATTTTTGACAAAGTCATAATTGTAACAAAAGGCTGGAGAAAAAAGCTTTAAAATGCAACTTACATCTTGCATATAGAACCAAATTGCTTTGGGGGAGCTGAGACCTCTGGTTGAGTATGATTATTTCGTCCTCACTTATTGAGGTGTAATCTTGCTCCATTTAGAGTATATTGAAACAATGCAGGAAAAATCTGAAGAGCACTACGTATGAGAAAACAAGAAAAAAAAATCTGAATAGTGTCACAAGGCCAGGTTGGGAGGGAGTAAGGGGGGCACACTGGGGGACAGTGGCAGTAGGGGGCCCATAGAGTACTTTTCTTAGGGTTTCATTTCACCAAAGGCCAGAGTCAAAATATTCAGTACTGACGATGACTACCCCATTTAAGTACATCACACAGCTTATCAACAAGGTTTGTTACGTTCCATAAAACATTTTATAACACTGTAACATATGGATAAGGAAATGTAAATTGTTTGGTTTTGTCAGATTTCTGGTATGCAACAATTCTTTTGGCTGCATCTTTATTTCCTACTACATATACACCTGTTGTGTTAAACATGTGCTTGCAGGCACACTCCTCCAGCTGTTTAACTTATGTTTAGCCACTGTCTTTGTCCCTGATGAGTGGCGCACTGCAGTGGTGATGCCCCTCCATAAGGGTGGTCTTAAATCTAACCTGGGTGAAGTCCAGTCAGCCTTAAAAGCCTCATCTACAAAACCATGGAGAGTATTATAACTAACCTCATAAAATGTGATTTGACTTGATCCCCAACAGTTTGGCTATTTTTTGGAATGTTTCCTTGAGATTTCATCAGTAGATAAGTCCTTTTCTATAGTATTGCAGGCATTTTTTTAATGTGCTGTTAGCAGTTTTTCATAGTTTACCATCGTGGCCTTATTTTTAGGCCGCAGTTATCTCCCTAACCCATCGACTCTTTATTCTAGTAGTTTTCTTGTAAAGTAATAGTTATTATAAAGCTTCTATAGTGTGTGTGTGTGATATTTTGAGACTGTTTAATTTAGAGGGCTAGTACGTGTTTGATGTTTAATAAAACTGTGGCCTTTTTGTTGTTTAGGCCTTATTATATTGCCTTTCTACTATTAGTTTCATTGCTAGTGTTAGCTTTAGTCTAGTTAAACTAATTTAGACGTATTTACTGTGTGTTTATTGGGAAACAGCCCATTTATATTAGTGGGCTAGTAGTAAATCCTATTGTCTGACAAGCCTGCATATTTTCTATAGGCTTCCCTTTTCTTTCATTAGCTGTTTGAGTTAGTGATTTGATGTGTCTCAACAGGAGAAAGAAAAATCCAAATCTGGATTTAAAAAATGTCCCAGATGTGGACAAAAAATGTTGGACATACTGATTGCGTATACTGTCTAGGTGAGGTACACCTACAGGAAGACTGTTCTATATGCCACTCTTTTAGTTCCAGGGTGTTGCATGAACGAAAGAGAAAATGAATGGATAGAGGTTTATTGAAATCTTCATTTCAAGAGTCACTGTGTAAAGACAGCCGTGACAGACATTCAGAAACTTCTTCGGGTTCGTCGGGACTGAGGAAAAGCCCGTCATCCAGCAAATCAAGGCTGGAGAAGTCTTCAACATCGAATTCACTGTCATCGGAGCTGACTGTTGCTATGGTTAGGAGCCGGTGTGTCCTAGTTTGAAGAACCCAATATTACAGTCGGTGGCTTCATCTATTCATTCTTCTCGGTCCTCAAGCAGACTTTCAGATATGGACATGGATTGTGTGGTGCAGATGCTTCTGCAGACACTGGCGCTTGCCAAACATTTATCGGTCCCAATCCCTGGGACTTTGGAACCGACAAAAAAAATCCCTCCTACCTTCTTCTGTTCCTCCTCCGATCTGTCTCGAAGTTTTGGATCCAGAGTGCTTGGAGCTGATGGTTGTGGAGCCTTTGGGTCCGACATCTGCATCAGGCTTGTCGGTCCCAACTACCCTGACATCTTCAGTGCTGAATGAAGGGTCTAGGGGCCGACACTCACTGGTCGAGTCCAGGTAGGATAGTTGGACCAATTTTTCGTTTCTGACATTGCCTCTCAGGGCCTCAGCACCTACTTCAGGCTCAGAGTCCTCTGTTCTGGCGCCGGGGGAATCTTCCTTATCTTCAGATCCAGTGGTCTCTATGCATTGGGAGCAAGGTGCCTTTGATGCTATGAGGAAGGTGTTGTCCATGCCGACAACCACAACATCATAACCAGCAGCTCCTAACCCCAAATCACCAGTGTCTACCTCTACATCACACATCCCTCTAAAGCGTAGAGACCCAGAGCCTCAAGAAGCCCCATTGGGTGAGCCCTGCCCTTCCGAGACCTCTCCAGAAGCTCCCACTGAAGAGGTTTCTAAGAAGAGACTTTGCAAGAGGAAGCATCTGTACTCCCCACAGGAATCCATCACTTCAGACACTGACTTAGATGAGTCAGAACGGTCCCCACGGTCCCCCTTGGAGGATATCTCCTTCGCAGATGTCCTAGAAATTCTTAAGCAGAGGGGTGGCTGGAAGTCCATTAACCCTACTGATGATGAGTCATTCCTCCTGAAGGCTTTTGGGTCTCAGCCCTCCACCACTTGGGTGTCTCCACCCTTTGATGAGCTGATTGAGCTAATCTCTCAAAGGACGTGGGAGTCGCTGGATACCATGGAGCCTCTCCCTAGGAGGCCTAATAAATTTATAACTTCCACCCTGGACAAGACCTTCCTGACCAAAGGAGTGCCTGTTGATGCTATGATGGTGGGGGCAGCCACCAAGAAGGAACTTGCAGAAACCTCTACATCTGTCCATCCTCCTAATAAGGATTCTAAGGTAATGGACAGGTATGGTGAGCTCATGTTTAGTTCAGCAACTTTTGCTGCCTGATCAATGAACTATCTAACGCACTTTACTAGGTTACAAAGAGATCTCCTGAAAGAACTAGGAGATACTCTACAGGGTTCAGTAGCGGCGGGGGTCTCAGAGAAGGTAACTTCCCGGCTCACTACCCTTAATTCTCTTGTAAACTCTTCCATGCGTCTGGTCTCATATGCAGCTGATGGAATGAGTAGGGCAGCGGTTACAGGAATTGCTCTTAGGAGACATTCCTGGATGCGCTTATGTTCTATTGCAGAGCCCTTTAAATCATCCTTTATTATCACCCTTTTCGATGGCTCATCCCTGTTTGGATCCAAAGTGAAGGAAAGACTCTGTCTGCCATCGGAGTCTGTTTTTCCACCTCTACCAGACCTTACCCCAAAAGTCAGAGGGGAGGGATGATGTGATTCTATAAAATTCAAGGAGCTTTCAAGGACACTCGTGGTGAACCCCCTCTAAAGGCAGAGGAGGGGGTAATAATGGAAGACGCCACCCACATGGCAGAGGGGTCCGCAGAATCAGGGCGACAGAGACCAGTTCTTTGGGAAGCCCTATCTGTGCTCCTTAGAGGAGGCCCACCTGTCCATCTCTGGAGGCAGTTAGGGGATGCTTTTCTTTGTACCCAGATGCCTAGCTAAAAATAACAAAAGACAGCTGGGTATAAAGCATCATATCCAGGGGATACTCAATTCCCTTTGCCAATCCCCCCTCTTATAAGAAAAATCCCAGACGTTCCACCCAGTCACAGGGAACAAGCAGCCATGGAGATTCAAAGGTTGCTGGAAAAAAAAGAGTCCTCCAACTAGTCTCAGCAGACCAGAGAGGATCCGGAACTTACTCAAGATTCTTTTTAGATCCAAAGAAAATGGGACTGGAGGCCCATTTTTGGATCTCAGCAGACTAAACAAGTTCGTAAAAAAGACAAAATTCCAGATGGTTATGCTACAGTCAATACTTCCCTTTTTAGGGAAAGACAATTAGATGTGCTCAATAGATCTCCAGGATGCGTACTACCACATATAAATGGACAGGCCATCCAGGGATCCTCTGCACTTCTTGCTGGGAGCCAGTCATTATCAGTTTCGCACTCTGCCCTTTGGTCTTACTACAGCCCCCCCTGAGTGTTCACCAAATGCATGGCAGTAGTTACGGCTCACCTGAGCTGTTTGGGATTCCAGGTGTTTCCATACCTAGACAACTGGCTCCTCACAGCCACCACCAGGCATCAACTCATGCAAGCAAGGGACACAACTTTGAAACTCTGCAGTCAGTTGGGGATTAAAATAAATTCAGAAAAATCTGCCTTGTTACCATTGCAACATACAGTTTTTATAGGAGCAGAGCTAAATACCATTACTAAAACCTTAAACCTTCCACCAGAAAGAGTTTGTGTTCTACAAAAACAGATCCTAGACCTGCTCCCGAGAGAAAAAGCCCCGGTTTCAATGGTACTCAAATTGTTAGGGACAATGGCGGCATTCATTATGATTCCTTTAGATTGGATGCATATGCTTGTACTGCAGTGGCTCCTGTTCATGCAGTGGTCTTTTCAAGAACTTCCAATTTCACACAAAATCATGATAATGAATTCATGCAAGAGGGACCTTCAGTGTTGGCTGACATCTCACCAAGTAACTCTAGGTTGCCCCTTTGTTCTACCCATTCCTATAGCCACGGTGACCACGGACGCCTCCCTGATAGAGTGGGGGGGACATTATCAGGGAAGAACAGGCCAAGACAGGTGGAGGAAACAAGACTCTCTCCCTCTGGGAACTATTGCAGTTCAGACAGACAATATGTCAGTGGTCTGGTACATAAACAAACAAGGAGGGACCAGATCTTATCCCCTATGTCGAGAGGCCCTGAGAGTATGGCAATGGGCAACTTCCACCCAGCGCTTTCCGATGGCAACACACATCCCGGGGAGATCCAGTGTGATAGCAGACAAACTGAACAGGGCAATTCTATTGCCTCATGAATGGTCCCTAAAGGAAGAAGTAGCGGAGAGGATATTTTGCAAATGGGGCCAACCTTGCTGCAATCTCTTTGCAATTCCAACAAACACGAAATGCAGCAGCTACTTTGCCCTAATCCCCCCCCCCGGGGAATGCCCCAAGGGATGCACTTGTATACAATTGGCCCCTGGTTCTCCTTTATGCCTTCCCTCGTTTCACTCTGATACCCATAGTTTTACAGAAAGCCAAGGCTTTGAGGAGGGCCATCATTTTAATAGCCCCTTACTGGCCTCATCAAATTTGGTTCCCCTTCCTCCAGCCTCATCTATTGGAAGAACCTTGGATTCTTTACTCAGTGCCAGATCTTCTGACTCATTCATCAGGGGCTCTCCATCCTTCTCTTCAGTCCCTCAAACTGAAACCTTGGCTGCTCCAATTCCAAACATAGCCAGGATTCACAACCTCTCAGCTGTGGCTCAGCACATTTTAACATCTTCTCATAATTCATCTACCAGGAAGTGATATCTTAGTAAATGGAAAATGTTATCTTTATGGGCATTTCAGAACAATATTGACCCATACCTGGCTTCAGTTTCATCCATTCGAACTAGCCTCATCTTGTGACTTGAAATATCTATCATGGAAAACCATATTTTTAACAGCTATTCCTTCTGCTTGGAGGGTTTTAGAATTACAGGCTTTGTCCGTTAAACCCCCTTATTTGATTTTTCATAATGACAGAGTCTCACTCGGAACAAATCCATCATTTTTACCTAAAGTTTGCTCTGAGACAAATCTCAACCAATCCATTGAATTGCCCGTATTTTTTCCCTAAATACACTAATAAGATGGAACATATGATGCACAAGCTTGATGTTCCTATTTAGACAGTACCAACCATTTCAGGAAAACAGAACAGCTCTTTGTCTCCTTTTCAGAGTCTAAAAGAGGTGCTCCTGTGGCAAAAATCACTGTATCAAAATAGTTATCAGATTGTATTCCCTTCACTTACAGTTCAGTGAATACACCGTTACAACAGAAGGTAAAGGCCCACTCTACTAGAGCTGTATCTGCTTCATCAACCATTAGATACGATTTGTGCAGCAGCTACTTGGTCAAGGCGTCATAGCTTTGATCACTCATTACAAAGTTGACAGGGCTTCCTTTGGTTCCACTGTCCTGAAGAACATTCTCCCATGAGCCACCAGAGAAAGATGGTGCTTGGGACGCTACCCATCAGTAAGAACGAACGGCGAGATAGAACAACTTCACATAAAGAAGTTTTGTACTTACCATAACATTCCATGTGAGTTGTTCATCTTGCCTTCATTCTTATGTCCCACTCTCCAACCCACATCCAGGCTTCTTGAGGACTGAGAATTCAATTATGCCATGGTTTTATTGTCTCTTATCCAGTTTCTAATCTTAGCATATTAGTAGTGATATGTAGTCTATTGGCAGCAAACAAGATCTGAGGGAAGCACAAGGTGCATAATGGGATAGGGAGTTGGCCTTTTGCTGGTTGAAGACCTCAAGCTTTTGCAGTTGGCCAAGTCGGAGCTGAGGATTGGCTTTGAACCCATCAGTAAGAATGAAGGCGAGATGAACAACTCACATGGAACGTTATGGTGAGTACATAACTTCTTTTTTTGTCAGGGGCCTAGGTACTTGGGGTGGTAACTCCCTTTATTTTGAGAATGATATGATCATGTTTATCAGTTAACCCACTTAATTACCAATGAAATGTCATCATGGTTCTAAAGATGTTAATCACTCCCTTATACTCAGCAATGATGAGGACAATAATTGAGTATAATGCCCCCTGTGAGGTATATCTTATTAATTAAATCAAACAGCAAGACCCCAAAGGTTCCTAACCAAAAAGATCACAGACCTAAAGTCTCTGAACTGTGAAGATATGCTGGAAGATCTGTCCCTTTATTGAGTGTCTTACAGACTTTTGAGCGGAGAGATCTGTCTTGCTTACAGCACCATTAGAGACCCAGCTGTTTTTGACCACCTGTTTCTCCGCATATCCAGTGTTTCCACCAATACTAGAACCAAGGACCTAAATCACCATGAACAGATAAATACTGCACAGTGGAGAGGCATGCTTATAAGGCCCCCCCCCAAACCTTTGGAATTAACACCCCCTTCATGTTAAGAAGTGTGATTTACTGTCTTACTTTAAACATAATCTAGTGACTGGATGGGTCGCCACAAATTTACTCTGTGTTTTACTGGTATGGCCCTGCTAGAGAAAGGAGATACTGCCTGAGGGAGGGTACTGGCAAGGTGTGAAAGGTCTTTAAGATTCATTGGCCATAGAATATCTATTAATCTCTTAATCTAAACCTTAGAGCTTGTCAGAAAATCTCTGCCTACCCCCATACTGATCTTGAATAGCATAAAGTGGGTGTAACAGAATGAATGAATGAATAAATACAGCAAAATGATCGCTACATTGGAAGTCAGCCTAACTCCAGTGAAATATACCTCTGTGGCAAATTCTGCCTAAAGCAGGCTATTAGACAGGAGAGCTAAAGCCTATCCTAGTACTTGGAGGGTAAAAGGCAGTAAACACACATGCCTATGCCAATTTTTGGAAATTCAACTTTACTTATAGAACATACCTCTCAACTGTACAAATTATTTACATAATGTCTTATACCTGTGTAAATTGATGTAATGGGATCCTATCTCGCCTACATTCATGACAGATGGGTTCGGAGCCGATCCATCGGCTCCGACTCTGCAACTAATACACTAGCACGAAGTCTCTCATTGGCTGGGCTACTCCCTATCCCAGGATGCACTACACCTGCTTCCCCAGATCTCGTTTGCCGCTTTACAAGCTGGACGTGGTCTCGACTTGGCTGGAGCTAAGTGGTTCTTTTTTACCTTTTACTGGTCTTTGACCTTGGGGTTTTTCTCTATATATTAACCAAACAGCTGTTTTAACAGCTATTCTTTGTAATTTGTATATCTCGTGTCTGTGTTTGAGTGATTTCTAGTACTTTATTTTTTTCAGTTGGGCAAGGCCCGTTTAAGTTAGAGGGCCTTTGCCCTACCTTTGACTGCTGTTTAACTGCTATTTAAGTTGTGGTTAGTTGTTCTTCGGGCTAGGCCCGTTTAAATTAGAGGGCTTAGGGTCGTTGAAATTGTATTGTCTGTGTCAGTTCACTGTGTTCTTTTTTTGAGGTAAAATTTCCTCAGTACTCGTGCCATTGTGTCTCGCGCTCTTTATTGGCGCTTTTTTGTGATAGTCTTATTGCTTGTTGAGTGCCTGTATTATGTCAAAGGAGCAGAAGTCAGGCTTTAAAAAATGCACTCGGTGCAGTTACAAAATGTCCATCACAGACAGCCACTCAGTTTGCGTTTATTGTTTGGGGCCGAAACATCTGCAGGAGACATGTAGTGTCTGTCATGCTTTCTCTGCTAGGGTTCTTCAAGAACGCAAGAACAAGCTGATTTTGAAAGGGCTTATTAAACCCTCCTTTGAGGAAGCTTTAAATCCTCCTGTTGCTTCCAAAAAGAAAAGATCGTCGGCACCGACAAGTCCGTCGGAGCCGACTTCTAAAAAGACAAAATTGACCTCTTCTTCCTCGGCTCCACTGACTTCGGGGCCGAGGGTCGAAGGGTCTGCCTCGATACCTCCTACTTCGGCTCCATTGCCTTCGGAGCCGCAAGTTGGAGTATCGAGAGGTGAATCACCTCCATCGGTTCCAATGGCTTCGGAGCCGGTGGAAGTGTGCAGCTCAGACTCTTCCCCCTCAGCTCCGAAGATAACATCTGCTAGGCGAGTTTCAGAACTTCAAGCTCTTTGTTCTGATCCTCCCTATTTGATTTTTCACAAGCATAGAGTTTCATTGAAATTAAACCCTGCATTTATACCAAAAGTGGCCTCCTCTTTCTGTATGCAACAAACTATAGAACTCCCTGTCTTTTTCCCAGAATTCTCCAATAACGCAGAATATACTTTGCATCAATTGGACGTACATAGACAACTACGTTTTTATTTGAATAGAACCGCTCAAACGCGGAAATCAAATCAATTGTTTGTTTCCTTTGCAGTGAACAAATTGGGTCAACCAGTAACAAAAGCCTCCATATCTAAATGGATTAAAGATTGTATCATTTTTATTTATTCACAGGCTAATAAAGACCTTCCCTTTCCAGTCAAGGCTCATTCTACCAGGGCAATGGCTACTTCCGTAGCTTTTCACTCCAAGTTATCAATAGATGATATTTGTGCTGCGGCAACCTGGACTTCTCCGCACACTTTTATTTCTCATTACAAATTGGATGTGGTTTCTCGAGGCAGAGCTTCCTTTGGTTCCACAGTTCTCAGGAGCGTGTTCCAATGAGCCACCCGGGATGTAGGTGCTAGGGACGCTGTCCCATCTGTCATGAATGTAGGCGAGATAGGATCCCATTACATCTTTTAGTTATGTACTTACCATAACTTCGGATGTATGGGATCCATCTCGCCTACATTCATAAGTACCCACCCTCCTTCCCCCTTCCATTTGGATTTAGAGGAGCTGTAGTCACTTTTTCTTGGCGTTCTTTCTTGAAGAACTTTAGTTGGTTATAGTGACTACTAGTTTTTCTGTGTTTGCATGGGTGTATGAAAGCGAACAAACAAGATCTGGGGAAGCAGGTGTAGTGCATCCTGGGATAGGGAGTAGCCCAGCCAATGAGAGACTTCGTGCTAGTGTATTAGTTGCCGAGTCGGAGCCGATGGATCGGCTCCGAACCCATCTGTCATGAATGTAGGCGAGATGGATCCCATACATCCGAAGTTATGGTAAGTACATAACTAAAAGTTATCTTTACTGTTATTGATCCCAGGTTGTTGCTGAAAAAGTTCACTAGACCAGCCCTTTTACCTGGCAAGCAAGCATCAATCAATCAATCCGTCAATAAATAAGCTGTCCAGAATTTTACAGAACATCCCTGATTTTTGCCCCATATTTTTTTGCCATGTCCCTCATAAAATGCTTGATTTTCTGGTAAACCTCTCGGGATCATACCTCTCAAAGCTTCAGAATTTCTTAGAATGCCCTGATTATTGCCTCATACATTTGTTCTGTTCTGTATAAAATCTGTGGTTTTCTGCAAAGATTGTTCTCACTAAATAATGATACCTTTGAGCCTGAGACTTCATATCCTTCAGAACATGCATAATAATGCAAAACCTGTTAAGTTTAGGAAAAAACAGTATTTAAAGTCTGTCCCTGATTTTGTCCCTTTATTCCCCACCCCCCTCCATTTTTTTTGGCTTTGTCCAGAATTCTTATGCAAATGTTGCAGAGGATTGCAGTCAGTCACAAATGTCACACACTGAAGTTTCATTCTTCTGCTCCTCAAAAATATATGTTGATGCAAAACCTATTCTATTAAAATTTTAAATGAATAAGTAATGTTTAAAAATGGTCCCTGGTTTTGAGCCTTCTTTCCCGTTATTTTTGCTTTCCCAAAAATTCTTGGAAAAAGAAGTTGAGTGAGGGGGCTGGAATTAATTTGTGATGATTGTGAGGATGAGTATGTCCCAAACTTCAGGATTAGGCACAGGGGCTGAGTGGGTACAGGAGGGTGGCTAAGGAACATTTGGCAAAAGCACAACAGCTGCAAAACATTTGGTACAACAGGACAGCCATGATGGTGCTTATTCCTGTTAGACACAAAAAGCTGCAGGCGGGAGGGGAGGGTCATTTCATATTGTGAAAAAAGGTGAGTGATGGTAACTACATAGTATAGTTGCCAGGAAGAAGCATACTGTACCATGTTAACATGTTAAAACCCTACCAAGACAGAGGCCATAATAGGTTCTGCAATAGACTGTAGTAGGAATCAGAGAAAGATCTGGTGATAGAGATCTTCAGTGAAGCTCAGAAGATACCTTAGTGGCAGCAGCTATCTCCTACCCAGGCTCAGGAAATCTGAGCAGTATTATGGGAATATGTGGATGTGTTTACTGTGTTAATCCAGGATGTACCCTCCTTGTGGATCTATATAGGCACAGGATCTCATTAGGCCATCACACTTGTTCTTTACAATGTGCATAAAACAGTTAAGCAAACTCTGTAAGAGAAACTAAAGAATATATTGAAACCAGAGGTGATTTGGGAATCACTGGTGCTGGTTTCAAAGAAAGATGGCAGCACTAGGCTCTATGTTAGCTATGGAAAGCTAAATGGTCACACGGAGTTAGATGCTTTCTCCATCCTGAGACCTGAAGAAGACATTATTTTATTTGTATTTGTTTTTTTTAGGATAGAGCACTGATCTCTGTGGACCTTTTCCAGACTTAGCCCGGGAATGGTGTCTGGTTAAGTGACTTGCTCAGAGTCACGCAGTTTGGCAATGGAGGCTAAGTGAATCAAACCTTGCACCACTGGACCACAGGAAACTTAGAACAACTAAACATCTAACCAATAGTGACTTCAAGAGTTACTTGCAGGTATCCTTGACACCTGTAGCCAGGAAAGAGGTCAGTTGTGATCCCCTTTAGAATCAGAAATATACTGTTTGAGAACAAAGACTGCCTCAACTTTCCAGGGGCTAGTAGTTTACATCCTAATAAAGTGGGTGAGTAGGTATTAATTTATTAAGTATTTGTGTTTGTTTGCTGGGGTAGAGCATTAATATCAATTAATTTCTTAAGACTCAGCCAGGGAGATATGTCTACCTGGATGATGTTGCTATCTGCAGCCAATCATGGCCAAAACATGTTAAACATGTCAGGGAGGTATTGGGCAGACTGCATATTGCAGATCTGATTATTAAGGCCAACAAGTGTCAGGAAGGTAGAGCAGAAATAGCATAGTTGGATCATAGAGTTGGTGGTGGTGGTAAAATTAAGTAAGATACTGCCAGGGTTAATGCCATTTGGCCATGGCCTACCAGTGCTACCAAGAAGCAGGTGAGAGCATTATTAGGGGCAGTGGGATACTATAGGAAGCTTGTCCCCAACTATAGTGTATTAACCATTCCCTTTAGAGACCTTAGTAGACAGAATATATCAGGTAAAGTTGTCCAGACACCAGCCTGTGAGCTATAATTTCACATGCCTAAAGAGGCTTTGAATGAACCCCTTTGCTAGCCAGTCCTGACCATAGTCAAAAATCCATTGTGCAGGTAGATGCATCTAACCAATGGATGAATCCAATGCAGTTATAGAGGGAGAGTGTCTTGGAATAGTATTGGGTCTGCAAAAGCTTCAACTTTCCATGTATGGTAGAAAGATCAGGGTTGTCACAGATCACAACCCCCTAAAGTGGCTACACCTAGCTAGTAGTGTACTAGTCAGAATTCCAAGTTGCTCCAATAGAGATTGGGTATGCAGTCCCATAATATGACAATTCCACATGCAACTGGGATCAGTAATATCATTGCAGATGGTCCGTCAAGAAATGGGATGGGATTATATTGCAGAAAAGTCCAGCCTTGACTCAAGCTCTCTTTCTTGAAAGAAGTCTCCAGAGAACTTGCTTGAGGGTTTTCTTAGTGGGGGGAAGAAATTATCCCCAAGGAGGAATCCTATGCAGTTATAGAGGGAGGGTGTCTTGGAATAGTATTGGGTCTGCAAAAGCTTCAACTTTCCATGTATGGTAGAAAGTTCAGGGTTGTCACAGATCACAACCCACTAAAGTGGCTACACCCAACTAGTAGTGTACTAGTCAGAATTCCAAGTTGCTCCAATAGAGATTGGGTATGCAGTCCCATAATATGACAATTCCACATGCAACTGGGATCAGTAATATCACTGCAGATGGTCCGTCAAGAAATGGGATGGGATTATATTGCAGAAAAGTCCAGCATTGACGCAAGCTCTCTTTCTTGAAAGAAGTCTCCAGAGAACTTGCTTGAGGGTTTTCTTAGTGGGGGAAGAAATTATGATGCCACAGAAGGGAAACTGATCTGCACTCTTTTGTTTTTCTTAGTTCAAAGTGTAACTTATTTGTAAATTCTATTTAAGTTTTGCAGAATATGAAATAGAAACTGTTGCATGGAACTGCATTTGTAAAATGTCCTAACTCACAGAAGGACTGTATATACTCTTTCATGTAAAATGGGTGATGTATACATATAATTGTAATTTTTTTCCCAGTGGAAAATGTAGTAGATGTTTCTGATGCAGAAAATAATTAATTATTTTCCTGTAATTGCGGGGGGGGGTCATAAAAGAGGCAGCCAGTAAACTCTAAGCTTAGAATTATGTAAGGAACAGATACAATAAGGTAACAGGAACATGCTTTCTTGTACGAGAAAACTGAAAAGTCATTATCTTTGTTGCTTGCACCTCTGTAGGACATGTCAGTGGAAGTCACCTTGCTATACAACCTCCTCAGTCTCATCACAGAGTCTCATCATTTGTTCTGCCTGGGATGGAGTCCTGCACATCACAAATTCCATATGGGCTGTTTGCTCTAGTACTTCCAGTTCATTTCTACAGCAGTGGAAAGGACTTTAATCCCACCATGGGATAAAAAGAACTTGCCCCCTAGTCTTTTGATGTCTGAACCTTTCTAAGATAACTGTGAGTCTAGCTAAAGTTTCTTTCAATACTTAATTCAGTAACAATCATCTGTCAAAATAAGGCTTTCATTAAGTGGGCCACATGCTCCCCAATGCTCATATATGGTACAGAAAAGGAGTTTAGTAACTTAAAAGATCTAAAGGAAAAGGGATAGGGGGAAAGGGGATATATTTGCCTATTGCCCTATCTCAAATAGAAAGATAATGACATAAACCTAGTCACATATACTTTGGTGGACAGAGTAATGTATGAAAGACGTACAAGTGACAAATCTGAAGGCCAAACCCTAACATTGTAATTGAACATGGTATTCTAAAGGTGCATAACCAAATTAGAATGTCCATTCCCCTTCATAAAACCTGTTAACATCATTCAAATTAGTAAAGCTAAAAAGGATTCCGCCTGTCAGCATCTTTGCCAAAATGTGCAATGAACCACTTCACAGTACCTCCAAAGAAAGCCTGGAACACACCAATAAGTGCCAACAACTGCCAAATATAATCCACAGTTTATTGTCATAAAACACGAACTGGAACAACAATCAGACTAGCAAACAAACAAACGAACAAATGTAGCATACAACGTTAGAGTTAAGCGCTTTCAACCATTACTGGTCTTCATCAGAACTACTACTTTCATGTTTATCTGCTACTTAAATAAACTTTGTGGCGCCAAAACTGCTCATTCCTTTTTAAAGTCATACTAACACATATAAAACAAGTAAATAAATAAATAACTGAATGACTACAAGAGAGTCTCCTAACCATAATATTCTCAGTTCATGAAGCAATTGCACATAAAAAAATTACTCATCAATAAAATACAATACCTTAATTAAATACAAATGTATGTATGCGTACGCGTATTATATAAACAATATAATGTACAAACATCAACAGACCTATTAATATTTATAAATATGTTATGTATAAATAATTGTATAAATTTATGATAATAAAATGTGTTTATTTATGTGCAGATTAATTTGTTTATATAATAATTACAAATTGTTTATTTAAAATTTTTGAAATTTTTTTTTAAAAATATTAAGAATTAAAAATTAAAAATTAATAATTAAAAATTATTTAGATGAATTATCTATCTAACCAAATACTTTGTAATGTATAATAATTAAATAAATAGATAAGTAACTAGGTATTTAAGTAACAAAAATAGTAATAGTAATAATAACTATAACAGCAACAAGGACAACAAGGATGGACGTAGACTTATTATATGTTCATTCAACAATCAACTAATCCAATTTTAAAAATTTTTATTACTTTACATACAATATAATAATAATTTAAAAAAATGTTAATATAAGTTCACTTATAAAATTAAATAAATTGCGTAGATATTAATAAATAAATAAATAAATAAATATATGTCTTATAATTAATTTTATATATCTCACTTTATAGTAATAACAGTGATTTAGTTGATATAAATTCATTTAATCCAGGAAAAGTGGTGGCATCTAAATATATCTGCCACCATGTTTCTTTGTATGCTAGTAAACTTTTAATATCACCACCTCTAGGATCCATTTCAATAGTGTCAAGAATGCTAAACATAACATTATGATCATCACCTTCAATTTCAACATGTCTAGATAGAGCATTGGTTTTATCCTTGGTCTTGATACTATATATGTGGTCATATATACGTCTTTTAAGACATCTTTCTGTCTTTCCAACGTAAAAACCTGAGCATTTTCCACATTTGGCTAAATATACAACATTTTTTGTATTACAATTACCATATCTACATTTTTATTGGATTTTAATCCATTCTGTAGTTTTATTTTATTTTCCAAAGACATGTATCTGCATTGATTGCAGAATCCACATTTACTACTTCTTGTGTTATTACTCAAAAAATATTTACTTTTCTCCTCTATATGTCTATGTTCCATAAGATACTTCATATATTTACCCATTTTGTATATGAAATTGGGTTTAGATCCCAATAATTTTACCAAACTTATGTCACTACTAATCAAATACCAAAATTTATAAATAATTATTTTTATCTGATCTACACCTAAGTTATATTGTAGTATAAACATTTTCTGATAGCTATTATTCGATATGTTTGTAAGGGATTTTATGTCACCATTTTGAAAAAATATATCACCAACTCCCAAAAGTGGTCTATATTTAATATTCCATTGGTTGGTAATATATGTTATTGTTGCGTCCAACATTTCTTCAGGATATCCTCTTTGAATAAATAAACTTTTAATAAACTGTAATTCTTTTTTCATATCCTAATAGTTAGAAACCATACGTGATGCACGAACGCATTGCCCCTTAAAAACATTTTGTTTAACTTTATGTGGGTGACAGCTGTTATATGCTAAATAGCTATTGGAGAAATTGCTTTTCCTATAGATTGTAGAATGAACAATACCCTCATTATAATAGATATGGGTATCCAAATACGGTAATCCATATTTACCCTGGGTATAAGTACATTTCAAATATTCACTACTTGTGTTAAGAAATCCTATAAATTGTTGCAACATTTCTTGTTCACCTTCCCATAGGATATAAATATCGTCAAGAAACCTTGAATAATATCTTACATAAGTGAAATATTGACTGGCAAATAATGTGGTGTCCTCCCAATTAAGCATAACGAGGTTTGCATATATGGGGGCACAAGCTGCCCCCATAGCTACCCCCCTCGTTTGCTTAAAATATTCTCCTTCAAAATATATGAAGTTATTATTTAAAACAATAAACATCATTTCTACCAATAAACATATTTCGTCCCAGTCAAAATTAATGTGTTTAACTATGCTATTTTTAAATGCCTCCAAGCCTTCCTGCTTTGGGATACATGAGAATAAGTCAATAACATCCACTGTAACTGTAATTATACAAGTAGTGAAATTATTACTATTTTTTACTATGTCTATTGGAAAATTAGCTAAAAAAACCCAGGAATCCTTAACCATGTGTTTAATTGTCGAATACATATTTTTTAATTGAATGTCTATATACTTACCAATAAAAAATGTTTTAGAATTACTACCCGCGACTACTGGTCTAAAAGGAGGGTCTATAGTATTTTTATGTATCTTAGGTATTCCTATAAGTGTGGCTACTTTAGGAAATTTGACCTTTATAAATTTATATATTTCTTCAGTAATACGACCATCTAATAAATATTCCTCTATATAAGAATCAATACATTGATAAGCTATATGTAATTCATTAAGGGAGATCATCTCATAATTACCTGATAGATACAAGATATCATATATTTTCTTAATGTATTGTATGTTATCATAAAGCACTATCCCTCCCCCCTTGTCTGGTTTCATTATTCTAATGTTACTATCATTCCTAATTTCATTTAGTAATTTCAATTCATTTTGTGATAAGTTGTTGATATTAGTAATCTGTTTCAAGTTAAAACTTTCCTGATATAATTCCCTTGTTACTACTCTATCACAGGTATCTATAGTAGGATGATTAGGTGGTGTAAAAGTACTAGATTTGTTACACAAATTGCTAAATTTAGTATTAGTATATTCAGTTTTTGGTAAATTATTAAAAAATGCTTCCAAATTAATCTTTCTAACATATTTCTTAAAATCTATCAATAATTCAGTTAAATTAAAATTTGGATTAGGAATAAATTTCATACCCTTCACAAATAAATCAAAATAAACACTGTTTATTACAATATTAGAATAATTATAAATATTAAAATTTTTATAGGTATAAACATTTCCATTAATAATTATTTCATCATCTTGGTTGTCATTATTGCTGTTTATATTCATCAACGTGTGGCTGGATTTCACAAAATGTTGATTAGTATTTAGCACAGATTGTTCATGTTTTCCATCTACTACATCATTGTTATGACTTGGGGTCAATAATTCTAGTGATTCTAATTGTGTCCCTTCCTGTTGAAGAGATTTTTCCTCTGATACGGTTGACTTGTATCCTTTGGATGTCCCTGAAAATCCTGTCTTACATATTGACCCCTTTTCTCATCTAGTTCCTGATATCCATATTCATCATATTTATTGTAATTAACCCTATTGTAATTATTATGGTTATAATTATAATAATATTTGTTGCGGTTGTTAAAACCTTGTTTTGTATCATTCCTAGCACTAGGCCAAGAATATGCTATCCCTTTGTTATATTGTTCCCTGTCCCTTAACAATTTATTTGATTTACGTTGACTTGCCTTAGCAATCAATTTTTCAGCTTCTAAAAATTGCTTGTTATATAACCTTTCCCATTCTTTAAATAATAAATCATTAACTATACATGTGTTGAGCTTCTCAGCTTCCTGTATTAGATTACTTAGTCTTTCATCATTATTTTTAATTATTAAGCGCATATAATTATATCCGCATTCATCAAAAAACAAATTAAATTAATCTTTAACTGCACTGGTTAAATCTATACCCATGGGTTGTTTAAAAAATCTCAAACCCATCGGAACAATCTTGCTATCAACACATTTGGATAAATATACGTTATCAATTTTGAGTCCATTAATGGTTTTTAACTTCTTTCCCAATGCATAAATCAAGCTTTTGAGACTCCCAGTCTCATCAAAGTCAGTAATAACATTAATTTTCTTGTTGTCATTAGTGTTCTTGACTTCAGTGTTGTCTATTTCATAATTACAGTTTAAAAACTGGTTAAATTGTTTTTCTTTAGAACTCAACTCATGCTGTACTGTAGAACCACGTGGTTTAAGGGTAGATGGAACAGTACTCTTAATGTTATTCTCGGTAACAGCTGAGTAAGTCTTAATTGGAAGTACTCGCTTGGGTTTAGTACCTGTTCTTTTAGCCTCCAAATCGATATCATAAATTGAAAAATCAAATGTAATATCAGTCATGTTGATGTTGCTACTCGACAATGGTGCTGTAATATCAAGTACATTAAATTGACTTTGGTTACGTACTTTCTGCCCATTTGGTATATCTAGACTGTCATTCAACACCTCACCTTCGCTGTCTGGAGCATTGATATTTTTGCCTGGCATCACTGTGTGATGCATATCCCTAGTTGAACCACTCGAATCAATTAAGCCCATTGGCGGGGCTAAAACTTCAGAAATCTCCGCTGATGTATTGTGCGAAAAGTTAATTTTAGTGGTTTTACCAGGTTTGTCCCCTGACAATACCTTATTAACCAAAAAAACAAGTCTAGCAAGCTCGCCTTTAAGCCCCGCTAATTCTTCTTTCAAACAATTGATGCTACTGTGTACCTCGGGAAGATTTTCAGTCATACCCATAGCATCAACATTAGAAATGTTCGTGCTCGGAAGCTCCATATTAACAACAGTAGCACCGGTGTCCTCCACGGCCAAAAGCGACATCAGAAAAAAAAACACTTCACAGTACCTCCAAAGAAAGCCTGGAACACACCAATAAGTGCCAACGACTGCCAAATATAATCCACAGTTTATTGTCATAAAACACGAACACGAACTGGAACAACAAGCAGACTAGCAAACAAACAAACAAACAAATGTAGCATACAAAGTTAGAGTTAAGCGCTTTCAACCATTACTGGTCTTCATCAAAACTACTACTTTCATGTTTATCTGCTACTTAAATAAACTTTGTGGTGCCAAAACTGCTCATTCCTTTTTAAAGTCATACTAACACATATAAAACAAGTAAATAAATAAATAACTGAATGACTACAAGAGAGTCTCCTAACCATAATATTCTCAGTTCATGAAGCAATTGCACATTAAAAATTACTCATCAGTAAAATACAATACCTTAATTAAATACAAATGTATGTATGCGTACGCGTATTATGTAAACAATATAATGTACAAACATCAACAGGCCTATTAATATTTATAAATATGTTATGTATAAATAAATGTATAAATTTATGATAATAAAATGTGTTTATTTATGTGCAGATGAATTTGTTTATATAATAATTACAAATTGTTTATTATTGCTTCATGAACTGAGAATATTATGGTTAGGAGACTCTCTTGTAGTCATTCAGTTATTTATTTATTTACTTGTTTTATATGTGTTAGTATGACTTTAAAAAGGAATAAGCAGTTTTGGCGCCACAAAGTTTATTTAAGTAGCAGATAAACATGAAAGTAGTAGTTCTGATGAAGAACAGTAATGGTTGAAAGCGCTTAACTCTAACTTTGTATGCTACATTTGTTCATTTGTTTGTTTGCTAGTCTGCTTGTTGTTCCAGTTCGTGTTCGTGTTCATGTTTTATGTCAATAAACTGTGGATTATATTTGGCAGTCGTTGGCACTTATTGGTGTGTTCCAGGCTTTCTTTGAAAATTTGCAATGAACAAGGATGGTAGTTACCTGACATATCATCTATCCAGAACATATGCCAGCCACTGCTAAATGTTCCATAAACCCTTCAGTAACTCCATAGATCTACACACAAATCCACCACACATTCAAAAACGTTCTCCAATATCAGCCTATAAATTTTAGGGGAGCAAGTATGCCACCTCCTTTAAGGCAGGTCCAGCCTTGTGGATCTCTGCCATCAAGATCAGTGCTTTCAGTTACTCCATTGACATAGAAGGATAAAGCCCTCACTACAGTCCAGTTGACCCAGGTTTGATTATCAGCATGGGTGACTGAGACTGAAGGAGCTGGAAAGAGGATGGGCAATCCCATCCTGGGAGTAGGGGAGGAGTATTTACTTGGACACAAAAAAATGGTTGGAGCTTTCTGGCAGAGAACAGGAATCCCTCTGTGATATACTACAGCCAAGGGGGTAGTAGCATGCTGATGTCAGCTCCCAGTGGAAGTGGGGAGTTGATCAGTGCAGTCTGCCTATTGCACAATCCCACAGAGGTTGTTAGGGCTCATGCCCTGAGGGAGCAATTAGAGGTAGGCTTGAGAAGTAAAAACCCTCCAGCTGGATAGAAGACAGCATACCTCCCAGGACACCTTCAGGATCCTTGCTGGCCCTGGCAGTAAAAGTCAGTAATAATCTGGTGGTTGATTGGAGTGGCCAGTAGAACCAGTGAAGGATGTAGGGCACTAGGACACCTGTACAGATGAAAGTAGATGTGAAAAAGGGGAGCAAAAAAAGTATGTATTATTTACATCCTACTGCTGCAGGGTCATATGGAGTACATCACAACATCACTGGGACCAGTTTTGTTCTCCAACTTCAGTTAATGCCCCCCCTAGTCAAGGCCTTTGGAGTTTATAGCAGAACAGTTACATAGCAGAACCCATCTTGCCTATGGACTGCTAACACTGAACTTCCTGCAGATTTCATCACCAAGTAATGGGCCAAGATGAATTTAATTTTGAAACCTACCGCATGAGATCTTTATTCTTAGCTGGTGCAAAACAAGCAAGTAATTCTCAACGTCCTTCCTATCTAACTTTTGATTGAAACATTTTAGCTTGTATTGCCCGGTTACTTATTTGATATTTACATTGCAAAGTGCTTCTACTAAGAGCATTACTCATTTTTCTGCTTTCCTTAACTCTTCCAAACTACTTATGAAATGAGCTGATAGCAGACATTCTCCATTTTATTCCATTCATGCAGTGGGTTTTGTTACACTTTTAAGGATTTCATTATTTCATGTGGTCTCAGCCTGATTGGCTTATGCTCCGTTTCTATCATAGCTTTCGTATTACACATTTTTTTTTCTGAAAAAAACATCCCACAGTCTTTAAAATGGTCAGCACAGTATTGTCTGCAAAATATATTACATAATTCAATTTCTAATTGTTTTCTCATGAGTTGTGGAACCCTTAAATGGCTTCCTTTTTATCTTGAAATGGTCATAATTCAATATGGTTCTAAGAGAAAGTCATATAGCTGGAGTATAATGTTTTCATTAAATAAACTATTTTGAGTCACGTTTCATTTTGTATCTTCTTCATTGTCTTAACTTCATATAATTTAGAAAGTTATAAAAATACTGGGGAACCTTCAGAAAAAGGCAATGCTTATGCAAAGCACTAATTAACTTGAGATAGTGTTTTTTATCTAATTTCATGCTTGAAGAACGAGAGTTAATATGGCAGGTTAGACTAAATGCCTTTTCAAGCCCTGGATTAAATGATTCTTGTAACATCTCTTGTCTTTTAAAACGTAAGAGTTTGATTAGATGAATTATTGGGTTATCCTGGATACACTTGACGAATCTATTTCTTGGTATAGCAATAGGTGTTTAATAAGTTTGTTATATGTATATATCTCCCACATATGTAGTTTGGTTTGGGTTCACTATGCATATATTTTTGAGGGAAATGGATACATCACGGATAAAGCTCACACATATACATATACTTGTTTACATAGATAAATATAATGTTTACAGCATCATATTTACTTTTTTAATGTTTTAAAAAACTGTAGGAATATGGATAAATTGATGTGGTTTACTCTTTTTAGCTTATTTTAGTTTGTAATAATTTACTCATTGAACACGTAGAGTAGATGAAGCATATTTTTATGCATTATCTAAGAGTGACTAATGAGCTGTTTGTGTGTGTATATTGTTTATTTCTATTTACTATTTTTTTATTGTTGTACTTGGAGGGTATGAGTGGTTCTAGATTTTTGATTTAGGCTGACTTTTAGAGTTTTGCATATAACATAATGAATTTGTTGCTTTAATTACTTTTTTTGGTCATGTATAACTTGTCAGCTGATGGTGGTCATATGATCGCAATTTAGCTATTTAAATTTGTAATGAACTTACTAGAATGAATCTGATGAAGTTGCCGCATATGCGACAATGAAAAGCACTTTATTCAGTAATAAACAGGTCTTTTGTTTTTTTGTTTCGTCTCCACTGTTGGATTCTTTGTTATTTTATTTTTACTAGTTCGTTGTTTTTCATTTGTTACTTATGGCGTCTGGAATATCCAACAGTCCTGTGAGCCCAAACCTGTTTGCATCACAACAATTACAGTCGGAATTGTTGAACCTTATTTCTCTCTTGAACGCTATGAACCAGCATATGGATTAATTTTCTTCAAGGTTGGACAAGGTGGATGTTACTTTATCTCAAAAATATTCCAGCCCGGAAAGACAATTGCACGATGTCAACAATGTGCATGTTTATGGGAGCCCTACAATAAGACTGGGGCAATGTACAACTGAACCTCTTTTACCTACCACTTCTACGATTAACAACCTTCACAACACGGTTGGTACTCAAGAATCTGTTGGCGTTCTCATTCCAGCAGCTCAAAGAACGCCCAAATCACTTTCAGTTACTTTATATCGGTACCCAGATGAACAAAGGACTGGGTCTCAACAGAGAACAGGGCTTATTGGTGCTCCAGCTTTTAATGATTGGATTACAAACATTTCTAATTTGGTGTTTGCGAACGGCCTTAACCAGGAGCAACCGGCTAGTTCTTCTTCTAATCAGCAGGTCAGTTTTCAGTCACTTAGTGACAAATTGAAACTGTTTGTCAAACTGTTGAAATTAAAGAAACTTCAGCTGGAAGTCACATACTTTAACTCATGTTTGGATCAACATATTGTACCAAAGGGGCTACAATTTCATCAATACCCCACTGGTTTAATAGCGGATTCACCATTCCATTTAGAATTAATGATTTTGTTTGATCAACAAGGTTTTGATCTAATGAATCTTATGATAAAACATTATAATATATAGACTATATCTAAAGGAACTAGGAAATGTGGTTCTTGCAAACAATGTGGACGCATTAATGAAGTAGTAGGTATTAAGCTTGAAGACATTAATAAGACATATGTGAAGTGTAGGGCAGGCAATGGAACACTAAGCAGGTAGTATATATTGCTACATGCCTTGCCTGCCCAGCATTCTATATAGGAAAAACAGAGAGACAAATAAAAAAAAAAAAACGCATATATGAACATTATTATATAAACATATATTTGATAAAGGGGATCAACATTATTTCAAATTTTCTATTATTGATCAGGTAGATAGTCTCGCATGAGGTGGGAACTGGGAAGTGCTTTTAGCAATGAAAGAAAGCAGGTGGCAGATACTCACAGATGCCACAAGATTCCCAGGTATTAACGAAAGTATCAGTATTAAACCATTTTTAGTTCTTGGTTAGAATTAATATTGTTGTTATTATGACTCAATTTTAGGACTCTAATTGATATTAGTTATATTAATTAATGCACATACATATGTCTGTTGCTGTTATATATACATCTTTTTAGAATGAATTTTTATAGTTAAAATTATATTTATATAGTATCATATAGTAAAGATATTTGCTTAGATATATACATAGGGATAGATTTTATGATTTTATGAATATTTAAATGGATTTTTATAGGAGGATGTTTCTTTAAGTTTTTTGGTTTGTAAATTGTTGGCGCCTAAACAGCTATTTAAACTATGGTAATTTCTATTATCTTGGTTCTGAAGAAGTCTGTATCATAACAGATGAAAGCGCTTAACCAGTCGGGTGTTTGTATTGTATAAATTAATAAAGGAGCTTCACTGTTCGAGCTGTACTGAAGTTTTTTGGTCCTGCACCAGCAGTGTTTTGGGATATTCTATCATACCAAAGGGGCTACGATTTCATCAATACCCCACTGGTTTAATAGCGGATTCACCATTCCATTTAGAATTAATGATTTGTTTGATCAACAAGGTTTTGATCTAATGAATCTTATGATAAAACATTATAAAATACAAAATGAGACTTTGACTAAAGAGGTTTCAGCTTTGAATATGGAAATTACTTCAGACATTGACTTTTTGAGATATAAATACGACTATGAAAGATGCTTTTTTAGTATAGACCAGCTGTTAGAGAGACTTAAACAAAATAAGGTCAAGAAGATGAACAGGGATAGAAATGCATATGATACTGGCAATGCTTATCCCAAGCCATCTAGTGCACAGGTAGCAACTGCCCTTTGTGTTAACACATTGCCCTCACATTCGACCAGTGAGGGCACTGATACTAACAATTTCGACAGTCTAGATCCTGTGGACGTAGTTGGGAGTGATTGTCCTGTGAGACGTAGTGAACGGATTCGTAACCAAAATTATAACACCAATACACCTTCTGAACTACATAATGGAAACGGTAGAAATAGAATAAATCAAAATTTTCACGAAGCCAAGAACACAGGCGCGATTCCGAAAAAGAACTTCAATCGCAACCAAAGGACCAAACTAAACAACAGGTTCAGGAGATAGGGGAAGAAGATGTCTCAGGGGGTAGACATACTTTCGAATTCAACTGGGGACTTTAAAATTTTCAATTACTCATCTATGAAAATCGACCCTGTACTTATTGACTTATTAGCAAAGGGTAATACCTTTGTTCCAAGTAGACCCTCTAGCTTAGTGCATCTTGTTTTTGATCTTAAGCTTTTTGTTAGAAAGTTGAATTTAATGGCTCTCTTTGGCAACACTGTTAATTCTAACCAAGGATTGAGAGTCCCAAGTACTGTTAACCCACCCCTACACCAAACTTTAAGAACTTTTGAACAGGTGTGTGAGCTTGACTTTCGACACTTCTTGAAAGAACCTAATATTGGTGGACTAGATATGAGATCTATTATTACCCCATATGAAAAAGAAATGTTGCATTTTTTAAGATCATCGCCTGTCAGAGTGGTGAAACCCGATAAAGGGGGGGGGGGTAGCCATCTTTGACCAGGTTGATTATAACAAAAGAATTCATTCTTTGTTATGCAGTGAAGTATATTCAAAGGCTTCACTGAATGAAGTGAATACGGCATACAGCCAGATTGAGTTATTTTAATGATCTTTTTATTGTGTCAATAATAGATATTGACACCTTTAACTATATTTCACTTCCCTGGCCTAAGATTCCTGTGTTATTTGGTATTCCTAAAGTCCACAAAGATACAACGGACCCACCCATGAGACCCCTTATTGATGGAAGAGGCTCCATCACATATCCCTGTGCTAAGGTACTGGATTAGATTCTAAAAAAATATATCTTGTCAGAACCACAGGTCTGTAAAGACTCTTGGTCGTTTTTAGAAAAAATTAACAACTTGGGGTTTGACCGAGACAATAACTTTTTAACTATTGACGTGAAATATCTTTATACTTCAATCCCACATATGGAGGGTATTGAGTGGGTCAGCCTCATGTTGAAATCTAAAAATGCTCCAACACATGAGATCCATTCTGTAGAAATTTTGTTGGATGTTATCTTAACTAACAATTTCTTCTTGTTTGACAATGAGTTTTACTTACAAAAATGCAGGGTAGCTATGGGTTCACCCTGTGGAGCCAGCTTTGCAAATATTGTGATGGCATTCTGGGAAAATGAATTCAATTTCAAGAATATTCAACACAGGGTGAACCTTATGTTTTATACAAGATTTTTAGATGACATATTTGTCATTTATAAAGGTAATAAACAGCAAGCTCAATCATTTGTTTCTTACTTAAACTCTAGTACTGAATTTTTTAAATTTACATCAAACTTCAGCACAAGTTATATTGACTACTTGGACTGTAAATTATTTAAGGACACTATCAATGAAAATATATGTGTCTAGAATATTCATAAAAGAGACATATTCTAACTCGTTTCTTCACTTTTCAAGTAGTCACCCCTTCCATCAAAAGTGGTCTATAGTTAAGGGACAACTCATATGAGCAGCTAGGATGGTTTCGTTAGATTCTGACTTTAGTGATGAATGTTTGCAACTGAGCAGCATGTTCAACAGAGAGGTTATCCTACCCATTTAGTTTGGTCTTTAGTTGCAGAAGTAACTCACAAGAGACATACTGGCCATATAAAGCCATTACTTAACAAAAGAACAATAGCTGATACGTGTAATAACGGGGTTGGCTTAGTTGACACTAGTGGCGAGTACCCACTGTTGGAGCATCCCCAGGAAGATGGAATCAGTAATGATTTTTGAATGAGTTTCATCACTTCTTTTAGCAAAGACAGCAATATGGTTCGACTCATTCTTTATAAAAACTGGGAATTTATTTCCCTCTACAGGTCTTTAGTTAACAAATTTGGCCAGTTACCTAAATTAGTTTTCAAGAAAGGTGCCAATCTTAAAAAACTGTGGTTTCCTTTTTGAAACAAGTTGGGATGACTATATGTGGGTGCTGTAAGATGTGTAGATTCATGGAGATAGGGGAAAGCTTCTACATTAATGGCAAAAGATACAAACTGAGGAGTAAATTTCACTGTAACTCCAAACAGGTAGTATATGTAGCTAGGTGCCAATAATGCCCAGCTTTTTACGTTGGGAAGACCGAACATAGGTTAAGAGATAGGGTCTACGAACATACTTATGCTATAGAAAGAAAAAAAGAAGAGAGCTCTTTAGTTAGACATCTAGCTGTTTATCATAATCACAACTTTTTATTTAAAGCTATTGATCAGGTTTATATGGACCCTAGGGGTGGTCCGTTTAACCTGATGCTTGAAGAACAAGAGTTAATATGGCAGGTTAGACTAAATGCCTTTTCAAGCCCTGGATTAAATGATTCTTGTAACATCTCTTGTCTTTTAAAACTTAAGAATTTGATTAGATGAATTATTGGATTATCCTGGATACACTTGACAAATCTATTTCTTGGTATAGCAATAGGTGTTTAATAAGTTTGTTATATGTATATATCTCCCACATATGTAGTTTGGTTTGGGTTCAATATGCATATATTTTTGAGGGAAATGGATACGTCACGGATAAAGCTCACATGTGACAGATATACATATACTTGTTTACATAGATAAATATAATGTTTACAGCATCATATTTACTTTTTTAATGTTTTAAAAGAACTGTAGGAATATGGATAAATTGATGTGGTTTACTCTTTTTAGCTTATTTTAGTTTGATGTAATAATTTACTCGAACACATATAGAATAGATGGAGCATATTTTTATGCATTATCTGAGAGTGACTTATGAGCTGTTTGTGTATGTATATTGTTTATTTCTATTTACTAATTTTTTTATTGTTGTGCTTGGAGGGTATGAGTGGTTCTAGATTTTTGATTTAGGCTGACTTTTAGAGTTTTGCATATAACATAATGAATTTGTTGCTTTAATTACTTTTTTTGGTCATGTATAACTCGTCAGCTGATGGTGGTAATATGATCGCAATTTAGCTATTTAAATATATAATGAACTTACTAGAATTAATCTGATGAAGTTGCCGCATTCGCGACAACAAAAAGCGCTTTATTCAGTAATAAACAGGTCTTTTGTTTTCGTGTTTCTCCTCCACTGTTGGATTCTTTATTTTATTTTTACGAATCCATATTCCTGCAGGCCTTCTGCTCTCAGCCCTATACTACTTGGGTGAAACCCCCCTGCCGATGAGTTGGTCAAGCTCATCGTGCAGCGGGCATGGAAGAACCCTGACTCCACTGAGGCCATCCCCAGGAGATCAGATAAGATACTCTCCCTTCCAAGAGGATCAACCCCATTGGGCAAGAGGTTTGCCAGTAGATGCTATAGTAGTGGCAGCAGCCACAAAAAAGGACCTTGTGGAGGAAAGTCCTGCTGTTCACCCACCCAAAAGAGAGTCCCAGGTGGTGGACAGGTTAGGGAAGCGAGTTTTTGTGTCAGCGACCTTTGCTGTCAGGTCTCTGAACTTTCTGGCACATTTTACGAGGCTCCAGAGAGATCTCATCTCGAGCTCTGTGGAACCCTCGCAGGTTAAGTTTCGGATGGGGCACATGATAAAGTTGCTTCCCAACTTGCCACCCTAGAGTCAATCTCCAATTCTTCCATGAGGTTGCTGTCCCACGCAACCGCTGGAGTGGCTAGAGCTGCAGTTGCAGGCATAGTTATGAGACACCATGCCTGGATCCGCATTTGTGACCTCGTGGACTCCTTCAAGTCTTCCTTTTTAAACGCCTTTATCGAACCATCAGCTTTGTTCTGTGCTAAGGTCAAGGATACATTAGCCAGGTGCGAACAGGGTGGGAAGACCTTGTCTGCCATAGGTCTACATTTTTCCAAAGCTCAGCGTTCCTTCTCCAAGAGCCAGAGGAGTGGAAAGATTTGGCACAAGAAGTCTCAAGGTCCTTTCCATGACGCACGTGGTCAGGACTCCCCCCAGAGGCAGAGAAGGTTCCAATAATGGAAGACACCCCTTTTGGGGCAGAAGGGGTCCTCGAAATTAGGACTCCAAAGATTCTTTCTCGGGAAGACCATATCAGCGCTCCTGAAGCGCTGCTTGATTGCTTTCCTCTGGAAGCAGTCGGGGCATGTTTCTCTCTGCACCAAGCTGCCTGGCTCTCCATTACAAATGATCAGTGAGTGCAGAGAATAATTTCCAGAGGCTTTCACATTCCCCTAATCTCTTATCCAAGACCTCCGAAATCCCTTCCCGAAGTTCCTCCCAGTCAAAAGGAGGAGGCAGCTTCTGAAATATGAAAGCTATGTCAAAAATGAGTCATCCAGCAGGTCCCCCCAGACCAGTGTGGATCAGGGTTTTACTCAAAATTCTTTTTAGTGCCAAAGAAGACCGGGGACTGGAGGCCCATTTTGGATCTCAGCCAGCTAAACAAATCAGTGGTTCAGACCAAGTTCCGCATGGTCAAGATTCAATCCATCCTCCCCTTTCTGTGGGAGGGTGTGTGGATGTGCCCGTTAGATCTCTGGGATGCGTATTACCACATCAGAATGGACAAGCGCTCCAGGAGTCTCATTCACTTTCAGCAAGGAGCCAATCACTGCTAATTCAGAGCCTTGCCATTCGGTCTCTTGACAGCCCCCAGAGTGTTCACGCAATGCGTAGCAGTGGTCACAGGTCATCTGAGACTTCAGGGATTCCAGGTGTTTCTGTATTTAGATGATTGGCTCCTCTCCACCCCCATCAAGCGCCTTCTGGTCAGGGCCCTCCTCTACACTCTAGTTCTAGCAGAGTCACTGGGCATTACCATCCACTGGGAAAAATCCAACCTTCAGCCCTCACAACAATTGGAATTTATAGGGGCAATATTCAACACTTAATCAAGTCTGGTCTCTCTTCCCCCGCATAGGCTTCAGAGATTAAGAGCACAAGTTCAAGTGATACTCTGTCGAAGAAAGTTGTCTGCAAGGGAAGTTCTTCAGGCTCTGGGGTCTATGGCAACAGCCATCCCAATTGTTCCACTAGGCAAATTACACATGAGACTACTACAATGGCTCCTTCTGTCCCAGTGGATATCCAGTCTTCATCCCCTGAGCTCACAGATTCTCATCACCAACACCTGCAAACAAGATCTCCTCTGGTGGATGAGAACAGATGAAAATCTTTGGTGTCGCCCCTTCCAGGCTCCCCGCCACAGTGGGCCACTTCCAGGAAAAGTCAGTCCAAGGCACGTGGTCCAGCATAGAGGTCAACTTGCATATCAATGTCCTGGAGTTAAGAGCGGTGCTATTGGTTTTGCAAGCATTCCACCCGTTCCTTCTGTCCGGAACGATTGCTATCTAGTCAGACAACATGTCCATTGTCTGGTACATAAACAAACAGGAAGGGACCAAATCCTACCCCCTATGTCACGAAGCCATGAGAATCTGGCATTGGGTGATAGCTTCCAACCGCTTTCTGATTGCAACGCATATCCCGGGGAGCTCCAATGTGATTGCGGGCAGGCTAAGCAGAAGCATCCTCCGTCCTCACGAGTGGTCTCTCAATCTGAGTGTGACAGCAGAAATCTTCAGCCATTGGGGCCAGCCATGCTGTGATCTTTTCACCTCCTCCTCAAACACAAAATGCAGCAGCTACTTGCCCTCTTTCCTCCTCATGGGGAGTCACCGAGAGACGCTTTGATTCATGATTGGCCCATGGCTCTCCTTTATCCTTATCCTCCGATTCCTCTGATCTCCCATTTTCTAAGGAAAGCTATTCGGTTGAGAAGCAAAGTAATCCTCATTGCCCCATTCTGGCATCGTCAAGTGTGGTTTCCCTTCCTCTGAGCTCATCTGTTACAGCCTCCTTGGATCCTAGATACTTATCAGGATCTCATATCTCACCCACAAGGGCTGACTCCACCGAATCTATCCACTCTCAAGCTGACGGTTTGGATGTTCTTCGTCTCCCATTGCTGCAGTCCTTACATATGGGTATTCCGCTGTCCACAATCGGCCCGAATACCAAAGGGCTAGAACCGGCGTCGGTCATCGGCGCCCGAGACTGACGTCAGTACGTGCCAGTACAAATGCGCATGACCGACGCCATAACCTCAGTCTTTCTTGCCGCGTGGTCCTAAGCAGAAGCAACATTTGCAAGTGCCGTTCGGCGTTCTGGAATTGTCGGTTTTCGAGTTTCAGACCGGAGACCAAATTGGGCTAAGTACCCCGTTGGGGACACTTTTGTCTTTTTCTTGCCTCAGTATTGACGGATGTCAGAAAAAGTTAATAACTGTATTTCTTGTGGGAAACAGATTCCTCATAGGGATTACCATTCACTCTGTATTCCTTGTTTGGGGCCTGAGCACGACGTTGTTGGGTGTCGCTTTTGTGCTACTTTTAACAAGCGTACTATTAAACGTTGGTTGGACTGTGCTAGGCTGGTGTTTGGTAAACGTAATTACAACATGCCGTCGGATTCGCCGACGCCTGGTTCTTCTAAAAAACGCAAAGAGAAGTCTTTGCGGTCCAAACAGGATGAGTCGTCCACTCGGACGCGGTTCTGGAGAACCACTGACTACTTCAGCGGCTCCTTCTGAAAGTTTACCTGAGTCTCAAGGGGAGCCTTTGTTACTACAGGAAGTGGCTTCTCCTGTGTTAGGCCAGGCTGAGGGTGCTTCTCTAATGTCAGTGGTTCCCTCCCCTCATAGGGTAGTTAGGCCTCCTCCTTCTCAAAGCAAAGCCCATTCTAAGTCTAAGTCTGCCCCTGCTGGTGCTAGTCCCCAGGGTCCAGCTCCTAGGAAGCACATGTTAAAGATGGCCAAAGATTTGATTACTTTAATTAGGGGTTCTATGCCCCCCCCTGCGAAGAGGCCCAGGGTAGAGACAGAGTTGGAGGGTCTTCCAATGAGTCAGATTCCTCTGTAGAAGAACTTCAGGATTTCCCTCCCTATTCTGATTCGGAGGCTGAGGACACTACTCCCTCTGCGTCCCCTCCAGAAGATTTTTCTTTCTCTGAGACTTTGCATTCCATGAGGGAACATTTAAAATGGGAGGGCCAGGATTATTCTGATTCTCGAAAAAGGCTAAGAGAATTCTTGTTTTTGCCTCAGCATAGGCCCTTGGCTATTCCCCCTGTACTGGATGTTGTTCAGGATGTATTTTCTGAGGCTGCCCTTAACCCAGATTCTCTGCCTCCTGCCCCGGTTAAACCAGATAGATACTACAGGGTTCTGGAAGCTCACAAGTACTTATATAAGAGTCCTAGGGCTGATCCAGAAACTATTACTCAAGGCCCCAAAGGTGTTAGGGCTTCTGTGGTTAGGAATCCAGTTCCTCTGGACAAGGATGCTAGGGCCCTGGATAGGTGGGGTAAAAAACTGTATACCTCGTCTACTTTGGCTATGAGAGCTTTAAATTGTCAGTTTCATATGCTCAGGTATCAAAATTATTTGCTGGGCCAATTGAAATGTAAAGTAGATGCTTTAGCTGAAGGTGTTGAATGTAAGGAGCTTCAGGATTTAGTGCATGCTTCAGACCAAGTTGGTAAGCATTCTTTGAAGTGTGGTTTTGATGCTTTACAGGCTCCTTCCAGGGTGGCTGCTACTAGTTCAGTTGTTCGCAGGCATGCCTGGCTTAAAGATCAGACCTTGTCGGAGCATGTTAAGGCTCGAATTATGGATGCTCCTCTGCAATCTGATGTTCTTTTTGGCCCTCCAGTAGAATCAGTTTTGAAAAAAATGGAGGAAAAAGCTAAGTCTATGCAGACAGTTAAGGACTTTTTACAGGTTCAGCCCCCTAAGTTCAGTAGGAATTGGCCTGCTAAGGGATGGTCTTTCCCCTCTTCGGATTATCAATCTAGGGGCAGGTCGAGGCGAGGTAGAGGTAGGGCTTCCTCTCAGGGCCCTGTTACTTCTAGGTCTTTGAGTTCTTCTACCCCTTCTGCTGGGAGGGCAGGGGTCAGTCCTTTTGAAACAGACCCAATGACCTTTGTCTTCAGCTGCCGGACTCTGCCTTGCTGGCAGCTCCTCTAGGAGGAAAACTGGGACTTTTCAAAAGGAATTGGCATTTGGTTACCCAAGACAAATGGGTATTGGACATAATAAATCGAGGCTACAAATTTTATTTTCACACATTCCCTCCTTTCAAAGGTATGCCGGATGTGCCTCATCAGCAAAGACTGGAAGCACAGGCACAAATTTCTTCTCTGCTTCAGTTGGGAGCAATACAGGAAGTACCTTCTGCAGAAAGAGGCACAGGGTTTTATTCCCGTCTTTTCTTAGTGCCAAAGAAAGGAAATACTTGGAGGCCAATTCTGGATTTGTCCATTCTAAACACCTTTCTGGAAATACCAAAATTCAAGATGTTAACACTGCAACAGCTGTTACCTATGCTGGGCAAAGATCACTGGATGGTGACTCTGGATCTCAAAGAGGCCTATCTTCACATTCCTATCAGGCCCAGTTGCAGAAAATTCCTGAGATTTCGGAATGGGAATTTGCATTATCAGTTCTCTGCATTGCCCTTTGGCTTGTCTACTGCGCCCAGGGTATTCACAAAAGTCCTGGCTCCAGTAATAGCTTTTCTCAGACTAACAGGAATTCAAATTTATCCTTATCTGGACGACTGTTTGATTCTGGCTCAAGGCAAGCACGAACTTCTTCAACATCTGCAGTATGTAATGACAGTTTTAAGTTGCCTAGGGTATTCTGTGAACGAAATAAAGTCCAGTCTAGTACCCTCACAAGAGATGTGTTTTCTGGGTGTAAGACTGAATACAGCTGCTCAGATGGCATTTCTTACCCCGGACAAACAAATAAATCTTCACCTATACTTCTGACAGCTATCAGTAATGTCCAGGCTGACTGCAAGGACAGTCCTTCAAGCCTTGGGGTTCATGGCATCTTGCATTCTAGTACTTCCCAATGCCAAACTGCATATGAGGAAGCTACAATGGTATCTCAAAAGCGTTTGGACTCAACACAGCCACGATTTGGACACTGTCATTCGGATTCTACCTTGCATTCAGAAAGAATTTCTGTGGTGGGCTCAGGAATGTCACCTAAACAAGGGGCTCTCTGTGACCCAACCAGAGGCAAGTCAGATATTGACGACAGATGCCTCGGAGTCAGCCTGGGGAGCTCATTTCAGAGGAAAATGGATTCAAGACCTTTGGCCCCCAGAGCTACTTCACTTGCATATCAACATGAAAGAGATGCTGGCAGTTCAGTTTGCTTTGGAAGGATTCAAGAGCCTACTTCAACCAGGACTGGTGTTGATTCGAACAGACAACACAACTGTCATGTGGTACATCAACAAGCAGGGGGGAACTCATTCTTACCCTCTTTGCAGACAAGCAATGCTGTTATGGGAAACTGCTTTGAATCTGCACATCACTCTTCGAGCACAGTTTCTGCCAGGAGCACAAAATTCGTTAGCAGATGTTCTGAGCAGACAGATTGCGGATCCTCACGAATGGAAATTGGACCCTCAGGTATTTCTTCAGTTGACCAGGGCTTGGGGAACTCCAGACATAGATCTGTTCGCTTCTCCTCTGAATTTCCAACTGCCACTGTTTTGCACAAGGCTGTTTCATCCAAAAGCCTGGAAAATAGATGCACTATCCTTCAGTTGGAACAACCTTCACGTGTATGCTTTTCCTCCTTTGCCTCTTCTTCCAAAGGTGCTGTTGAAAGTCAGGAGGGACAAACCTTGCATGATCCTTATAGCACCGGATTGGCCTCGTCAGCATTGGTACCCTCTGTTGAGGAGCTTAATTCATGGAACACCTTGGCCATTACCTCAGATTCCTCACTTATTGTCTCAGGAAAACAATATTTTCTCAATGTCAGGGTGCAATCCCTACACCTGACAGCCTGGCGCATTCTGTTTTAGAGAAGGAGGGCCTTCAGCTCCCTCAACAAGTTTTGGATGTTATTTTGGAAGCCAGGCGTCCTAGTACTCGAAACGTTTATGCTGATAAATGGAAGAGAATTTTTCTTTGGAGTTCAGCTAAAGGCTTTGATGTCAAATTGCCTAATTTGAGTTGTACATTGCAATATTTGACTATTTTATTGGACAAGGGTTTGTCCTTCTCTTCTGTAAAAGTGCATGCTGCAGCTATTTCTGCTCACTATGATTGTGACCCTCCTTTATTTTCACATCCATTGGTTAAACAGTTTCTTAGAGGGGCAAAGAATATAAGACCCCCACGGAGGGCTCCTACTCCTACCTGGGATCTTAATTTTGTTTTGGAAAAGCTGACTCTGCCTCCTTTTGAACCTGCAGCTACAGCTGAATTGAAGTTGTTGTCTTGGAAGACTGCTTTTTTATTGGCTGTTACTTCTGCTAGAAGGGTATCTGAATTACAGGCCCTCATGGCAGTGGAACCTTTTCTGATTTTTCACAAGGACAGAGTTTCCTTACATACTAATCCTACTTTTCTGCCTAAAGTGATTTCTAATGTGGCATTGAACCAATCTATACATTTGCCTACTTTTTATGCTGACCCCCAAAATGAAGGGGAAAATGTTTTGCATTCTTTGGATGTACATAGGCAGTTAAGGTATTATTTGTTCAGAACCAAAGAGTTCAAAAGATCTCAACAATTATTTGTTTCGTTTGCTTTGACTTCACGAGGGAAAGCTGTCTCGAAACAAACTATTTCCAAGTGGATTGGCCATTGTATTGCTTTTTGTTACTCTCATCATGGAAAGGAGGTTCCAGTTGGGATCAGGCCTCATTCTACTAGGGCTACGGCCACCTCTACTGCTTTTTTGAGAGGGGTAGCTACTAAAGACATTCTAGAGGCAGCTACTTGGAGTTCTGTACATACCTTTACAAAGCATTATCATTTACCTCTTTATTCTAGGTCTAGGGCTGGGTTTGCCACTGCAATCTTACAGGGCATGTTAGCAGCTCCTAATGCTATTTAGTTGGCCAGCCTCCCTTTTTTCCGTTGCTCTGGGATTCTACCCATATGTAAGGACTGCAGCAATGGGAGACGAAGAACATAGTACAGTTTTGTACCTACCATAAATGTAGATGTTCGAGGATCTCCATTGCTGCAGTCCAATTTTCCCTCCCTCCTTCCCCCCTTTTCTTTTTAGGTTGGGGTTTGGGTGGTGTTTTTTGCATTCTGACATCTGAGGCAAGAAAGACTGAGGTTATGGCGTCGGTCATGCGCATTTGTACTGGCATGTATTGACGTCAGTCTCGGGTGCCGATGACCGACGCCGGTTCTAGCCCTTTGGTATTCGGGCCGATTGTGGACAGCGGAATACCCATATGTAAGGACTGCAGCAATGGAGATCCTCGAACATCTACATTTATGGTAGGTACAAAACTGTACTTTCCTCCACTTCCGTTAGTTGCCAGGCAGGAAACCTTCTCCTCATCTGTCCATGATATTATCCTGGTCTGCCATAAACCAGCCACCAGAAAGCTTTGCAGGGACAAATGGAAAAGATTCTCTATCTGGTCACATAATGGGAAGCTATATCCGTTTTCGGCTCCTGTACCTACTACTCTTCATTATCTTGCTGAGTTGTTCGACAGTGGTGCATCAGCTTCCACCATTCGAGTCCATTTAGCAGCTATTTCCAACTTCCATAATGGTTCAAATGGAGTCACACTTATTTTTCGACTTTGCAAGACCTTCCTCAAGGGAATTTTCCACAGCAGACCTCCCATCAGGCAACCGGTGGAGGCATGGAATCTCTCCCGGGTTCTTCAGTCTCTCTCTCTCTCTACCACCTTTTGAGCCTGCTGCGACATGTGATCTAAAATTCCTGTCATGGAAGTCCTTATTTCTGGTGGTGGTCACTTCAGCCAGACGAATATCTGAGTTGCAAGCCTTATGTATCAAGAGCCCTTATGTGATCTTTCATAAGGACAGAGTATCACTTCGTACTAACCCATCCTTTCTCCCCAAGGTGGTTTTCAACTTTTCTATTAACCAGTCCATTTAGCTCCCTGTATTTTTTCCAAATTATTGAAACGAGGGAGAATACTGCCTACATTCATTGGATGTTCATAGACAATTACGTTTCTACCTGGACAGAACTAAGTCCTTTTGCAAGTCGGATCAGCTTTTCATTTCCTTTTCTGGCCCTAGAATGGGATGTGCAGTATTTAAAGTAACTTTGTCAAAATGGCTCCGGGATTGCATTAGCTTCTCATATTCACTTATGAATGAATCTAAGCTTGGTCAAATCAAAGCTCACTCAACTAGGGCTATTGCAGCATTGGTTGCCTTCCACTCTAGGGCCTCCATGGATGACATCTGTGCAGCAGCCATTTGGGCTAAACCCCATACCATCATCAAGCATTACAAATTGGATCTGAACTCCAGGGGAAGAGCGGCCTTTGGCTCAATGGTTCTCAGGAATGTTCTTCCATAAGGGCCACCCAGGTTCTCCAAGAAGCTTGGGATTCTGTCCCATCAGTGATTAATAGGAAGAAGATTAACAACTTCAGATAAAGAAGTTATGTCTTACCATAATGTTCCATCTGAGTTGTTGATCTTCGTCCAGTCATCACACCCTCCCAGCGACCCCCGCCAAAGGCTCCTGGTGGATCTTCTGGGTCTTTGTGGTGTTTCAGGGTTTCTGCACAGAGATGGCCTCTGACTTTCTGTTTTCTCCTATATGTTGCATGCAAACTCGATCTGAGGTAACTGAGTGAAGGGCATTGTGGGTAGCAGCTTAGCTCAAGAGTTTTTGGTGCACGCAAGCTTGGTAGAAGGCTGACTCGGTTCCGAGGGCTCGGAACCGAACCCATCAGTGATGACTGGAAGAAGATCAATGACTCAGATGGAACATTATGGTAAGACATAACTTCTTTTTTTACTGTGTTAATACTTTGTGCAAGGGTTACATTTTATTCTTCCAAGCAAACCTATCTGATTTGTTTAATCTTCAATTCTTTCATTCATGTATTCATTCATTCACTTTCTGATGCATACCTTATCCTTTTCAGTGTCATGAGATAGCAGAAGCGTATCCAGCATATTCAGTATGCATAACATAGAGAAACAGTATTAATGAGACTTCAGTCATTTACAGAATGTTCCTACTGGCAAACACACACAAACACAGATACACACAAGCACACACGTGTGAATGTGCATACACACACAAATACAAACACACCTGTGGACAATAGAGTGGATTGTCAGTTCACCTGCTGCATGTTTTTGGAATACTAAAGAGCTCCATAATAACACTAGTTCTCACTTCAGTTATGTAAATATTCTAGGGCGAATCACATCAGGCCCAATTAGTTCATATATCTCTGTTTTTTGAAATGTCATGTGTGAATGGACTAGGATCATTGTCTCCCTCATCCCAGTTTTCCACACTGGATATAGTAAATTCCGTTCTTTTCATCAGGCAATATATTGAAGTATTCACTTAATAGCACTCGCTTTTTTTTTCACTGACAGTGGCCCCCATCCATTTTATTAAGCTCCTGTACATATTCTTTTTCCCGTCTTTACTCATGGTGCAGCTGTAAAACATTGAGTGGTATTCATATTGAAAGTCACAGCAGTAACACAACTTATTCTGCACAGATAATCCAAGTTATGCTGCAGGGCTATTAAGTGATTCAAAGTCATGCACATTTCCAACACTGCAATATCTAAATAAAAGAGAAAATGCATGACTATGAGTTATTCAACAGCACTGTTTGAACATCTACTCAACTGAGTATCCTACCAACCTCTGCTTGTAGGTACAGCAAACACCTAGAAGAAACACAGATGTGTATCCCGTCAGACACACATGGATGCACATAAATACAGGTGGTATCAGACAGTGGTGCACACACATTTTGAGACATATAGGTTTATTTATTTTTTTATTTATTTTATTTTACATTTGTTAACCGGGAAAGTCCGACTGGATATAGGTCCATTTTCAGCAGAGGCCCGGGGAGGAAAGCTCCAGACATACTTACATGGATACATACAGTGAAATATTACAAAATGGACATTTGTTCAACTATAGATACACGCATATTCAAGATTTTCTAGAATACATACAGGAAATATTTAGAAATTATTAACTTTTAAGGGAGAACACATACATTTTTATTAGTACGCATACATTTTAGTAGTACATGGTTGTGCCAAGCTATCATCCTTTTCTTAGTACTTTCCAGTAGGTAAAAGACGTAATCAAGTTTCTAAATCAGTTAATGAATCATAACTGAGTGGCGCAGGGCTGCATTTATCCCACTCCACAAGGGGGGGATCCACCTTGGATCCCAGAAACTACCGTCCCATCAGTCTGACGAGCCTTATCTGCAAGGCCATGGAGCGTATTATCATGGAACTTATAAATAAAGACATTGGCAACCTTCAAACACTGGACCCCACCCAGTTTGGGGTCGTGAAGGGCCGATCTTGTCTCCCGAACCTGATTGACTTCTTCAAATCAGTCTCCAGAACCATGGACAAGGGTAAGGTACACAGCCTATCTAGACCTCGCTAAGGCCTTTGACAACATCCCCCACTCTGGAATCATAGATAAACTTACTAAGCTGGGCATTAATCCCTACATCACCCAATGGATTGCCAACTGGTTTACTGACAGAACCCACACTGTAAAAGTAGCCGACTCCAAATCTAGCTCCAGACAAGTGACAAGTGGAGTACCTCAGGGTTCAGTCCTGGGACCGCTCTTGTTTGGCATCTACTTCTCTGAAGTACAGCCAACACTAAGGGACTCTGGCTAACAAAGTTTGCAGATGACTGCAAACTGGGAGCCATTATTGAATCCTCAAACGATGTGGATACTCTACAAAAGGGCCTTACATAAACAGATGCTTGGTGCCAGAGCCATGGGTTCAAGCTCAATGCCAAAAAATGTATAGTTATCCCCTTTGGGAAAAAAACATGTACCCATGAATTACCACATAGGTGGCAGTACACTAAACACCGAAAGTTTGATAAGAGACTTGGGGACATAGGTGGACAGTGGTCTCACCTTCGATAACCACATCGCCACAACAGGAAATTTGGCACACCTCATCACTAAGGGCTTTTCATCCAGAAAAAAGGAGGTCATTGTCCCACTGTACTCATCCCTCATTAGGCCCATTATAGAATATAACACCCCGTTTGGTATGTACCTCTCAAGACATCTGCAGCAACTGGAAGGGCCGCAGAAGTACCTCACTAAAAGAATCACAGGCCTAAAGCAGATGCCCTATGCTGACCGCCTTAAAAAACTCCAGCTATACTCTGTCGCATATCGTCTACTCAGAGGCAATCTCTGCTTAACATACAAGGCCATGTCAAACCCAGAGCTGTTGGACATGCTACACTTAAAGAAATCCCAATCCCTCAGAGCCACACGCTCCAGGGATCTAAACCTTGTCATCACAATAAACAAAACATGCTGGAGGGATAGGTTCCTGACCCAGAGACTCCCCAGACTCTGGAATTGACTGCCCATACATGTCAAGCAGAGTGCCTCTTTGGCCCTCTTCAAAAGGAACCTTGACGATTGGATGGGAGAAAGGAAATTCACCCCTGGGATCACGTCAGTCTCCCTGCTAGACAGGGGTCCAGGGAAGTAAATAGTGTAGGAAGAAATAGCCAGGGAATTGTTATAGGTTCATAGGTTCATAGGTTTATACTAGGCTATCTGCCCTAAGGCATTTATAAGCCTAGCCCAAATTTTTGTGGCTTACGCCACCCCTTATATGAAAAAATACTGTGCCCATTAGTTTGTTGTGCCTCTGTCCAGCAGTGACACAGAGATGATTCTCGGGGTAAACCTACGATCTCCCATCCACAGGTCTAGATTTCTCTTGAACAGAGTCAGCGAGGTGCTCTGCCTCACATGGACCGGGATTTTATTCCACAGCATAGGGAGTCTCTGAGTGATAAATCTACCCCTCCAGCACGTCCTATTTATATCCGTGCTAAGGTTTAAGTCGCTTGCTCTAGTGGTTTTGGTGGATTTGGATTTTTTGAGGTGGAGCATGTCCATTAATTCCGGGTTGGACATGGCCTTGTATGTCAGGCACATGTCACCTCTGAGCAGACGGTATGCGACTGAATAGAGCTGGAGTTTCTTCAATCTGGCAGCATATGACAGATTTTGGAGTCCCTTTATCCTTTTGGTGAGGAACTTTTGGGGTCTCTCCAATTGCTGCAGATGTCGGGTGAGATACATCCCGAATGGGGCATTGTACTCGATCATTGGTCTGATAAGTGAAGAGTACAGGGGAACAATGACCTCACTAGATCTGGATGTGAATCCTTCATGATCAGGTGGGCAATGTAGAAGGTCTTTCTAACCACTTTAGCAATGTGAGTGTCAAAAGAAAGGCCACTGTCAACCTGGGTCCCCAGGTCCCTGATAACCTCTTCTGTGCTTAGTGGATTGCCACCTATATGGTAGCTTGGGGTTACCTTGTTTTTCCCGAAGGGTATGACTATACATTTTTGGCGTTTAACTTCAGGCCATGGCTCTGGCACCAGCTATCTGTTTCCGTGAGTCCCTTCTGAAGGATATCCATGTCCGATGCACTTTCCACTATGGCGCCCAGTTTGCAGTCGTCTGCAAACTTTGTCAGCCAAAGTCCTCCCATGTTGGCCTGTACTTCTGAGAAGTAGATGCCAAACAATAGGGGGCCAAGGACCGAGCCCTGTGGGACACCACTTGTGACCGGCTTGGAGTCTGACACAGCGCCAGCAACTCTAACCCTGTGGGTTCTGTCCTTAAGCCAGTTTGCAACCCATCTTGTGACATATGGGTTTACATTTAAGCTTGTAAGTTTTTCTACAATACCCGAGTGGGGTATTGTGTCGAAAGCCTTTGCAAGGTCAAGGTAGGCTGTATGGACTGCCTTTCCCTCATCAATGGCCTTGGTGACTGTTTCAAGAAGTCAACCAAGTTCAAAAGGCATGATCTTCCCTTGACAAAGCCAAACTGGGTCGGGTCCAATGTCTGCAAGTCCCTATATCTTTGTTTATGAGCTCCATTATGATCCTCTCCATAGCTTTGCAGACTAGACTTGTTAAGCTTATGGGGCGGTAATTACCAGGGTCCGTGAGGCGCCGCCTTTGTGGAGTGGGACCACAGTTGCCGTCGCCACTCCTTGGGCACGTATCCTGTGGTAAGGCTGAGATTAAACAGCTGCCTTATGTGCGGGTTTAATTCCTCATTTAGCTCGTGTAGCACACAGCCAGGGACACCATCCGGTCCCATTGATGCTGTGTTTTTAGCTTTAGAGAGAGCAGCTTTCACCTGCGCATTTGAGATGTCCGGGAGGCTACACTCGGCTGGGATAGTTATCTCTCCTTTAGGGGAGAGGGGTGAAGTTTGCACTGAACCTGTCTGCCAGTATGTTGGCAATGTCTGTGGGTTCAGTGATTTTTGTATCATTTTGGACTAATTCTGAGCATATCTGGGAGTTTCCACCCAGGTTCCTAACATAGCTGAAAAAGGCCTTATGATTGTCCTTTGAATCCATGGCAATTTTTCTCTCAAAATTGGCCTTAGTTGATTTTATGAGTGCTCGTATTTTTTACTAATAATGATCAGGGGTGACTTCCCTTTTATGGATTTTGTTCTATCATGTAATAGCTTTCTCCTCTTATTGTAAAGTTTGTTAATGGCTGGGGTCCACCAGACTGGACGTTTGCCCTTTGTGGAAAGAGTCTTGGTTTTATTTGGGATTGCCTGATCCATGCAGTCCTGGAGGTGTTCATAGAAGGCATTTGTAAGGGCTTCCGCAGCTTGGGTTGTGGTTTCCTCTGGCTCAGGGGCCTTGAAGGATACCACACCAGTCTTGAGTAGTGTGAAGTTTGCTTTAGAGAAGTTCTTCACTATGGTCTTTTGTTTGGGGTGGGGCCGGGATGTGGGTTTCCAGTGAGATTAGTTTATGATCAGATCTCACCAATGAGGGATATACTTCGGTGTGGAGCATTTTGTCCCCATGTTTGTGACAATGAGATCTAGCATATTTTCTCCTCTCGTGGGAACAGTGACTAGCTGTTCCATGGCATTTGAATTTATGAACTCCAGGAACCGTTGGGCTAGAAAGTTAGGGCTTGAGTAATGTTCCCAGTCTATATTCGGGTAGTTGAAGTCACCCAATATGATGGTGTTTGGAGATACATTTATACCCTCCAGTGTCTTCAGGAAGGCTGTGTGGGGTTCCTGAGTTTGAGAGGGTGGCCTGTAGCATGCTACAATTTGTAGAGCAGTTTTGCCTATGGTTAGTTGCACCTGGATGGTTTCCAAGCTTATGCGTTGCCACCAACCTGGAGGTGTGGGTATCCTTTATGAATATGGATACACCCTCCTTTGTGGTGTGGTCCGGGTTTTGGGGCGGAACGCATGATATGAGGTAAAACCTAATAGTGCCGGGTGCTCTCAGGAGCCTTGAACCAGGTTTCAGTTACAGCACAGACATCGATGTTCTCCATACTGAGAAGGGCCTCGAGTGCGTGCATTTTGAGATTTAGACTTCTGGCATTGAGCAGCATTACCCTCAGTTTCTTCCCATTTTTGTTTTCTAGGGTGGTAGGTTTAGAATTTGAGCCTTGCCTAAAAAGGCACTATGGGGGTGGCAAGAGCCTTAGCCAATATCCGGAATCCCAGGGGTGACAGGTGCAAGCCGTCCCTTGCGAAGCAGCGTGGCTTGTCAAGCATGTCATCCCAGGCAGACAGACACTGGATCCCCTTTGAATGACACCAGACATTAAGCCAATTGTTAAAGCTGATCATCTTGTCTCTATATTGTGGCATCATTCTTGGTGAAGGAAGGATACTTCTCAGGGTTAGGGTCATACCTGCCTGGGCTACATAATCAGAGAGCTCCTCTATGTCTCTTTTCATGTAGTCCAGGGAGGTACGTCTCAGGTCATTCACACCAGCATGGACAATGACCATATTTGTACTTGCCGTGGAGTGACCCGAGTGCTTGTGTTATGTGGCGGATTCTAGCGCCCGATAGGCAGCTTACTGTGACCCTCTCCTTGTTCAGCCTGGTGAGTGGGACGTCAGTGTGTCTGACTATGAAGTCACCTATGACAAGTATGTTTGGTGTTGTATTTGGCCTTAAGGGCTGTGACTGCTTTGCACACTGCTTTTGTGGTTTATGTGTTGCTTGTGGGGTGTCTTGAGGTAGCAGTTGTTTGGGTGTCTGCTTTGGAGGCCTCTGCTGTTTAGGTAAATTTTACTCAGAGCCTCCGAGTATGTCTTTGTGTGTTTATGTGTTTGATTCAGTGGAGTGGTAGCATTATGTGAGGCTGGTTTTGTGGTGTGTGTAGTTGCCTTCTCCTCCTGTCTGGTCTTGCCAGTCCTGAGTTGAGAGAGCTCAGCCTCCAGTTTGGCTAAATAGCTGCATCTCTCGCAAGTATTTGTGTTATGTGGGAGGAGGAGAGGGTTGTCTGTGTACATGAGGCAGTTATAACATTGCCTCAAGATTCCCAGATTCACCAGCTGGACCGGAGAGGAGATTGACAACTGACCTTTGGACATGCTACAATAATATTGGGAAATCCTTAATTGAAAACAAGGGCCAGTGGGGAGTGAGGGTGTAGTGCTTTTAATTTTTAGTGCTGACTTATATAATTGCTTTAGTGAGCAAGTGCCAGGTAACTTGAGTGCAATGTGTTACAAGTAACTAAATGCAAAAACGACAAACAGTAACTTTCTTTCAAGTGAAACAAGGAAATAAGTACAGTAAGCAATGCAGATATCACTAGTGATCCACAGAAGCGCTGAGAAGTTGCGTATTAGGTGGAATTAGCTTCCAGGGAAATAACAAGCAAACAAACAACAAGCATATAAACAAAGCTAGATTCAGCAGGCCTGGATCTAGTCTATGCTAGAGCAAACAAGGTGTACCAATTTCAGTAAGATACAGTTCAAATATTCAGGCACTATAAACCTTTAACCAGAAATTCCCAGCTCAGAAGGGCAGAGTCCAGCCTCTTCTCCCACAAGAGTGCAGACCACAAACCTTCTTAATGTAAAATAACTGGCCTGAAGCCCAAGTGCCTAAACCAGAACTAATACAGGCTAGGCTTGTATAGGCCCTAGGGCTGATAGCCTAGTACCAACCTATGAACCTATGAGTAATAGCAATGAAAGTTTCTACATGTAATAAGGTTTTCATTTATAGATATTATTTGAGGAGGGATTAGTCAGGGTTTGTACAAGGACATAGCCAATGCATTTTAGGTATTTTTTAAGAGATATTTTGAATTGAGTTATGGAGGTAACTGTAGTAAATTCCGCAAGAAGTAAGTTCCAGGTTTTGCCAACAGAGTTGGTAAATAATGATTCACCAGCTGAATTGTTGGATTTAACAGTTTGTGCTAGCGTTCTGTTGGAGGAGCGGAGTGTTTTTAGGTTACTGTAGGGGGTGATATGTTTCAGTATGGGTGTGCTGTCTGTTTGGTAGAGAACTTTGTGAGCAACTATTAATTCATTATATTGAAGTTGGTAGGGTAGTTCCAGCCAGCCTAGCGATTTAAGGTTTAGACAGTGATATGTTCTATATGCTGAACCTGTGGCAAATCTGGCAGTATTATTGTAGCACTAGCAACTAGCAAATTTATTGGGGTCAGATTTGCTTAGGTTTGTGAAGGTGAGGCATAAAGAAGGGTTGATAGCAAATGTGTACGGGCAATCACAGTCCTAGCTGATGGGGTTAGGAATTGTTTAATCTTATATAAAGAGCCTAGTTTCTTATTAACTGTTTTAATAGTTTTGTCGATGTGAGCATCAAACTTTAGGTTATTGTCGATTATTACACCTAGTAGTTTAGTACTTGGTTCTGGGGAAATTATGGTACCATTGTTGGATTTTATGGTGAGTGATGGTAAAGGGACCTTATGAGTGGGAGTGAGTGATGGTAAAGGGACCTTATGAGTGGGAGTGAAGAGTAACAGCTTAGTTTTATTTGTGTTTAATAGTAGGCGGTGACCAGTGAGCCAGTTCTCTACTTTGTTGAAGGTGTTTTGAGATAAAGATTGTAAGACTGTGGGGACGTGGCAGCACAGATAAGGGTCGAATCATCTGCATACTGAATACAAGTATATACATACTCACATGTGCAGGTGCTTACATACCTTATTTGTACTTGCTGTGAGACAGGAAGACTAATTAAAGCAGAATCTTTGTAGATTGTGCCTCTGATCTAATAAGCCTCCCTTGCTTGGTAGTATAGACTACACACAGCCACACACATACATGCACCTAAAATAAGTGGTCATGCACATACACACACAAAATCCACTCACACTCTTATTGCTTGTCAGTAGAGACCACCAACACATACACACACACACCCCTACTTACTTGGATCAGCAGTCTGAACAGGGTGTTCCACTTCACCCTGCATAGATCTCTTCCATTGAAATGCACAGGTATATGTAGTTAAATGAGTCAACCTTAGATAAAATGGAACCTTAGGCAAATGACTTGAATATGCCCAGTTGTAAATAGTTATTGAATGTTATGAATGTGTTAAATTATTGTGTTATTTCTTCAAAATAAAAATCATTTGAGTAAAAAAAAAAACATGCCCAACAGTTTCCCCCACTCCCACTGGTTCCCCCACACATGCTGTCAGTGCCACTTCCTTGTTTTCCCCTATCCTGGCTTTCCTATTCCATTAAGTTTACATCTTTCTTGTTTTACCGCACCTTGTTTTACTTACAGGTGTTTATTCTTTCAAACCACAACCCCAAATTGTTCAAATCTACTATGCAATGATAGAATAAATAATTGAAGTAAGACACTGGTTTGCTGGCCAGTATGCCTTTGGAAGCCATGGGTGCATTTCAGAGCTTTTTTCAGTCTTTTGATCTGAAAATGGCCTGAACAAAATCATAACTAAGGAAAGAAATCTAGTTTTATTTTTATTCCAAGGAGAAATAAGCTGTGTCCTAGGCTTAATGTTCAAAGTTGACAAAATAGTATTTCCAAATAAACTGAAGACAAATGCTTGTAAGGATAAGTGAGGATAAATATATCTGAGAATAGTGCCACTAACCATCCTCCTCAGTGTTAGGTTTTGATAAGAGTGAAAGAACAAATGGCCAGAGTCATACATTTAACTTGTTCCTGCTGTCCATATATACAGCATGCCTTCTGCTCCTCCCTCCCTTCCAAAAAGACAGCTAACTTCTGCGTACCCCTCTAATGTGAGACTGGCATGAAAGCGAAAAAACAAATGATCACAGTAGCATATTCAACTTATTGCTGTTAAATGTGTATACACAGCATGCCTTCTTATCTCTGCTTCCCCAGTACTGAAGTCCTCTATATCATGGTTCAACAGCTACTTATCCGCCTGTCAGCAAGCAGTCCTATGGCAGAACCAATTGTCCCCCCTGTTACCAGTACTATGTACTAATCAGATCTCTTTATCCTCTCCCACTGCCACAATAGTACAATATCCAGATGACGCCACCCTCATATGTGCTGCCCCTACCCTTAGTGAACTGCAAACCCTTACCCAAATTAACTTCACCACAGCAGAAACTTGTTTCGCTAACATCAAACTTCTTCTTAATCCCAAAAAAAAAACAAATTAATTATTTTCAGCCCTGGCAAAGCTCCTCCCCTAAATAATAATTTCACCATTAACTCCAAAGAAAACATTCAAATCAGTCCAACCACACACACTAAACTGCTAGCGTAGAAATAGACAACCTGAGGTTTGACATCCCCATAGCACAAACCATTAAGAAAATTAATAAAAAAACTTGGTCTCCTCTACAGGAACAAATAGTTTATGACAAAACGCACCAAAGTAACCATCACAAGGACTCTTCTTATATCCACCCTCCTCTATGCCTTTCCCATCTTGACCAATCTCCACCAAACTAATCTCAATAAAATGGAATCTTCCTACAACAAGCTTGCCAATCTTGCTACTGAAGCCTCATATAGGTCCCACCACTGTTTATCTCTTAAGCAACTCAGCTGGCTTGAGTTGCCTCATTTACTTCTAGTCAGTCAATTCTCTATAGCACACAAACTCTACTACCTTCCTGAGATAACCCCAACACTTCAGCACCTAATTCAGCCCCACATTCCCTCTAGAGCCTTAAGATCTAGTAACCAGAACCTCATAACTGTCATCAAACATAAAAACGAAACTGGTAAGACTCTCTTTGCCAACACCATTGCCAAAACCTGGAACACACTACCAAGACAAATAACTTCTACCACCTCCTTTAGTCAATTCAAAAAACTCCTGAAAACCCACTATCTAAGTAACTGGCTATGCTCATGCCACTCACCAGGCTAATCCATACCAAGAGAATTTGTCAGGGTACAGCTATGTATAAGCAGTTTATCCCCTGAAAGCTTCCAAACCTGTGTACATTTACCCTACATAACTTATAACTGCAAAAGAAAAAAAAAATGTACCTCTGATTGTCTACTGTAAGAAATGTTAATCACTAGCATGATGTCCTGTTGTATGTATAGATGCTATATGTATGTTTGTTAATCACTAGCATGTTGTCCTGATGTGTATATATGTCATATGTATGTATGTTCTACTTCTTTTTACTCTCATGTAATGTATTGTAATGTGGAACTTTTCTCCCCGGGCCTCCACTGAAAATGGACCTGTGTCCAGTCGGACTTTCCCGGTAAACAAATGTAAAATAAAATAAATAATAAATAAAAGAAAACTGCCAATATACATATCTAATGTTTAATTCTAAGGAAAGTAAAAAAAAAATAATGAGCACAGAAATGTATTCGAACTTACTGATGCTAGACAGTACACTGCTGCTTGATTAAGAATATCAATCTTGTATGCAAACGTTTGAGGTCTGATTGTGAGGAAAGTTAAAGAAGTAATGATAATACTGTCCTTGGCTCTCACACAAGATATATTGAATGCCTGTGTACATCTCTTAGGTTTGACTATGAAGAAAGTTAAAAAATAATAACCACACTGTCCGCAGCTCCCACAAAAACTGTATTAATTTTATGTGCTCACCTCTGAAGTTAGATTATGGAGAACATTAAAAAATAATGCTAATACCATCCACATAGTGTACTAGGCAAGTAGGGAGCAGAATTAAATTGCCAAACCATTCTTCCATCACACACACACACACACACACACACACACACACACACACACACACACACACACACACACACACACACACACACACACACCAACTTTAGTGTTGCCAATCAACCGGTAGCATGTCTTTAGAATTTGAGTGGAAACCAAAGTACCCAGAAAATCCCCACATGAAAACAAGAGGCTATGTGTACCATACCAGAGAAGGCATCCCAGCTGAGAAGTGACCAGACAACCACTTGTTATGATTACATTGTTACTCATTGCACCACTTTGCCAAACTACATAATTACCTACAGGTGAATTTGAGGAATGCCAATTCATCTATGTCATATTTTGGGCTGTTAGACAAAACCAAGTCACCTGGAAAAAAATCCACACAAAGACATATCCAAGAACTCAATTAGAGAACCAAACACCTTGAAATGGCAATGCTACTCAATGGGTCAGTACTCAGTGATTAATTGATGTTATGTAGTCCAATCTCGCCTACATTCTTACCCATGGGTTCGGAGCCGAATATTGGCTCCGACTCGGCCAAACTTTTTCTAGCTCAAAGTCTTCTATTGGCAGGGCTAAGCAGGTATCCCATGCTGCACTGCTCCATATCCCCAGATCTCATTTGCCGCTCGTGTAGCTCGGACGTGGTCTCGCTCTTGGCTGTGGCTAAGTACCCTTTTTTCTTGTTATTCTGAGAAACCTGTTATAAGCAAAAGCTATTTTTAATAGCTATTTCTAGTTGGTGTTGTGTTGCTATTTCTGTTGCGTGTTTGTGGTTTGTGATATCCCATTAACTGTTCTATCGGGCTAGGCCCGTTTCACTTAGAGGACCTAGTACTCCCCTCTTGTCTTGTATTGTTTTGCTTCTAAAACTGTTTGAGTTAGAGGTTTTAGTGTCTGTTTCCCTTCTGTGTATGCAGTCAGAAAATCATTTTAGTTAGAGGTTTTTAGCCCTAGTCCTCTCCGTGTGTGTCCCTTCTGAGGATTGTGTGTGTGCTGTGTAAAAAAAAAAAAAAAACTTGTTCCCGCGTTTAGTAGGGTTTGCTTGTCTGTGTCATTTTTCCTGTCAGACAGTGACTTGTTCTTTGTTGTGGTTTTTGGTTTTACTGGTTTAAAAATATGTCTAAAGATTCCAAGGAGCACAAACCTTCGGGGTTTAAAAAGTGCTCTGTGTGTGGTTGCAAGATGTCCATCACCGATGGACATTCTGTTTGCATTTATTGCCTGGGAGCAAGCCATCTGCAGGAGTCCTGCAGCTTCTGCCATGCTTTTAGTCCCAGAGTACTCCAAGAAAGGAAGAATAATCTAATTCTTAAGGGACTCTTGAAACCCTCGTTCGAAGAGGCCTTGGATTCTGCTTCCAGTTTTAAGTCAAAATCCTCAAAGTCAAAAAAGAGATATCCAGCTCATTCAGTTTCCTTGGAGCCTCCGGAGAAATTCACAAAACTTGCTTCGACCTCCTCGGCTCCACTGTCCTCGGGGCTGCAGGAAGTGTCGGTGTTGGTGGAACCTGCGTCGGCTCCAATTATATTGGAACCTCTTTGGAGCCGATCGCCCAGTCTTAGACCAGTGTCACCTGAGAGGAGATTTCGATCTCCCTCCCTGTCCTCCAAATCCTCCAGGACCCTTTCAGATGTGGATGTCGATAGGGTGGTGCAGAGGCTCCTGCAGTCACCGGTTTTGGCAAAATTTTTGGCTCCATCCCAGTCAGCTCCGGAGCCCGTCCCGATACATTCTTCGATCATTCCTCCTCCGAGCGCATCTCTGTCTTTGGAGCCAGAATGTTCCACTCCAGGTGATGTTCCTAGGTCGGTTTCAACTCCATCGGCATCGTCCATGGGGTTCGTGACTCGGGATTCTTCAGTCGGACCCGAAGGGGACACCTCGGGACACATTTCGGTTCCTAGTCTCCCGCTCGGTGCCTTGGCTCGAGGAACCCCGACTCCTGTCATGGTATCGGAGGCTGGCCAATCCTTGGACTTGGGGGGGCCTGCCTTTGAGGCCATGTGGACTGCGCTGGCCAAATCATCAGCTACATCCTGCGGGTCGATCATTCTGTCCCCTACCACTCCGGTGAGAGCCTCTGATCAACACCTATCTGTAGACAGCGGAGTCCCAAGCCCTAGGGATACCCCCATGAGTGGTCCCCAAGTTTCTGAAGGCCCTTCAGAGTTCTTGCCTGAGGAGCCCCCCAGAAAGAAAATGTGCAAGAGGAAGCACATAGACTCCCAGGATGAGTCTCTCACCTCAGACACTGACCTCGAGGAATTGGAGGGGTCCCCCAAGTCATCCTCTGATGATGTTTCCTTCTCCGACACCTGAAGATATTGAAACAAAGAGGTGACTGGCCGTCCAAAACCCCCTCTGAGGAGGAGTCGGTCTTCCTGAAAGCCTTTGGTGCTCAGCCCTCTGCCTCCTGGGTGTCTCCACCCTTCGACGAGTTCCTGGATTTAATTTGTCGGAGGGTGTGGGAGAACCCTGATTCTGTGGAACCCATACCCAGGGGACCCAATAAATTCCTTTCTGCTCCCCCGGGCAAGGAGTTTTTGTCCAAAAGAGTCCCTGTGGATGTCATGGTGGTGGCGGCGGCCACTCAGAAGGAAGTAGCAGAGACTTCTTCCTCCGTCCATCCTCCTAACAAGGAGTCTAGGACCGTGGACTGGTACGGGAAGCATACCCTCTCATCAGCAACTTTTACCTTACGTTCGCTGAACTACCTGTCTCATTTTACTCGGCTCCAGTGAGATCTCAGGAGATACTCTTGCGGGTAACGTGCCTGAGGCGGTGGCCCAGACGGTTAACACCCAGGTGTCTGCCCTCAGTTCCATCGTTAACTCCTCCATGCAGCTCATTTCATTCGCCGAGGGAGCGAGTAGGGCAGCAAGCTCAGGAGTCGCCCTTAGAAGGCAAGCCTGGTTGCGCTTTTGTCATTTCGCGGAGGCCTTCAAGTCTTCCTTCACTGACACCCCCCTTTGATGGTTCTTCTTTGTTCGGAACCAAAGTGAAAGACACCCTGACCAGGTGCAAGCAAGAGGGAAAGACCCTGTCTGCTCTAGGGATCTGTTTTTCCCTTCCCTTCCCTCTAGGCCTTACTCCAAGGCCTAGCGGGGTGGGAAGATGTGGTTCAAAAAATCACAGAGGTTTTTTCCTGGTGCACAAGGTGAGTCACCCTCCAGAGGCAGAGGAGGGGGAAGTTATTCAGGGAGACGCCACCCTAGAGGCAGAGGGGCCCCCCACAATTCGGGAGACCGCAATTCCTTTCGTGGCTCTCCCTACTGTCATTCCTGATGGGATGCCCGACTGTCCTTTTCCAGAGCCAGTCGGGGGTCGAATATCGTTATACCCAGAAGCCTGACAAAGCATCACCCAGGACCGATGGGTATTACGAATAATTTCCAGAGGTTATGTCATCCCGTTTTCCTCAGACCCCCCTCCAGTCAGAAAAATCCTGGACGTTCCACCCAGTCAAAGGGATCACGCAGCCTCAGAGGTTTCAAAGCTGCTAGAAAAGGTTGCCATCCAGCGTGTCCCCTCAGACCAAATCGGATTAGGGACTTACTCGAGATTCTTTTTGGTGCCGAAAAGAACAGGGGACCTGAGACCCATATTAGATCTCAGCCAACTGAACAACTATGTACAAAAGTCCAGGTTCCGTATGATCCCACTACAATCTATTCTCCCATTGTTGGGAGAAGAAGTATGGATGTGCTCCATTGACCTCAAGGATGCTTACTACCATGTCAAAATGGACAGGGCATCCAGGAGTCACCTACACTTCCGGCTGGGAGCCAGTCATTTCCAGTTTCGAGCCCTGCCCTTTGGTCTCACCACAGCCCCCAGGGTGCTCACCAAGTGCATGGCGGTGGTGACAGCTCACTTGAGGCGTTGAGGATTCCAAGTGTTTCCGTATCTGGACGACTGGCTCCTCACCATCCCCACCAGGCATCTACTAATCCAAACTAGGGACGCTGCCATCACTCTCTGTCAACAGTTGGGCATAACACTGAATTGGGAAAAATCTGCCTTGTTGCCCTCACAGCATGTCATTTTTATAGGCGCAGAGCTAGACACCGTTCAAATGCGAGCCTTTCTACCGCGGGAAAGAATCACAGTCTTACAGCAACAGGTGCACGCCCTGCTACCCCTGAGGAAAGCGAAGGCAAGATGGGTTCTCCAACTCCTAGGGACTATGGCAGCCACAATTATGTTAGTCCCTCTAGCAAGATTGCACATGAGGCTCCTTCAATGGCTCCTCTTTGCTCAGTGGTCTCTCCAGAGACTTCCACTTTCCCACCCTATTTTGCTCACAGACAGGTGCAAACAAGATCTCAGTTAGTGGCTTTGTACCAACAATCTGGACAGGGGAAAACCCTTTGTCCCACCACCCCCAGTTGCCACAGTGACCACGGATGCTTCACAGATGGGGTGGGGGGGCATTATCTCGGCAGGACGGTCCAAGGCACGTGGCAAGATCATGAGATACATCTGCATATCAATGTCCTAGAGATGAGAGCGGTGCTACTTGCATTGCAGGCACTTCAGAGCTTTCTTCCTCTCAGAACTATTGCAATACACTCAGACAATATGTCAGTGGTGTGGCATCTGAACAAGCAGGGAGGAACCAGATCATACGCCCTGTGCAGAGAGGCCATGCGAGTGTGGCTGTGGGCAGTATCTTCCCAACGGTTTCTGGTGGCAACGCACATTACGGGGAAGTCCAACGTGATAGCAGACAGGCTAAGCAGAGCTACTCTGATGCTTTATGAGTGGTCCCTGAATCGTCTAGTGGCAGAACGAATCTTCAGCAGATGGGGTCAGCCTTGCTGCAACCTTTTGCCAGCCCCCTCAATGCCAAATGCAGTAGCTACTTCACGCTGATCCCTCCACAGGAAGAGTCACCCAGGGGCGCTCTAGTCCACGATTGGCCATCCAGTCTGCTTTATGCTTTCCCTCCATTTCCCTTACTATCAAAAGTGATTCAGAAAGTGCAATCCTTGGGAAGCAGAATGATTCTAATTGCCCCACACTGGCCTCGTCAAGTCTGGTTCCCCTTTCTCCATCCCTACATTGTGGACACACCTTGGACTCTGGACCCACAACCAGACGTACTGACACACATGTCGGGACAGTTCCACCCCTCTCTGAGGACCCTCCAGTTGACAGCCTGGCTACTCTACTTCCGTCGTTAGTTAGGCTTCATCACTTCTCACCTGAGGTAGTTCATATTTTATCTTCCTCTCATAAGCCCTCTACTAGGAAGATTTATTCCAGCAAATGGAAGAGGTTTTCTATTTGGGTCCATACCCAAGGAATTGATCCTTACACAGCTCCAATTGCTTCTGTCTTGGAGTTTTTATCTATGCTTTTCCAGCAGGGCTCAGCGTCTGCCACCATTAAAGTTCTATTGGCAGCGATTTCTAATTTTAATGTTGCTAATGAGCCTAGTCTTATGGCTCACAGGCTCTGTAAGGCTTTTCTGAAGAGCACTCTTTTACTCCGTCCTCCTGTCTCAGAACCGATCATGCCCTGGGATCTAAATTTTATTCTGCAAGCCCATACTTCCCCACCCTTTGAGCCTGCAGCTACCTGTGACTTCAAATTTTTGACCTGGAAAACTGCCTTTTTAATAGCCATCACTTCAGCTAGATGCGTTTCAGAAATTCACGCTCTTTCGATCAAACCTCCATACTTGATCTTTCATAAGGACAGGGTTTCTCTTAGACTAAACCCTTCCTTTCTTCCTAAAGTGGCGTCCATATCTAATCTTAATCAATCTATTGAGTTGCCAGTGTTTTTTCGCCACTTTTCAAAGAAGGCAGTATTTAAATTTCATCAATTGGATGTACATAGACAGTTACGTTTCTATCTGCACAGAACCAAAGATCTCCGGAATTCTGATCAGCTGTTTGTCTCCTTTTCGGAAACAGAATTGGGTCCCCGGTCTCCAAAATCACCCTATCCAGATGGATATCACATTGCATATCTTCCACTTATTCCTCAGGGGGTAAAGACCTACCGTTTCCAGTCAAGGCTCACTCTACTCAGGCTGTTTTTACATCTACAGCCTATCAGGCCAGATTATCTATGGATGATATTTGTGGAGCAGCTTCTTGGGCTTTTCCTCACATATTTGTTACTCATTACAAGTTGGATGTGGTTTCTAGGGGCAGGTCTTCCTTTGGTTCCACAGTACTCAGGAGTATCTTCCTATGAGCCTCCCAGGATGTAAGTGCTAGGGACGCTGTCCCATGGGTAAGAATGTAGGCGCGATTGGTCTACATAACATCAAGAAGTTATGTACTCACCATAACGTTTGATGTATGTAGTCCATCTCGCCTCACATTCTTACTTACCCCCCCACCTTCCCCCTTCCTGGAGGATCTGGAGGTTAGGTCTGATTTACAGATTTCCCTTCACCTTTAGCTTATTCTTCTTTGCCTGGATGTTGTTACGCATGGGGTATGAATGAGTATTCGCAGCAAACTAGATCTGGTGATATGGAGCAGTGCAGCATGGGATACCTGCTTAGCCCAGCCAATAGAAGACTTCGAGCTAGAAAAAGTTTGGCCGAGTCGGAGACGATATTTGTCTCCGAACCCACGGGTAAGAATGTGAGGCGAAACGGACTACATACATCGAATGTTATGGTGAGTACATAACTTCTTGTTTTCACACAGTCTACACAGATCACAAGTACAGCCACTTATTGTGCATACTGATGAGGTTTGACTGTAATGGAAAATAAAATTAATTATGACCAGCTTGTTTCTCTTAGCTACACTTCAACAACCTCCCACTCATATCCACACATAAGTCACAGCAGTTACCATTTTAGTTACCATTTTATAGTGACTTCAGTAAACCTAAGACATCTGCATGTGATAAAATAGAGACAGTAATGAATTTCATCTCTGCTCCACACAAGCAGTAGCCACAGTAATGTATTCCAACTTGATTAACATACATACACACTAATTATGCAAAGTGAGAATGACTTATTAATTATTAACTGGGAATCTTGTATGACATCAAATGTACATGCACAGAGATTCCTGGATTTTGTCAACACAAACTCTCTGGATCAGATAGTCAATACACCAACCAGGGGTGCAACCATACTGGATCTGGTCCTCACTAATATGGGAGTGTTCTGCACAACCCCTACTGTAATGCCTTCCCTGGTAACGTCAGACCACAGAATGGTCTCCTTTGAAGTAAAAATAAAACCTGGACCCCCAGCTCAAATGGGAATATTCAGGAACTATTCTAAGGCTAACCTCCTGCTATTAAGTGAGAACCTGGCAACATTTTAATCCCCTATAAACCCTGAGAACACTTCTGCCTGTGCAGAACTGTTCCCAGAAACCCCGTACAAGCATGTTAACAGTTGCATAGAGGCAGCTGTATCCACCAGGAAGAAGTACAAAACTAACTCAGAAAACAAGCCACCCTGGTGGAATCACAAAATCAATTGGATGCATAACTGGAGGAAGAAAATCATGGCAAAAAATTAGGAGGTGCAGCACCTGGCAGGATAAAAGCAGTCTCATCAAACTAAACAAACAACTCAGAGGAAAAATAAAGTCTACCAAAGCCAAATGTGAGGTAAGTTTGGCCTCCCAGCCAAAGGACAACCATAAAGCATTCTTTAACTATGTCTGCAGCCTCAAAGGCAATACACAGTTGTGTGCAGAGCTTATTGTAAATGGAACCACCTATACTGAACTAGCAGATGTAGCAAACCTCCTGGCTGATAAATTCAGCTCCAACTTTACTCCTCTCCCTCCCCCTCAGGAAATCTCAAATATAACTCCCCCTAGGGAACAGGTCCTTAATGCTCTCTCTAAGACCAAGAACACTGCATCAATGGGCCCAGACAGTATCCCAGGATGCCTTCTAAATAGCATGACACATGACTTATCAGGGCTTCTGGAATTACTACTTAACTGTAGCCTGCAAACAGGCTTCTTACCTCATGAATGAAGAAAGGCAACAGTCATCCCTCTGCACAAAAGTGGGCCATCTACAGACCTTGAAAAATACAGACCCATAAGTCTCACTAGTCTTATATGTAAAGCCATGGAAAGAATTATTATGGAGATGATCAGTAGAGATGTAGTAAACCTCCAGCCAATGGACCCAACCCATTTTGGTTTTGTCAAGGGCAGATCATGCCTACTCAAACTGGTGGACTTCTTTGAGAAAGGTCACCAAAGAAATGGATGAGGGCAAAATCGTTCACACTGTGTACCTTGACCTGGCCAAGGCATTTGACACAATAACCCACTCGGGCATTGTTGACAAACTCAAGAGGTTAGGTACAAACCCGTATGTCACTTGGTGGATAGCCAACCGTCTCACAGACAGACCCAGGAATTTAGAATTGGGGAGTCCACCTCTACAAAGAGGCCAGTCACAAGTGGAGTCCCTCAGGGATCAGTCATTGGACCACTCCTTTTTGGTATTTACTTCTCAGAAGTCAAGGCCAATGTCAGTGGTCTCTGGCTGACTAAATTTACAGATGATTGCAAATTAGGAGCTGTCACTGAATCTCACACCGACGGAAATATTCTGCAGGAAGGGCTGACACAGACAAAAAACTGGTGTCAGAGCCATGGACTAAAACTAAATGCAAGAAATGCATAATTGTATCCTTTGGAAAGCCATTCATCCCTGGTAATTATCATATTGACAACACACCCCTTAGAATTGACCCAGTAGTCAGGGACCTAGGGACAGACATAGATAGTAATCTAGCCTTTGATCATCACGTGTCTACAGTGGTGAGGAAATCATTCTATGTTGTGCAACATATAAACAAAGGTATGGCATCTAAGTCCAAGGAAGTCATTGTTCCACTGTATTCGGCATTCATCAGACCTATCATTGAGCACAATGCCCCCTTTGGTATGTACCTAACCAGGCATATCCAACAACTGGAACGTCCACAGAGGTTCTTCACTAAAAGAATACAGGACGTAAGTAATACGTCCTATGTAAACTGCCTCAAGGCCATATCCCTGTATTGTGTCTCCTGCAGGCTTTTGAGGGGAGATCTGTGCCTGGCATACAGGGCATTGGCAGAACCCACTCTGATGGATGTCCTGCATATCCACAAAACAAACAGGGCCAGAATTACCCATTCTGCACACTTAAACCTTACCTGTGATATAAACAGGACCTGCTGGAGAGATAGGTGTGTATCCCAGAGACTACCCCTTCTATGAACAGGCTTCCCATCCATGTCAAGCAGAGTTCCTCCCTAACCTAATTCAAGTGCAACTTGGACAATTGGATGAGAAAACAGAAATTCCCTGGTTTGGCACCTCTAATGCAAACAGGTAACCTATAAATAGTTCATCTCCCAGGCCTATGCATACACTTATCAAGGGTATCAGAACTTGACATTGATTTGGGATGCATGGCTAGGCTCAAAAAGGCACTTGTGGTCATTAGCCTAGTAAACACCTATGAACCTACGACTGATAAACTTGAAATAATGTCAGCAGGATCACTATATATATTATCAAAAGACAACCCTAGTATCCAACAACTATAATATCCACTTTGTTGTCTGTGTACATATCAGGTATCTGATTATAACAAAACAATAATTAAAAAAAATTACCACATTTATTTTTAACATTTTTCACACATACACATAGTATCTACCCACTGTTAATAAAGCGTTCCAATTTGTATCTCAGAATGATTAGTCTGTCTGTCCACAACATCTGGTTGCCTTTCTGCCTTAAAAATACCTGCTGCAGTCCAGACTGTGAGTTGCACCTTGACCACAGCAGTCCTTTGCAGATTTTCACCTCACAGTTCTACCATTTATACTGGAAACAGACATATCAACATGGACACAAGTTATTGCTGTTTCCACTGCAACCATTACATCCCTTTCAGCATTCAAAGTTTTGGGGTTTTCTGCTCCTTCAACTCATGATCTAGAAAATGAGAGTTATTGAGGCTATCATTCATTGTCAAGATTATGAGTGGGATGGAACAGAAAGTTTGCAAATTGAGTTGTCAGGAGTGGAGCACCTCCATCAGAAGCCACTAAAATTGACTTGAACATGAACATGACAGAACATTTATTCATTTTTATTAAATAAAACAAATATAGCAGCAACATTTCAATACACAAATAAAAAACTTTAAACTGCAAAAAATTGCATCAAGCCAAATGGGTTTATAGGTTGCTATCTAGTTTGCTCTATGGCTAAGGCCAGCCATGATAGCCAAAACAGTTGTGCAAGGATGGTCTGCATGGAAATTGCCTATTGTAGATGTTTATGAATGGCTAAATTATGCCATTCCCTCTCCAAAACAGTACACTTGGAATGCTAATAGATTTAATTAGTATAGGCCCTACCATTGACTATCTGATTTGCATATGGCACTGAAACTCTAGTTGATAGTGGAGCAGAACTTCACTTTTGAGAAGAATGTTGGGGAGTTGCTGGGGACAACCTTAACTAGTATTTAAGGCAAATATGACTAACATTATGTGGTTCTGTTCTTAATGTGAATTCTCTATTAATTTTTGTCAGGTTAGTCATTGTTTTTCTGAATAACTTTCTTGCTTCCTTCTAACGTAATTACTATTGTTGCCTTTCTTCCTGCTCCTTTGTTTATTTTTTTGAGCATGCCCCTCCCCCCACTTTATTCAGACAGCCATCTCACTGCCCCACATTTATTGCTGGGTTTCCTGGTCACTCCATTTTTCACCCCTGGACTATGAACACATTACATCCAAGGCTGATATGGAACCTAGGGCCATCTTTGGGATTCAGAGCTTTTTTTCCTGTTATGGCCCACCCCACTTTCTCTCTGTCCATCCCTCCGGTTATAACATTGTGTTATGAGGGGTGGGCATGCAGTGTGAACATGCAACATCTTGCTCTGCCTTCCTTCCTGGAAACCCACCCTTGTTCCCACCCTAATCCACCTTTGGACTACACTTTCTGTATGCCATCTACCACCTTCACCAGGGATGTCATGGGATATGCCCATGCAACTGTCCATTGGAATGGGCATGCCTCCATCCCTCCCCTGCCTAAGTCTCAAGTGCCCAAGCTTGTTTCATTACTTTTCTTAAGGGTTGTGTTTCTCTACCATGTGATTTTGCTTCATTTGAGAAACATAGATGTTTTCCCTTCTTGGGTGGCTGCAGTGGTGCAGCGGTTAGCGTTGCTGCCTCACAGCACGAGGTTCTCCAGTTCGATCCTCAGCTGAGGTGCCTTCTCTGTGGAGTCTGCATGTCCTCCCTGTGGTCATGTGGGTTTCCTCTTGGTGCTCCGGTTTCCTCCCACATCCCAAAGACATGCTGTAGGTGGATTGTATACTCTAAATTGGCCCTAGGCATGAGTGCATGCATGTGTGTGCCTTCCATGGAAGGTTGGGCACCAGGCTGGCAATTCGACACCATAAAAGTCCACTGCCAATAATGAGCGGACAGGTGATCCACTGTGGTGACCCCTAACCAGGAAAAGGCTGAAAGAAGAAGATGATGTTTTCCCTTCTTATTGATCTGCATATTTGTTTCTTAGAAAGACTTGCTGCTTCTGTGATGGTGCTTTTTAAATTTCTGCTGTATACTTCAATGCCTATTTTCTAGAAAGACCCATATACGTTGTCCCATTTTGCTGAAATCTTTCCTTCAGAAGTCCAGAACCATCTCTATTCATTAGCTAGACTCTGCAGTCTGTAGAATGAACTGAGTAAGGCTGTAAGTTTCTCATTTCCTTATGTGGATATTATCTTTTTGACATCACATATTGCTTCAGCTATTTGTGATGACAGAGTGCCAAACGTTACCTGGGAAAGCAGCTATTTGAAGGTAATCCAATGCATTTCCAATCCTAACTTCTTTATATTGTTTGCCAAAGTATTTATTTCCCATGCTTACTCATTTAACTTGAAATTACGTTTTCACTGCTGCTGTCAGTACCGCATTGAAATGATCAAACCTAGCATGAGATAAGTACATGTCGTCTTCCTGATAAAATATATGCTATACAACTGCCAAAGCAAAGGGTACTGTTGCAGTCAGTGTGCTATAAGGTGACATGATGCCTAAACAATTCACCAGTGGGTATGTCAGTGGCACTGTGCACTCTGTGCAAAGAGTGGCTGTAGTGACAATGGACACTGAACAGAAACACCTGCAGTGCCATGTCGTGTGCCCAAGGGATGTACAAGGAGGTCAGATACCTGGCCTACTGGACAGTGACCTTTATGGGAACATGTTGACCATGCTAAGGGGACACAGCCACTGTAGACAAAACATTGCTGAAAATGCATGCCACAGACAATGAATGGCAGTCAAGTAAAATACCATATGTTAGCCACCAGTAGATAACACACTATGGTCTGTCTGAGGCATGTTTTGGTATACCAGGTGTAACTGGCACTGGCAGGCCCCTGCCAGTGCCAGTTACACCTGGTATACCAGGTGTAACTGGCACTGGCAGGGGCCTTGGAACATATTGTGTAAAATTAATGCTGGACAAGCAGACTAGTTCACCCTCTCTGAATGGTAGGCTATGGCTATTTACATATAAATGTAGGGGAGACAAACACTCACATCTGATCTAGAGTATGGTGCCTGGCATGTACAGTCAGGCCATTGATCCATACTTTGAGACTGTTAGCCTTCACCAGATGCAAGACTGGTGGTAGAATACAGCAGCCAGACTGTGCAATTCTTTTTTTTTTCAGGAAGCATATACTAGCAGCATAAAAAATAACAAAGCATTTCTAAGATCCAAGAATCCAGTTCCAGAGCCTGAAAGGATAAAGGATTATCATCTCTGGTGAAAGTAAACAAACCTATCACAAAGAACTGAAGTGGTGAATGATTAAAAAAACTCCAAAAAATCCTGGCACCACTAGAATCTGACAAAGTAATACACAGATCTGTTTTTTTTTTCCAGATTAGCTTTCTGCTTTATTAATGAGTAGGTAAGTAGTAGTGGTTTTCCATAACTAGAAAAAATATTTAAGCAACATGGAGTAAAAACAACAAACAATATCAAGAATATATGCACCCCTGCACTTGAAGAGTCTTTACAGACACCACTCTCTGGTACTTAAAAAAAACATAAAAGAAAAGGAGAATATCCATGAATCACATGTCCCACAAATGGCGGGCCAGCTGTGATTAAACAAAAGTAGTAACCACCTATTATGAATACTTAATATAAAACTCTGGAGCACTTCCCCCTAACCTCTAACCTTCAACCTCCAGATCATATTGACTAATAAGGTCTTGCTGGCATCTCTTCAGGTTACTGTGGTGGTGTTTACAATGCTCACCACTGTGGATGATCACTCACTGCCATGCAAGACCGTGCCAGTATTCACCTTGTACTGGGGACTCTCATAAAAGTTCTGCAGCAGTCTTGGTTTCTTTCCTGCACCACGTGGGAACATTTTCACAATCAGCACCCTCAGAAGCTATGTCCACGTGATTGCTTACAGCCTTGAAGAAAATTGTAACTGATTCACATTGACACACATTACAGGTGTCATGTCACATACATCAGTGGGTGGCAAGGTAGGGAGACAGTGCTTAACAGGATAACAGGAGTTTACTAGGCTAATGGCCCTGCAGCCCTTACAAGCATAGCCAAGAGTTTATCCCCAAAAAGAAACCTCAGTCAGCACCTGTTGCCCCTGTCAATGAGCAACACAGGTAGAACCCCTGGGACAAATTTGTGATTTCCCATCCACTCATCAAGGTTGCGCTTGAAGAGGGTCAGCAAGTGTTGTGTTAGCTTTTATCTTAAATAAAGACAAGACAGATTTTCCTCTCTTTCAGTGGTATTTATTATACATGTGTGGGAGCCTCATGGAAAGTACCAGGGAGACTCCCAGAACAAAGGAATGCATAAGCTTATATACTGGTAATACTTGTTGACAATACAAAAATATAGACTGGACCAATTAGATCAGTACAAAAGACAATTAACCAATCAGTGGTTTAACCCATAGGCTTAAAGCAGTTCACATTACAACATCTCTAGGCAGAAAAAGAAAATCGGATGCACTTCCATATAAGGCACATTTCCTGCTTTCAAGCAGGCTCTTGTTTTTAAGTCCTTTTCCACTATTCACAGTTTACTCAGAGTTCACAGTACAAGGTCCATCTTAATGCAAGCAGATTGTCACATACTCAATTTCCTTAAACACATGCTTTGGCCGTTCATATTCTACAATCCCCCATTTGATGCTGTGTAAGCATCACCAGTTAATCTATCATACATTTGCCCTAAGTCTAAGGGGTAGATGTTAGGCATCATCAGGTACTGGAACAGTTCTACTTCGAGTACGAGTAGCAATGGGAGAAGAATCTGGAGTTGAGAAAGGTAAAGGCCGTTGGTCTTCGGACGGCACAACTTTTTTGACGTGTGAAGTGTGTATCCAAGTAGGAGATCTTGTAGTCGCACAGCAGATGATTTTGTCAGAAGAACCAGGAAGGGCCCCTTCCAGCGTGGGTGGAGCTCTGTTTTTCTAGAAAAGGACTTAACGTATACCCAATCACCTGGTTGTAGGGCAGATGACAGGAAAGGATCTGGAAGATGCTGAGCAGCTGCTACTTGTCGATGGTGAAACTATAAAAAGGAAACAAGAGATTTGCAGTACAAAAGAACATAATTATCAAATACATCATATTCAGAAAGTGGTGATGGTGGTGTCATGGGCATACGCAGAGGGCGACCCATGAGAATTTCATGAGAGAAAGACCCTTAGTAGGATGCGGTTGTGCTCGCATAGAAAGTAAGGCTAGTGGTAAGGCCTGCACCCAAGTTAGGCCTGTTTCTCAAGTGACTTTAGGAAGTCTAGTTTTCAAGGTTGATTCATTCGTTCAATAATACCTGATGCCTGAGGCCTATATGGGCAATGAAATTTCAGAGTGATGCCTAACATTGTAGACAATGATTCAAATAACTGAGCAGTAAAATGCGTTCCACGGTCAGAGTATATCTGACAGGGAACACCAAAATGAGGTATCAGTTCATAACACAATTTTTTTGCAACTGAAATAGCGTCATTTTTAGCACATGGGTAGGCTTCTAACCACCCCAAAAAAATATCAACAACAGTCAAAACATATTTAAAACGAGTACAAGTTGGGAGTTCAATAAAGTCCCACTGTAAGGCACAAAATGGTCCTATTGGTTTTGACACTGGTTGAGTGGGAGCCATAGTGCCTTTCGAAATATTATGCTGTAAACAAATGGAGCACGTACTCAAAAAATGTTGCACAGAAGCAGAAAGTCCTGGGGCGAACCAATCCTTTTAGATTTGTTTGATTAATGCTTGCACCCCTACATGAGCTGGCAAGTGATATGCTATTATAAGAGAATTTAACATAGATATAGGGCAAATTAATTTGCCATCAGGATGCTGCCAAATTGAATCAGAGCGTTTGAAACAGCTTTGAGACAGCCATGCTTTTCTTTCTGATTCCGATGCGTCGTTTTGTAAAGTTTTTAAAACAGTAGTGTCAAAAGTAACCATTTGTAAAATAGGCGGCAGAAATTTGCCCTGAACAGTGTGTGAAGGAGCAGCCTGTTTGGTAGCCCAGTCAGCCAAATTATTTCCCTTAGCTACTAGGGAGTCATTGGAATGGTGAGCTGTACACTTAACAACAGCAATTTCAGAAGGTAGTAACAAATCCTGTAATAGGTGATCAATGTACAGGTAATTTTTAATAGGTGCCCCAGAGGATGTCATAAACCCCTTTTCCTTCCATAAGGTACCAAAATCATGAACAACACCATGGGCATAACTTGAATCAGTATAGATAGTAACAGATCTGTCTTTGGCCATTGTACATGCATGCGAAAGCACCACTAATTCCACGGCTTGTGCAGAGGTGCCAGGTGGTAATTGTCAAGTTTGTAAGACCTCAGTTGATGTGCGGACTGACCATGCAGCCTGGAGTTCACCAGAATTATTTCGTAAGCAGGATCCATCCACGAAAATAACTAAATCAGGTTTAAGCAAAGGAACATCTTGCAAATCTAACCTGGGAGAAAGAACAGTGTTAACTACAAGCACACAGTCATGTGGTTCACCCTCGTCACTAGTTGGAATCAGTGAAGCAGGGTTTAGTGGTGGGCAACGTGTAATTTGCACAGCAGGATTACTTAATAAACTTAACTCATATTTAGTAAGGCGAGCATTAGAAAGATACTGTGTTTTTGTTTTTAAGAGCAATGCTTGCACCGGATGAGGTACTGCTAGTATAGTATCATGTCCTAAAGTCAATGGTGCCATATCAATCAAAACAGCAGCGACTGCCACCGCTCGTAAACAGGGTGGATAGCCAGAAGCAACAGGGTCTAACTGAGGGCTGTAATATGCTATAGGTCGATAGCCCCCCATGCGCGCTTGCACTAACAAACCCAGGGCAGTCTTGTTCCTTTCACAACAGAAGAAAACAAATGGTTTAGAATAATCGGGGAGCCCCAGGGCAGGTGGGTTTATCAGTGCTGTTTGAATAGCCTGAAAAGTATTTTCATGTTCACGGGACCAAGGCAGAGGATCTGTGACTTCCTTTTTTAGAAGCTGCAACAGAGGGGCCCAAATTACTGAAAAATTAGGTATCCACTGTCTACAATAACCTGCCAGGCCGAGGAACCCTTTGAGTTGTCTCTGAATTATAGGGTGAGGGGCAGTCTGAATGGAGGTGATCCTACTTGGAAGTATTTGACATGAACCCATAGAAATGATGTGTCCCAAGTATTGTACCTTTTCTTGCCAGAACTGCAGTTTAGATTTATTTAAAGCCTCGATCAGCTAAAAACTTTAAAACTACAAGGGAATCCTCTATACAAGACTTAGTATCTTGTGAAGCTATAAGAATATCGTCTACATAGTGGACCAAAATTGAACGTGGTGGTAACTGTAAATCCTGTAGTTGTCTGTGCATCTCTCTAGAGAATAGGGTTGGAGATTCTACATATCCCTGGGGTAGTCGGGTCCAAGTATACTGTTGGCCCTGATAAGTGAATGCAAACAAATACTGACTGTCAGAATGTACCAGAATAGAGAAGAAAGACGAACCAAGAAAAATATGTGGAAACCAGGAACTAAAAAACGTAAGACCTCACCAAATCCAAATATTCAAGACACCAAGGGTAAAAAGCAAGTACGAATGTCACTTCTTCTTGTAGGTGAATTTACCCAGTTCACAGTAGAGTAATTTCCAAACCAACATGATAAATCAAGTTGAACTTTTGTCATAAGCAGAAAAAATAAAAAAATAAAGAATAAAGGTGAACGTAATAAAACACAAGCGCTTTCGCCCGGTAATACCGAGCTTTTTCAAGTACAACCATCCTTGAATTTCAATGAGCTTAAATAGTCTACCAAACACAAATTAATTGATTAAAATGTTAACTTAATTAGATAATTGATCAAACTGATCTGCAGAATGTGAGTAATAAACAGAAGCAACTGTAAAATACACTCTATGTGCTTCACTGTGCAACCCTTTAAATATAAAAAGTTTACGTACTAATAGCCACTCATAAAAATAATAAATTATTAGATAAATAAAAACAGCTTGCTTTCAAGCTTGTTACTTCTTGCAATAAGTGAAATTAAAAATTCTTAACAACTTTTTAAAAACTTTTTAAAACCAAAATTGTAAATCGTGACATTAAATAACACCAAGTAATGGAAATGTAGAATATATATATACCTGTGCAAAACTATGACCTTGAGTAAGTTGATGTCCTGTGCACAATTTGACGTTCATAATGTTGCTGTAAACTTCATTAAATTGAGGAGCTAATTAGTTGTGTATATATAAAATTCTCAGTCATAGGTTAAGATAAATATTGAATAAATACACAAATAAATATACATTAAATCAACTAAACTGGTAAAATCTTTGGTGCATGTTAATTTTAAATACATATATTAGAAAAAGATCAATTGCTGGTCAATTATAGTTGTACCACAAGTTGTTTCAAGTGTGTGTGTGTTTTGTGCAAAATGCTAAATACTGATTGTTTATTTGTGAATGACAAGTGCGCTTGTAAAACAAATCTTTTGAAAATATAAAAAATATAAAATCTACTGAAAAGTAAACATAAACCTATGAACTCAGTGCCAAGCACAGGGTAGGTCAACTATAAAACATTTCTGTTCGCCTTTAATATATAGGCCAAGCTAATGTTTTCGTTCAACCCTGGGTGTTTGGTGGCGTCTAATTTTAGTTGCCAAATAAGCTTTCTAGTGCCAAGCCTAGTCTCCCAGTCGCCCCCCTTTGGTCCTGAGTCACCTTTTCTAGAACAAAAAATTTTAGGGGCATTTTTGGGCAAGTGAGAGAGTGCTTAAAAAATGCGTTAGTTTCTCTCTTTTTTCTAACTTCATATAAGTGCTCGTAAATCCTGCGTTTAAGTGCTCTTTCTGTCTTGCCCACGTAAAAAGCTGTACAGTCTTGGCATAAACCAAGATAAACCACGCCAGTGGATGTACAAGAATAATGACTGTTAGCTTTTAAGGTTATTTTTCTAGAGGGAATGTTTACATTGTCATCTTGTAATATATAAGGACATTGGTGACATCTGCCACAACTAAATGTTCCCAACCTTTTGGTGGGACAATTACTAATGTGCCTCTGTGTAAAGTGTGTATTCTGTTCAAAAATGCCCTTAAGATTAGTGTCTCTTTTTCTTGTAAATTTAATAGTTGCGGGGAGCAAATCACCAATGTCTTGTTGCATTGTGACAATTGGCCAAAAATTCTTAATGGTGTTTTCTATAAAGTGTGAGTCGTTAGTGTAAGTATATGTAAAGTTCTTTTGTGTGTTAATTTCAACTTGCTTGGTTGGTAAAGGTAGAGGTAACCCTGTTCCTAGTAGGGGGAGATAAAAACTGTCTCTTTTCTCCAAAACTTCTACTAGTATTGTTTGAAAGAGTGTTAAAGGATAACCTCTTTCTGAAAAAAGCCTTCTTAGAAAATCAACTTCTTGAAGAAGAAGGTCCATGGAACTACACATTCTTGAGGCCCGGATAAGCTGTCCTTTTATGATTCCTTTTTTCATGTAAAGTGGATGTCCACTGTTGAAATGTAAAAAAGTGTTTGAATATGTGCTTTTTCTGTATATTTGTGATTGGAACCCTTTTTTACTTATATTTTTGGTGAGTAAAACATCTAAATAATGTAATGTGTGTTCACTGATTTCATAAGTAAAAGAAAGAAACTCTGTTGTTCTGTTTAAGTAATCAAAAAATTCCAAGATTTTTTCCTTTGAACTTCGCCAAAGAATACAAATATCGTCTAGATATCTTTTGTAGTAACCTATGTGTTGCTTCCAAATAGTGGAATGAATGAAGAGCTTTTCCCATGTATGTAATACTATGTTAGCATATGTTGTGGCACATGGGGCACCCATTGCTACACCACTTTTTTGCCTGAAAAATTCACCATTAAAATAAATAAAATTATTGTGTAGGATAATATCCATGAATTCTACTATGAGATTAATTAAGTTGTTACTCAACCATGTTTCCGAGGCTAATATCTCAGTGAACCATTCTATGCCCGTGCCATGTGGTATGCTGGGGAAAAGCTAGACAATGTCTATAGTTACCATAAAAATGTCGGAATTGTCGATATCTGAGGGCATACTAGCCAAAAATTGCCTACTCAGCTCAGATCCTCGTGGTGGCCAGCAGAGTAATCCAAGCTTCAGAGAGCTAAAAAAGCGACTTTACCTGATTTAAGTATATTTTTGTGGCTTTCCACTTCTATTTATCTAGCAACTGTATTTCGCCTGCTTGCTGATACATTGTTATTGTTTATTCTGCATTTATTCTGTTATTGCACTTGTTTCTCAGTTTGTTACTTTTAAAATCTGTAACTGTTGCAAATTGTTTGTGTAGGCTGTGATAGCCGATTTATAGCATTTATAAGTGTTTACTGTATCTGTTTCTGCTTGTTTTCTGAAAAAAAAAAAACAAAAAAATATCTCTTGTTTTCCCGCCTTACTGAGCTAGAATAGTCCAGTTTCAGAGCTTGCTGATCCCTGGACTTTGTTTGCAGTTCCTGTTTCTGATTCTTTACCTAATTTGGAAGAGAGGAAGTTCCCTTGCTTACCAGTGGGAGTGGGAAGCATTGAGCTGCCTGTTGGTCCAGTTTTGTGAGGTTTCAGCCAGCAACTTGTAGTTTATTGGTCGTTTTGGGCCAGTTCCTAGCTTCTTTCAGCCCCCTGATATAAAAAACGCTAAACGTGCGTTTTTTGGCTTGTACCTACTCAGCACAGATCCTCGTGGTGGCCAGCAGAGTAATCCAAGCTTCAGAGAGCTAAAAAAGTGATTTTACCTGATTTAAGTATATTTTTTGTGGCTTTCCACTTCTATTTATCTAGCAACTGTATTTCGCCTGCTTGCTGATACATTGTTATTGTTTATTCTGCATTTATTCTGTTATTGCACTTGTTTCTCAGTTTGTTACTTTTAAAATCTGTAACTGTTGCAAATTGTTTGTGTAGGCTGTGATAGCCGATTTATAGCATTTATAAGTGTTTACTGTATCTGTTTCTGCTTGTTTTCTGAAAAAAAAAAAATATCTCTTGTTTTCCGCCTTACTGAGCTAGAATAGTCCAGTTTCAGAGCTTGCTGATCCCTGGACTTTGTTTGCAGTTCCTGTTTCTGATTCTTTACCTAATTTGGAAGAGAGGAAGTTCCCTTGCTTACCAGTGGGAGTGGGAAGCATTGAGCTGCCTGTTGGTCCAGTTTTGTGAGGTTTCAGCCAGCAACTTGTAGTTTATTGGTCGTTTTGGGCCAGTTCCTAGCTTCTTTCAGCCCCCTGATATAAAAAACGCTAAACGCGCGTTTTTGGCTTGTACCTACTCAGCACAGATCCTCGTGGTGGCCAGCAGAGTAATCCAAGCTTCAGAGAGCTAAAAAAGCGATTTTACCTGATTTAAGTATATTTTTTGTGGCTTTCCACTTCTATTTATCTAGCAACTGTATTTCGCCTGCTTGCTGATACATTGTTATTGTTTATTCTGCATTTATTCTGTTATTGCACTTGTTTCTCAGTTTGTTACTTTTAAAATCTGTAACTGTTGCAAATTGTTTGTGTAGGCTGTGATAGCCAATTTATAGCATTTATAAGTGTTTACTGTATCTGTTTCTGCTTGTTTTCTGAAAAAAAAAAAAAAAATATCTCTTGTTTTCCCGCCTTACTGAGCTAGAATAGTCCAGTTTCAGAGCTTACTGATCCCTGGACTTTGTTTGCAGTTCCTGTTTCTGATTCTTTACCTAATTTGGAAGAGAGGAAGTTCCCTTGCTTACCAGTGGGAGTGGGAAGCATTGAGCTGCCTGTTGGTCCAGTTTTGTGAGGTTTCAGCCAGCAACTTGTAGTTTATTGGTCGTTTTGGGCCAGTTCCTAGCTTCTTTCAGCCCCCTGATATAAAAAACGCTAAACGCGCGTTTTTTGGCTTGTACCTACTCAGCACAGATCCTCGTGGTGGCCAGCAGAGTAATCCAAGCTTCAGAGAGCTAAAAAAGCGATTTTACCTGATTTAAGTATATTTTTTGTGGCTTTCCACTTCTATTTATCTAGCAACTGTATTTCGCCTGCTTGCTGATACATTGTTATTGTTTATTCTGCATTTATTCTGTTATTGCACTTGTTTCTCAGTTTGTTACTTTTAAAATCTGTAACTGTTGCAAATTGTTTGTGTAGGCTGTGATAGCCGATTTATAGCATTTATAAGTGTTTACTGTATCTGTTTCTGCTTGTTTTCTGAAAAAAAAAAAAAAATATCTCTTGTTTTCCCGCCTTACTGAGCTAGAATAGTCCAGTTTCAGAGCTTGCTGATCCCTGGACTTTGTTTGCAGTTCCTGTTTCTGATTCTTTACCTAATTTGGAAGAGAGGAAGTTCCCTTGCTTACCAGTGGGAGTGGGAAGCATTGAGCTGCCTGTTGGTCCAGTTTTGTGAGGTTTCAGCCAGCAACTTGTAGTTTATTTGTCGTTTTGGGCCAGTTCCTAGCTTCTTTCAGCCCCCTGATATAAAAAACGCTAAACGCGCGTTTTGGCTTGTACCTACTCAGCACAGATCCTCGTGGTGGCCAGCAGAGTAATCCAAGCTTCAGAGAGCTAAAAAAGCGACTTTACCTGATTTAAGTATATTTTTTGTGGCTTTCCACTTCTATTTATCTAGCAACTGTATTTCGCCTGCTTGCTGATACATTGTTATTGTTTATTCTGCATTTATTCTGTTATTGCACTTGTTTCTCAGTTTGTTACTTATAAAATCTGTAACTGTTGCAAATTGTTTGTGTAGGCTGTGATAGCCGATTTATAGCATTTATAAGTGTTTACTGTATCTGTTTCTGCTTGTTTTCTGAAAAAAAAAAAAAATATCTCTTGTTTTCCCACCTTACTGAGCTAGAATAGTCCAGTTTCAGAGCTTGCTGATCCCTGGACTTTGTTTGCATTCCTGTTTCTGATTCTTTACCTAATTTGGAAGAGAGGAAGTTCCCTTGCTTACCAGTGGGAGTGGGAAGCATTGAGCTGCCTGTTGGTCCAGTTTTGTGAGGTTTCAGCCAGCAACTTGTAGTTTGTTTGTCGTTTTGGGCCAGTTCCTAGCTTCTTTCAGCCCCCTGATATAAAAAACGCTAAACGCGCTTTTGCGCGGTTTAGCGTGATTTAGCGCGGAGCTGCTACCGTTGCACACTAGGACAGCGCCGGTTAAGCAGATTTAAACTATTAGGGCTACCTAAAGTCCACTCTTCAAATTTTCCCTTAAAACTACCTTCCTCGAACTATACTACTGATCTAATCAGCATATCCTATAACTAAATAGATCATCTCTACCTGACTCTGAGTAGCCTATTCTGTATCTGTCAAACCTAGCACTTGCTCCTACAGTACTTATCACCGAGATACAGCACTCTTGTTATAGATAGTACCCCAAAAAGGCGAACCCCATTTCTCGGACACCCACATCCCCCGGAATCTCTTTTAAAGTTTTTTGTCTATTCCTTCTAGCATGTCGAATCAGTTGCTAGTATCCTCTCCTGCTCAGCTGGTGAACCTGGGAATATTGAGGCAATGTTACAATTGCCTCATGTACACAGACAACCCTCTCCTCCTCCCACAAAACACAAATACATGCGAGAGATGCAACTATACGGCCAAACTGGAGGCTGAGCTCTCTCAACTTAGGACTGGCAAGACCAGACAGGAGGAGAAGGTTACCACACACACTATAGACCCAGTCTCACATAGTACCATCACAACCTCAAATCATACACATAAACACACAAAGACATACTCGGAGGCTCTGATCAGAAATCTACCAAAACAGCAGAGGCCACCAAAGCAGACACCCAAACAACCACCACCTCAGAACACAACACCTGCAACACATAGACCTCACAGTCAGGGTGTCAAACAGTCACAGCCCTTAAGGCCAAACACAATGCCAGACACACTAGTCATTGGTGACTCCATAGTCAGACACACTGACGTCCCGCTCACCAGACTGAGTAAGGAGAGAGTTACAGTAAGCTGCCTGTCGGGCGCTAGAATCCGCCACATAACGCAAGCACTCAGGTCTCTCAACAGCAGGTACAAATATGACTCAATCATTGTCCACGCTGGTGTAAACGACCTGAGACGTACCTCCTTGGACTACATGAAAAGAGACATTGAGGAGCTCTCTGATTATGTAGCCCAGGCAGGTATGACCCTGACCTTGAGCAGTATCCTACCCTCACCAAGAATGATGCCACAATACAGAGATAAGATGATCAGCTTTAACAATTGGCTTAAACTCTGGTGTCGTTCAAAGGGGATCCAATGTCTGTCTGCCTGGGATGACATGCTGGACAAGCCACACTGCTTCGCAAGGGACAGCTTGCACCTGTCACCCCTGGGATTCCGGATATTGGCAAAGGCTCTTGCCACCCCATAGTGCCTTTTAGGCAAGGCTCAAATTCTAAACCTACCACCCTAGAACACAAAAAAGAAAAAAAACTAAGGGTAATGCTGCTCAATGCCAGAAGTCTAAATCTCAAAATGCACGCACTCGAGGCCCTTCTCAGTATGGAGAACATTGATGTCTGTGCTGTGACAGAAACCTGGTTCAAGGCTCCTGAGAGCACCCCAGCACTAACAGGTTTTACCTCATACCATGCGTTCCGGCCCAAAAATCCGGACAATACCAAGAAAGGAGGGGGGGTATCCATATTCATCAAGGACACCCACACCTCAAGACTGGTGGCAACGCACGATGCATCGGAGACCATCCAGGTGCAATTAACCATAGGCAAGACTTCTCTGCAAATTGTAGCATGTTACAGGCCACCCTCACAAACTCAGGAACCTCACATGGCTTTCCTGAAAACACTGGAGGGGATAAATGTCTCTCCAAACACCATCATACTAGGTGATTTCAATTACCCTAATATAGACTGGGAACACTACTCAAGCCCAAACACCCTAGCCCAAAAGTTCCTGGAATTCATAAACTCAAATGCCATGGAACAACTAGTCACCATCCCCACAAGAGGAGAAAACATACTTGATCTCATCATCACGAACATGGGAGCACAATGTTCAACACCGGACGTATACCCCTCACTGGTGAGATCAGATCACAAACTAATCTTGCTGGAGGTCCTCATCCCACCCCCACCTGAAATAAAAAAGACCACAGTAAAAAACTTCTCGAAAGCCTACTTCACACTTCTAAAGACTAGTGTGGTCTCCTTTAAGGCCCCCGAGCTAGCGGAAAACAGTACTCAAGCCGCTGAATCACTTACAAATGCCTTCTACCAGCACCTGCAGGACTGCATGGATAAGGCAATCCCAAGCAAAACAAAGACTCTTTGTACCAAGGGCAAGCGTCCAATCTGGTGGACCCCAGCCATAAACAAACTCTACAACAAAAGGAGGAAGCTACTACAAGATAGAGCAAAATCCTTAAAAGGTAAGACACCTTTGATCACTATAAGTAAAAAGCTAAGAGCTCTCATAAAATCATCCAAAGCAAGTTTTGAGAGGAAAAATAGCTAAAGACTCAAAAGACAATCATAAGGCCTTCTTTAGCTATGTTAGAAACCTGGGAGGAAACTCCCAGATATGCTCAGAACTAGTTCAAAATGATGTGAAGATTACTGATCCTACAGACATTGCCAACATACTGGCTGACAGGTTCAGTGCAAACTTCTCCCAAAAGGAGAGATATCTATACCAAATGGTTGCAGCCCCCCAAACATCTCAAACGCCCAAGTGAGAACTGCTCTCTCCAAAGCAAAAAACACAGCATCCCTGGGACCTGATGGTGTCCCAGGCTGTGTGCTCCACGAACTCAACGAGGAATTAAACCCACAGCTAGGACAGCTGTTTAATCATAGTCTCACCTCTGGATACATTCCAGGAGTGGCGACTGCGACTGTGGTCCCACTTCACAAAGGCGGTGCCTCCACAGACCCTGGAAATTACCGTCCCATTAGCTTGACAAGCCTTATCTGCAAAGCTATGGAGAGGATCATAATGGACCTCATAAATAAAGACATAGGGAATTTGCAGACTTTGGATCCAATCCAGTTTGGCTTTGTCAAAGGCAGATCATGCCTTTTAAACTTGGTTGACTTTTTCGAAACAGTCACCAAAGCCATTGATGAGGGAAAGGCAGTCCATACAGCCTACCTCGATCTGGCGAAGGCCTTCGACACAATACCCCACTCGGGTATCATTGAAAAACTCAGCAGCTTAAATGTTAACCCATACATCACAAGATGGGTTGCAAACTGGCTGAGCGACAGAACCCACAGGGTCAGAGTTGCTGGCGCCATGTCAGACTCAAAGCCTGTCACTAGTGGTGTCCCACAGGGCTCAGTCCTGGGCCCACTCTTGTTTGGCATCTGCTTTTCCGAAGTACAAGCAAACACAGGAGGGTTATGGCTGACAAAGTTTGCAGATGACTGCAAACAGGGCGCCGTAGTCGAAAACACATCTGACACAGATATCCTTCAGAAGGGTCTCACAGAAATGGATGACTGGTGCCAGAGCCATGGCCTAAAGTTAAATGCCAAAAAATGCATAGTCATACCCTTCGGGAAAAACAAGGTTACCCCTAGCTACCATATAGGTGGTAATCCTCTGAGCACAGAAGAAGTTATCAGGGACCTGGGGACCCAGGTTGACAGTAGCCTGTCATTCGACACCCATGTAGCTAAAGTAGTTAGGAAGACCTTCTACATTGCCCACCTTATCATGAAGGGATTCACATCTAGATCAAGGGAGGTCATAGTCTCCCTATACTCATCACTCATCAGACCAATGATTGAGTACAATGCCCCATTCGGAATGTATCTGATCCGACACTTGCAGCAGCTGGAGAGGCCACAAAAGTTCCTCACCAAAAGGATAAAGGGTCTCAAAAATCTGTCCTATGCTGCCCGACTGAAAGAACTCCAGCTCTATTCAGTCGCTTACCGCTTGCTCAGAGGTGACTTTTGCCTGACATACAAGGCCATGTCAGACCCAGATTTGATGAATATGCTTCACCTCAAAAAATCTAGATCCGTCAGAGCCACAAGGGCGGGAGACTTAAACCTCGACACGGCTATTAATAGGACGTGCTGGAGGGATAGATTCATCACCCAAAGACTCCCTATGCTGTGGAACAAAATCCCGGTATATGTGAGGCAGAGCACCTCGCTGGCCTTGTTCAAGAGAAATCTTGACCAATGGATGGGAGATCGCAGATATACTCCAGGGATTACCTCAGTGTCACTGCTAGACAGAGGCACAGCAAAATAATGGGTATAGTTCCCCATACAAAAGGGCTGGCGTAAGCCACAAAACTATGGGCTAGGCTTATAAATGCCCTCGGGCAGATAGCCTAGTATGAACCTATAATCCTTACATACAAAACCAAGAGTGGACACAAATTCTTTCAGATGGAAGTCCACAAATTTACTAAGGGGCTCGGTAATACCTCCCGCCCCTGCAACAATTGGTCGAAATTTCAGGGGGTCTAATCCCTTATGCACCTTTGGGATTCCAAATAACACTGGAGTTTTAGGCTTTGATACCATTAAATAGTTATAAAGCTTTTCGTCAATTGCACCCTGAATAAAATGGTCATGTAAAAAATATTTAATGTTCGCAAGTGCAATGTTTAATTCATTTAATGAAACAGAATCATAGATGTTGGTATCTTGTAAAAGATCGTGAATGTAGTTGTCATAGTCAAACTGGTGCATCAGAACTATACCACCTCCCTTGTCTGGTTTCATCACTCTGATCCCTTCCATTTTTAACATGTCTACTGCTAGTTGTAAATGTGGAGCGAAGTTTGAGGGTTGATCAAAGTGTTTCCCAGTCATGTTTTCTCTCCAAACTTTCTCAACAGATTCTTCAAAGATTTTAAGAGCTGGGTGATTAAAAGTACTGCTTCTAGTAAGGGAATCATTTTGTGGTCTCTGCCTTTTAAAAAATAAAGTTAAATTAAAATTCCGAACAAACAATTTGAGTTCTATAAGTAACCTCGGTAAATAACTAGATTTCGTGGGCACAAAATGTAACCCTTTAGTAAATAATTGAAAAAAAATCAGTAGTTACATACAGGTCTGTGAAGTTAAAAATGGTAAAGTTCTCTTTATTGATAATTTTGTAACCTTTGTGCTCACCTTCTAATTCTAGTTGTTCACTTGTCCCTTCACTAGAGTGAGCAAGGTCTATCTGCGACCCCTCCCCCAGCTCTGTTGTTGGTAATGATTGATTCTCCCCCCTGGCTTGCCCTGGGGGGACTGAAAAACCTGCTGTGGGTTGGAACTGCCTTTTTGAGCAATACGCTCACTTCCTCTAGGGGGTAGTTGTAGTCTGTAGTTGTCTGTGCATCTCTCTAGAGAATAGGGTTGGAGATTCTACATATCCCTGGGGTAGTCGGGTCCAAGTATACTGTTGGCCCTGATAAGTGAATGCAAACAAATACTGACTGTCAGAATGTACCAGAATAGAGAAGAAAGCTGATGAGATATCTATAACTGTAAAACAAAGTGCTGTAGGTGGGATACAGCTTAAAATCGTAGCTGGGTTTGGTACGATTGGAAAAACAGGCAAAACTGCTTTATCGACTTCTCGCAAGTCTTGCACAAATCTGTAAGCTTGTTTACCAGGTTTCCTTACTGGTAGTATTGGACTATTACATGGGCTTGTTGTAGGTACTATGATTCCTTGCTGTACCAAAGCAGAAATGACTGGGGCAATACCAGATGTAGCCTCAGTTGTCAAAGGGTACTGTGGCACCCGAGGTAACTTTGCCCCTGGTTTTAAGGTTATTTTTACAGGAGTGGCTGAAGTCAAAAATCCAACATCATTATCATGAGTGGTCCATAGATGAGAGGGTAATGAATTTAAATGCTTATTTTTATTGAGGTCAGACTGCATACATATTGTTTGCAGAGTGACAGTTTTGTCTAAAGTAGCCAAAATACTAATTTGTTTATCTGAAGGTACTTGTAAATATACTCCATCAGCTGTGCAGAAAATGGTTGCTCCCATCTTACAGAGCAAATCCCTCCCCAATAAATTTAAAGGTGCTGAGGGTCCTACTAAAAATGCATGATTGTCCTGTAAAGGTCCCAAAGTTACTGGGATTGGGACGGTTTCAGAATATTCAGTAGGGATACCAGAGACACCTACCCCTCTAGTTGTGTTATTGGAGAAGGGGACATTTATTGCTGCTTCACCAGCTAACATAGATTTATTTGCACCAGTGTCAATTAAAAATGGGTATGGTTTATTTTTGACAAGCAACATAACATGCGGTCCATCTTGATCCACAGGAATGAAAGGGCACAACTGCTGTTGTCTTTGCTCAGGGAACCTTCATTGTGATGGCTGCCGATTGGATGGGGTCCAATTAGAATTCCACTGAAGTGATGTATCAGTGGGTGGGGCTGATCGTGTTTCCTGCCAGTTTTGTCTGTTTTGATTTCCCGCCCCTTGGCGTCCACCACTCCCCTGTCCTCGTCCTCCCCGCCCACGCTACCCGAAGGCAGTACACATCTGAATCTGCGCCTTAATCAATTTTTCCTGTAATTATTTTTACCCCCTTGCTAAGTGGTCGGAGAGGTGTTGCACTTGTGTGACCAATTCATGCAATCCAAGACTAGGCCAGTTTAAACATACTTCCTTTAACTTATCCCATACTTGCGGGCATAACCCATCTACGAAGGTGGCCGACAATCCACTTTGTGCTGGCCCTTTGGTGGGTTCTGGGTAACCAGACTAAGCCTCAAAGGCTTCAGTGAGATGATTTAAATACTCGTCCACAAGTTTGTCTTCTTTCTGAAGAACTGACTTGATTTTGGACCAGTTGGGTGTGGGGCTATTACCGTAATAGCATCTACTATATGCTGTCTGACCGCTTCAAATCCGTTATCTTCCTGTGCATCATGTCTTGGAATTGGAGTAGGGATATTAGCATGATCCCAAATTCGTTTCATCAGATCAGTCGGCATGGTGTACTGAAGAACTGACCTGACTTCTTCTATTGTAGGATTTTTTTAGACTAATATATCCTGCCAGCACTTGCTGGAACTTAGCTGGATTAGTACGGATGGACGGTAGTGATTTGGTAATGGCTTGAAAATTTGGTACTACAACGGTCGGTGGTTCCTGTGCGTTTCTAGCATGGGCTGGGTTAGGTACCTCCCTCAATGTAACAATCTGTCGTCATCTGACGACTCCGACTCTGAGTCTGGATTAAATTTATTTGGCCCAAAATATCCATCCCCACTGTCATTTATAGCGGGGAACTGGCCAAAATGCCTTTGTCAGTGTAAATGTCACCTCCCTTTTACCTTATGATAGGGTTTAGATTTAAAGTACATTACAGCTTTTGCTTCCTTATGAGTCTTACTACCAGTTCTTGGTCCCTCTTTTTTATCGCTTGTTTCTGGATCAGATTCACTAGACTGACTGCCCGCAGCTTGTTCTCCATCCCTAGTGGTGGAATCTGGCTGCTGTATTTCAGCTCTTTGTTGAGCGAGGGGGGGCTGATACTGCGGTGGTGCAGTCGGTGGTAGGAGAAACCAGGCATTATTGTCCTCTGACGATTCAGTTATTTGCAGTTTAGCTAATTCCTCTACAGGATAAAGCCACTTAAAGGGAGGGTCCTTCAAACATTTACCGTTTACTACATCTAAATTACTGCCAATGTGCTGTAATTCCCACAACTGCTCTTTTAGTTTTTGCTGATTATCCTTTAGACTACTGATAACCAAAGCTTTTTCTCTTTCTTTCGCCTCTGTCATCCATTCATTAAATGCTGCCAGCACAACCCTGGTATTTTTTGTCCCTTTTTTCCTTAGCTTTCCCTGGAGATTAAGCAAAATATTTTTATTAAAACTTCCATTTTCTGGGAAGGCGAGTTTACCATCACCCTTAATGAGGGCGATCCACTGACTTATAAACATATAACTGTCCTGGGACACACAAAAATACATATAACCAGCTGGTGTACCTCTTTCTGGCTCCTTTATGGTTCCCACAGTTGCTCCCATTTTCACACAATAAGCTGTACTGTATTTTACAGATGTAGCTGTGACATTTTTTACGTGTCGTTTTCCCCACTCTCGTATCTCCTTTCACTCTTATGTCACCAGTTTTTCGTTTTAACCCACACTTATACTGCACAATCTATAGCAGAAATGAAATACATGCCACTTACCTCCAAAACGACTGAATGAGAGGAATTATTTTATTCCTGCAAAGTTATCAATACCAAATTTTAAAGCAGGCGAGTACAGGAAATGAAACAAACACCGCAAAAACAGAAAATTCTGTCATGGGCCCTTTCACTAGCAGTATTTTGTTCAATCCCCGACTGATGCAGCTGTCGTCAATTCAGATCCGAGTAAACTGCACCAATTGTTGTGTTAGCTTTTACCTTAAATAAAGACAAGACAGATTTTCCTCTCTTTCAGTGGTATTTATTACACACATGTGGGAGCCTCATGGAAAGTACCAGGGAGACTCCCAGAACAAAGGGAATGCATAAGCTTATATACTGGTAATACTTGTTGACAATACAAAAATATAGACTGGACCAATTAGATCAGTACAAAAGACAATCAATCAGTGGTTTACCCGTAGGTTTAAAGCAGTTCACTTTACTACATCTCTAGGCAGAAAAAGAAAATCGGATGCACTTCCATATAAGGCACATTTCCTGCTTTCAAGCAGGCTCTTGTTTTTAAGTCCTTTTCCACTATTCAGTTTACTCAGAGTTCACAGTACAAAGTCCATCTTAATGCAAGCAGATTGTCACGTACTCAATTTCCTTAAACACATGCTTTGGCCGTTCATATTCTACACAAGGTACTATGTTTGACTTGTATGAGAAGTCTATTCCAGAGACGGGGCAGCCTCTGGGAGACAAACCTCTCTCTCCAGCAGGTTTTGTTGATGTTGCATATTAGATTCAGGCCATTAAAGTGGGTAGTGAGTGAGGAGTTAAACTTATGGATATGGAGCATCTCTAGCAGGGCAGGATCTGAGATTGCCTTGTAGGTGAGACACAGATTACCTCTGAGTAATCTGCATGATACCGAGTAGAGTGATAGTGATTTGAGCATGTCCGCATAGGACAGGTGTTGGAAGCCATGGTTTCACTTTCTGAGGTATTTCTGTGGTCTTTCCAGTTGGTTCAGTTGTTTGGAGAGGTACATACCAAATGGGGCATTATACTCAGTTACTGGTTTAATAAGGGAGGAGTATAGAGAGGTAATAACCTCCTTTTTTGGATGCAATCCCTTTACTTATGAAATAAACCAAGTAGAAAGCTTCTCTGAGCAGTGCTGCTACATGATGGTCAAATGTGTGGTTGTTATCAACCTAGGTACCCAGGTTTCTCACCACAGGTTGTGTGCTTAAGGGGTTGCTGTTGATGTGGTAATCAGTAGAGGCTGTGTTTTTGCCGAATAGTATGATGATACATATTTTTGCATTTAGCTCGAGGTCATGTGTTTGACATCAGTTATTCATTGCTGAGACTCTCTTGCACTATGTTAACATCATTTGGGGAGTCAGTGACAGCACCCATCTTACAGTCATCCATAAAGTTGGTCAGCCACAGGTCTTTTGTCTTTGCCTGGAACTCTGAGAAGTAGATGCCAAACAGTAGGGGTCCCAGGACAGATCCCTGGGAAACTCCACTAGTGACAGGTCTGCTGTCGGAGGTGGAGGTGCCTTGGGATCTTAATTTTGTGTTAGAGAAACTAACACTTGCTCCATTTGAACCAGCTAACCTGGCTGACTTGAGGTTCTTAACATGAAAAACAGTTTTACTGATTGTTTTAAGCTCTTATAGTGCTCAACCCTATCTCCTTTTCCACAGAGACAGGGTTTCTTTTTGAAGTAATCTTCCTGTTGTGCCTTTAATGGTATCCAAGTTTACTTTGTCAGACTGTCCATCTTCCTGTTTTCTTTCCTGAATCTAAAAATGAGAGGAATAAGGATACTCCATATTTTAGTTATCTGCAGAAAACTCTGGTACTATCTTAACAGATCTAAATCTTTCAGATCTTCAGATCATTTATTCATTTCTTGTGAAGGCAAGAAGAAGAGACAACCTCTGTCTGTTCTTCATTTCTTGTGAAGGCAAGAAAAAGAGACAACCTCTGTCTATTGACTGACTATTTCCAAATGGTTATCTAAGTCTACAACCTTTTGTTATACTCACCGCAGCATACCTGTTCCAGGCAAGGTCAAGGCCCACTGTACCAGGGCCTTGGCTTCATCTGTGGCTTTTTGGAAAGGGTTGGATTCTAGAAGTATTCTTAAAGCATCAACTTGGTCATCTGTACATACTTTACAAAGCACTATAACCTTGATTCCTTCACTATGTCTAGATCAGGCTTTGTTAGAATCATGGTCCAGTGGCTCCTGGGCTCTTTTCCTTCCACCTCTCAAATGGAGTAAGCTATGGTAATCTACCCATATAGTTAAGGCTATTGCAGCAGCTATCAATATGATGAATATGGTACAGGTGCATAAGTAAACTTACCATAACAGTAGATGTTCACGATCGCTGCTGCAGTAGCCTTATCCCTCTCTCCATCCGCTTTGTTTTTTAATGTATTTTTTATGCCAGGGTGTGAACATTTATTTTTTGTTGTTCCTAGCCTTGTCCTTTTAGGGCTCAGCCTCCCTGTCTTTGTTGGCATGAAAGCTATGAAGGGCTTCACACCCAGACTTGCCTTTCTGTCAGCTTAGTTCAAGCTGATTGATTGTTTGAGTGGTTGGAAGGTGCCCTGTAGCTTTAAAAGCTGGTCAGCTGTTATATCCTTGGCAGGATATAACTCATATGGCTAAGGCAACTGCAGTAGTGATCATTCAAACAAATACTGTTATGGCAAGTATACTTACAAAACTATACTTTTTTTCACTGAAGAACTTTACGTGAGCTACTCCTTAACATAAATACTCTATTTGTACCGTGATATTCCTTCATTGATTTAAATGTAGCATAATATGTTATGACAGAACAAGAATAATACATGTCGTCTATCGAATAGACTCTGTACAACTTAACTCTAAAATGGACCAAAAACGTGACACAGAAATGATACCCTACTACAAAAAGAAAAAAAAATACAGATGCACACACAAACTTGAGCACACACGCATAAACACATCTATATGTATATTTATTTAATTATTAGAGGTAGGAAGGGAGAATTCTGTTAAAAATGAGTAATCTTTCCAAGCAGGATCCTCACACAGATGTAAAAGACAAGAAAGAAAACAGGTAGTTATCTCATATAAAAGCCTAGTCCATGAGAAAATGTTGTATGAGTGTGTATATATATGTATATATATATATATATATATATATATATATATATATGTGTGTGTGTGTGTGTGTGTGTGTGTGTGTGTGTGAGAGAGAGAGAAGGAGATTGCTGCTTTGATTGGAGCAGAATTATTGAATCTGCTGCAAACAGGAAGACTGTGCAAGTCACATAGCCATTTATACCACTACCGTAAGAATTTTTATGTTACTGTAAATGGTTATATCCCATAGTTTCTATTATAAATAAGTTGTATATTCATTCCTCTTTCTCTCGCTCTCATATATATATATATATATATATATATATATATATATATATGTCCACACACTCATGCACGTACATGTGCATATGAGTGCATTTGGTTTGAGCATATTTTTGTCTGATTGTATGCTTTGCTAGGACTTTTATCTTCGTTTTGAACTTCATGTTCATCATAAGATGCAGTCTGCTTTGTGTGTGGGATTGCTATACTGTGGGGACTGGGATTTTGCCCTTTACTCAGTGTTTGGTTCTCCTGAAATTTGTATATTTAATTAACAGGGAATGTAAGCCCCACTGCATAAAAAGAATATTTTTTTAATTTTGCATACACTGATGTCAAAACCTGGTGCATACATACGGGCATGCTGAATAATTTACTTTCGACTCTTTGTGTTTGATGTGGTGTATGCCAATAGTTATTCAGAAATGTAAGCACACATAACTGTGTATGTGTCTATATATATATATATATATATATATATATACGTTTGTGTGTGTATATGCATGTATGTGTATAAATATATATATATATATATATATATATATATATATCTATATATATATATATCTATATATATATATATATATATATATATATGTGTGTATATATATACCCACTTAAGCGAAGGTGCACTACATCAAAAGTGCACTTTCGCAAAAGCCGATTCAAAACAAACTACTTTAAACACTATTTTGCAGGGGGCAACCCCCACATCCCCCCTACTTAAATATACTAACTCTGAGATCACACTATAGTGGGGAAAAGGATATATTTCCTTATCACCACTGTAATGTGCTTCGGTAAATCGGCTTATCCGAAAGTGCACTGTTGATGTAGTGCACTTTCACTTAAGTGGGTTCGATCTTCTGTTTGTTGAACAAGTGTGTTTTCGACAAACAGAAGTAAACCCATATATATATATATATATATATATATATATATATCTATATATATATATATATATATATATATATATATATATATATATATATTCATAGGTGTTTACTAGGCTAATGACCACAAGGCCCTTTTTAAGCCTAGCCATGCATCCCATTTAAGCTATACCATGTATGTATGTATGTATGTATATATATATATATATATATATAAATATATATATATATATATATGTGTGTGTGTGCATGTGTGTGTGTGTGTATATATATATATATATATATATATATATATATATATATATATATATATATACACAAGTTTACTTCACATCACCGAGACCAAATCACCTAATTTCATAATACTGAAAACTCATTTGACTGAATCTCATTTCACCGAAAGCTTACAATGCTAAATTTCAAAACACTAAAAGTTAAACCATAAACAGACATACTCTCAACACTAACTACCTCTTTCCAGACCTTAAAAACTACTTACCCTCTTAACAGAAACTGGACAATATAAAACTAAAGTAAGTGGGGGGCTGTGCACCCCACATCCCCCAGTGTGGGAGGCTGGGCCCCCCACCCCCCAACTATATATACTAACTGCAGGGTCGCAGTACAGTGGGGAAAAAGGCACATACCTTTTACTTGCCTTACAGTACTCTACACACTGCCACTACTGCTGGGAATGCAAAAAACATCCGCCATATTAGTTTAGATACTTCCCATAAAAATGTAGAGAGACATACCAACATTTAATAACACTACAGCACTACTTTCTACATGACTATCAGTATTCTGACAGCACTGTAAGTCACAGAAGTGTTGTCTTTAAGAAGTGTTTCAAGGACCGACCGTGCATATAAATAGCAAGCACGTGCTAACTTCAGTGCCATTTTGAGAGTGCAGCCAAAGAGTGAGCATGCATGAGAGTAATAGCTAGTTTGTTTATAAGTTTATCTAAGTTAAACTTATTAAGCCTCAATCCTGATGTGTTTGTACATAATAAAGCTGCTTGAACAGAACCCACAAAGAATCATCTATATTATCCCAACTAGGTGAGCAACATGGTGTCAGGACTGGGATTCCAGAGGCTGCTTTTCAGAGCTGTGAGGTGCAGAGATAACAGTGGAGGTAAACTAAGAGAAATGAGCATGAAAAAGGGCCAGAAATGAACCAAAGATAATGAAAACATGCATGAATTATTTATTCTATAAAAAAGATAAAAATGAGCATTACAAGGGCACAAACTGCATTATCAAACAAGTGAGAGGCACACAAGGTTTATTAAGTAAACAAAATGTTTAAGATTAAGATATTTGATAAAACAATTACAGAAAAGCACATAAGAGGTTTGGAATTACCTCAGAATTGTAAAACAAGTATGTCTAAAGCAAAACGGGCATGTTTAGAGTAAAACGAGCACAAGAAAAGTGCAGTGGGCATGAAAAGAGATTAAACGAGCAAAACGGATATAATAAAGGGCAAAAAAGGCACATTAAGCATAAATAAAACAAGGTGACTGCATGTTTTTGACAAAGTACTGTGTTTTGGCATAACTATTTCGCATTGTATTCAGGGCATAACTAGTCTAGAGTTATTCGAAGTACCTCAAAGTGTGTAAATGTGCTTACAGTGTGTGCTTATTACTGTGCATTTATTTCGAAGAGTTTGTGTGCAAAGTGCAGCTGTTTCATAAGGTGCAGTAAAAATATAGCCATTTCGAAAAGTTTTTTGTGCTGGGTGTGTCTATTCGCAAAGTGTCACCATTACAGAGGGTTTCTTGCACTGTAAAGAGTGATTTAGCAAAGTACGGCCATTTTAGGAAAGTTTCAGTGTGCTTTGTACTGTTTATTCGCAAAGTCCAATTATTTCAAAATGTTTCTTCTTCTTCTGCCCAGTTCATTTGCACAGTGCAGTTATTTTGCAATGTTTCTTACACTGATAAGAGGTGATTTCTTACAGTACAGTAATTTCAAGACATTCAGCAAACACACTGAGTATTTTATATGAATTGGACTGTAGAACACATAAGATGTTCCTCAGTAAATTGCTGGAGAGAGCCAGTAACATTTGTGGCTTTTATGGCATTATCTGCCTTCCTGAAATGTTGGGAGCCATAGAGTGCACGTGTCAATAAAGGCCCCATTCCGTCACTGCATGCAGCATTATGTCAGCAGGAAGGGCTCATTCCTTCACTGCCAGGGAATGTGCAGTACACAAGGGCTCATAATCAGTGCATTTGCACAGCTTGTACATTTGACATGCAACTCATCTGGTTTGCTGAACAGGGACATCTAATAGGTAAGTGCATGCATACCGGTACATCCACATTTCCACAACAACACATATTATGCATGTCTGTCTCTCACCCTTCTCATATGTCCATGTTTGCTGTAGGTGATATAGGATATCCCAGACCCCTGGATAATGACACCTGTATGAAGCCTGCAAAGTACGACCTAACATCAGTATAACAGCACCCATGCCTAAAACAGGAATATAGTCGAATAAGTGTTTTTCCTAATTGTAGCCCAGTTCTGCTGCCTAGATATGTCTACGGGGGTACTGCCATAATCTACTGGCACAGTGTGCAACAGATATCTACACCTCATCATTTGCTCAGTGTGACTAGGGGCACACAGACACATTATTGTCTACTTAATCTGGGGGTTGGGGTTTACCGGATAATGGAGGTGGAAATATGGGGGCAGCAGAAGTGGTGACATTAGTATCCTACATGATCTTCTCTGCACCAGTTGGTCAAACTACTGCATGCCCATGCACTTTGGCTACTGTGATGGCCACCCCGTGTCTGGTGCCTCTTTATCAGAGCCACCCCCTGCATGTGGTGGGAGACTTTGGCAGTGCCATTGCTGCAGGTGCAGACTCTTCCTTGGAATTTTCAAAATTACCCCAGAGACAACACACCATATCATTTGTCTCCATGTTAGCATATGTTACTGCAGATTGTGTCCAGATTATTTTCCTGCAAAATTGTTGATCCTTGATGCCATGAACTTCCAGCACATCTGTGGCAGGCTGTAACACTAGGAAATGCTGTGAGCCCCTGCTGTGTTGATGTATGGTGGGTATACATACATCTGAAGGAGATCACTGACCCACTGAGTTACCACAAAGGGAGTAGTGGCAGTGCTCTCACTTACAAAGGAGGACCCCCTTGACAATGATGGTGATTCCTTGTGCTGTGTATCCTATATAACAGGCATGGGAATGAGGCTACACTGTCATCCTTCATTGCTGGACCACCCAAATGGAAGATCTAGTGTCAATGATTCCTACAACTATGACTTAATCTGAGTGTTAGTAATATCATCAAACCCTGTGCAGGAACTGTCTTCATTCTGTTGTCTTGACACACACTTGTCACTGTAGCAGTGGTTTGTCCTATTAATACACAAAGCAAGAGATAACACAGTTATGATGACAACCCTAAAGCATGCAATGCCCAAATACTGTACATGTAAATGGCATGAGGACACATACTGGCAAACAAAAGGCGTGTAACTCTGCTGGTTGTCCCCTGCATCTGAATAAATGAAGTACCTAGGTGAGCATATGCAGTAGCCATTGTATTTTTCCAATAATCAGTCTCTGCAGAGTTGCTGTATAACATATGTGTTATGGCTATAACCTGGCAGTTTCCACAAGACATAAATGGCATGCAACCTCTCTCAGTACCAGTATGATACCTATGTCCTCATTGTCTCCATGCAAGGATGTTATAAATTACTCATCATCCATCAGGCTTACTATGGGTGATGGCTCTCCTTAGGTTACAAATAATTCAGCTGCTATACTGCTTGCCTTACCTGAAACCTGTTGTAACATGGCTTATGGAATTCTTACATAGTGTGACTCTTGCATATTTCTTATAATGGAACACTGTTTCTCATATGTGGTCTCATGGAGGCTCATAGACACTCCATCACCTATACAGGTGTTGTCCATGGGACCTGAATGCCTGTAAGAAGATGCCATTCTTTGTAGGGCTAAATGTGTCTAACCTCTGCCATCCACTCCATTTGGAGGACATGCCTACACATAGGAAGAGAGAGAATCACTGTTATAGGACTGGGATATCTTGGTAGAGTGGGCTACCTATGAGACCCAGTAGCTTGGTTTAGCAGTACTTAAGATGACAGGGTTGCACAGGCTGTCAAACCAGTGAAGACCACAGGCATGGTATGGACAGTGGCATATCCCAGTGGTAACAAAATGAGCAGGGTTCGAGTCAGACATAGACATGGGCAACATACAGAATCCCACAGCTATGTGTAGATAATGAGGGAACTTCACATGTGGCAGGGTGAGGACTGATTGTGCTGACAGGAGATTTGCGTGAGGATATCCATTGTAGGTACTCCTATGTCAGACACCCAGATCATACGTATAAAGTAGGATTTAGAGAGAGGCAGAAGCAGTGCTGGTGTTGTGGACTGCTATTTCCACTAATAGCTATATATGTACAGGCACTTATGTTAAACAATCTGTATTTGCAGGTAGCTATCACAGGCCAGCATAAATATAGATCAGTATTGCAATGTCCAACACAGTAGTATTACTGTAAGCTTTGCACAGGGAGAGATTCACATGTACATGGAACTAGTGATTTGCATCACAGGTCTGAGTGCAGGGGCAGAGGAAGTAATTGCAGGCTGCCATCCCCAAAATCCATTGGTATGAAAACAATTACATTAATAATTATGAGCACAGGCACAAGTTGCAGACACATACAGGTAACATACTTGCCTGTACTGCTGACATCCGCTATCCGTAGGCCCACATTCAGGTTTTTATAACACTGCTGAAATATTTCACACCTCAGAAATACAGTCCACTGTGCATTTCCTCTCGGCTCTCTCATGTGGAAATGCTGCTTCTGTCTTGCCAGGTTGACTTTAAGGTGCTCAGATACTGTTACTATTGCTGCTTTCTCATTGCATGTCTTGGCTTCTAACATGGCAAATCATAAGTAAACCACTAATATATATCGGTGTACATAATATATATGTTAGATTCCACCAATGTCTGTGAATTGTTGTGCCACAGAGGAGTATCATTGAAATAAGATATTTTCTGCTGCATGTCACTGACATTCTACATACCTGCTTGCGCATTTAGGCTATGTGCGTATGTTAATCATGTGAAGAGCACTAAAGTGCATTACATGTGATTCAAAGCCCCAATGTAAAATTGTGACTCATAGGCTACCATGCTGGTTTTATGTATATTCATAGCAATGGCCAGTAATGTTATAGCATCATCGAGTGCACATGCCCATTTTACACAGGAAAGTAAGATCATATTGTAGTTCTTGCACAACCAGCTTTGGGAGTAGCTTCTAGGACTGTATGCAGGTCCATGACATATAGTGGATTCCTGGAATGATCCAGTAGACCAGCTTACCAGGGCTGTTGGCATCCAGCATACTGATTAGCAATGCAGGCATTAGTATGATGACCTGCACTGTACAACCTTGACAATCTCCAACTGAAGGAAGTACAACTGAGATAAGAACACTCTAAATGGTATTGTAAGGCCTGCCATTTCTACTGCAATTTAAAACTTTTTCTTTGTATTTCAGAACTCTGATCCTTATGAAGTTTGAATCTTCTCACAAATTCTAGGTTACATCAGGTTGAATAAAACAGGCGACTGCCTGTGTGTTGTTTCTACTGCTGTTGTTGGCAGTTACACTGTTGTGCCACTGTAGTGTTTTGTGGGGCAGTGTGCTTGTGGGCACCATTTTATGTATCTGCTTCATTGCACATAAATGTGATTGCACAGATGTTTCTGCTTTACTGACCTGTACTAGTGTACCATATTTATTATGGTGTGGGCACTCTGTCTTTCTTTGTGCTCTCTTACACATGATAACCTTTAAAATTTTAGGACCCATAGTGCTGAGTCCAGAGATGTGGTGACCAAATTGATGAAAATCCAAACTTAAATATACTAAGTCCAAGATTGCCATGTCTTGGAATGTTCCTTTTCCTGCAAGGTGTGTTGATCTCAGAGTCTGTACTTATAAGTTCATGGAGTGTGGGGGTTTGCTCCTCATCATGGGGTGTGCAGGGGAGCTTGCCCCCCCTTGTAAAAAACAAGTTTAAAGGAAATGGACAATGTTTGATCGTTGCTGTTCACCTGTATTTTCTATTTTTTTTGAGACTCTCAGAACTTGATAATGTGGGCCTCAAGATTTCAATTGGGAGCCATTGCACAAACACATGGTGAGGGCAACATATGCAACAGTCTCTGAGTACCAACCAAGGATTCTGCTTGTTTGCACATAAAGTTATAACTGTAGCCATACCCTTCTGTCTGCCTCTCTCCCACACCTGTATCAGAGCTGGTATAATGATTGTGTCTTTCAGCACAGGCAGACTGGGTGGGGAATGCCAATGGTCATCTGTGGCAAACTGTTAATTGCCATGTGTTCAGTATTGTTTACCACCTATAACTTGTAATCACTAATGGCACACTTACATTTTATGGTTTTCTTCTGCATGTCATAATGACACCTCAGAGCCATAAGCATGTCAGTTGCAAACCTCTCCTGTCCCAGCCAAGGTTGTAGCTGAGGCAGGTGAGTGGAGCATGAGTGGCTCAATGGGGAGAGTTCTGATTCCTCATAGACAGGCAGCTCACCTGAGTCACCTGCCCTGGTTCAGCCAGAGCTGTAGTGCTTAATGAAGTTGACTGGGCATTGACACGCTGGGTCACCAACCAACAACCCCTCTTGAAACAGGTAGCAGATTGGCTGCAAAGGCTAGTCCATGCTGCGGAACCATCATAGACAGGTGTGACTCATGTTTCCTATTGCCAACACCCAAGTCTTCTATCTTCTGGGTCCCTGTAACATCTTTTATTGGGCTTGGCAGCAGATGGTGGCAGTAACTATACCCCATACCTATCCACAGCCATTTGTCTGCTCTCTGGTTGGCTTTGTGTATCCCATATCTCACCCTGCTAGACAGTGCATATCTACCCCTGCTTGTCTGTCCCATTGCATATGTGTTTGAGTACCTTCACTGCCTCCACTCTTCCTAAATTCCACCATGTCATTCACCCCTTCTCTCTTTCTTTGTCTCTCTCTATATACATAAATATATAGACACACACACACACACACACACACACACACACACACACACACACACACACACACACACACACACCATGGAACCAACAAAGAGTCAAGGTAGCTGAGTCTTTGCCTTTTGATGTATACTGTTCCCCTGCAACATGTAGTGGAGCGTGTTGCAACAAACACCTGCTACAATTATCTGCTTTACACATGTTCTTGCGGTGCTAGTGTAAGAGAGCTAGACACCAATCCCTTGTTCTTCTTTGTGTGTTATTAGCTATGATATTCCCTGCTTAGCTGTTCATGTTTGTTTTATACAACAGTGTTTTGGCTCCATGTGGTGCAAACCATCCACCACCCTGAAGCATATGTTTATAAATCACAGCCACAGGCTCAGCAACAGGAGTGTATATGAGTTCAACTACAAACAGTGACTTACTGGGACAGAGAGTGATGTGTGGAGAAAGCTAAGGATATGACCAGAGTGGTTAGGAGCACTGACATGAATATTGAACAACAGGGTAAAGTTATGGGCACCTTTTGTGCAATGTGAGAAAAATATGACTTTAGACATATCTTTTACCTGCAGAGGTATACATGCTACAGATATTCAGGCTGTTGTAAGAGGAGATGGGATTGTAATCTCCACAGGCATTGATGTTGTTTAGTTTTGAATTTATGTCCCAAAAAGAACAGTAAATTTATAAATTATTCATTCAGAACTAGATTTTAGCAGCTACTGCAGGAGAAAAACATCTCACTGATTTTCAAAACTATAGAGAGCTGCCTGTTTGTCCTCAGAGGAGTGGTTTAAGGCAGAAACTTGTAGTTTATTGGCCATTTTGGGTCATTTCCTGTCTTTTCCAGCCCCCTGCTATAAAGCACGCTTTGGCGGGCTTTTCTGGCTATAGAGAACTCAGCACAGCTCCTCGTGGTGTCCAGCAGAGTTCCTAGAGCAGCAGAGACCAGAAAAGACAAACTTTCCAGATTCTAAGTATTTTTTTCTGCATTTTCGACTTTTTAAGCCTTTCGATTGCTATTTCTGCCTGTTTTATTCTGCTATTACCTTTTTTACTGTTTTTAATAGCTTGAATTGTTTATTGCACTTGCTTGTTTAAGTTTTGCTTAAAAGTTAAACAAGCTTAAAGTTTTTAGGCAAGGCTCAAATTCTAAACCTACCACCCTAGAACACCAAAAAGGAAAAAAACTAAGGGTAATGCTGCTCAATGCCAGAAGTCTCAATCTCAAGATGCACGCACTCGAGGCCCTTCTCAATATGGAGAACATCGATGTCTGTGCTGTGACAGAAACCTGGTTCAAGGCTCCTGAGAGCACCCCAGCACTAACAGGTTTCACCTCATATCATACGTTCCGGCCCCAAAATCCGGACAACACCAAGAAAGGAGGGTGTCCATATTCATAAAGGACACCCACACCTCAAGGTTGGTGGCAACGACGATGCATCGGAGACCATCCAGGTGCAATTAACCATAGGCAAGACTGCTCTGCAATTTGTAGCATGTTACAGGCCACCCTCTCAAACTCAGGAACCTCACATGGCCTTCCTGAAAACATTGGAGGGGATAAATGTATCTCCAAACACCATCATACTAGGTGACTTCAACTACCCTAATATAGACTGGGAACACTACTCAAGCCCGAACACTCTAACCCAAAGATTCCTGGAGTTCATAAACTCAAATGCCATGGAACAACTAGTCACCATCCCCACAAGAGGTGAAAACATACTTGATCTCATCATCACGAACATGGGATCAAAATGTTCAACACTCGAAGTATACCCCTCACTGGTGAGATCAGATCATAAACTAATCTCGCTGGAGGCCCTCATCCCGCCCCACCTGAAACAAAAAAGACCACAGTGAAAAACTTCTCAAAAGCCGATTTCACACTTCTAAAAACTAGTGTGGTCTCCTTTAAGGCCCCTGAGCCAGTGGTAAACATTACTCAAACCGCTGAATCACTTACAAATGCCTTCTACCAGCACCTACAGGACTGCATGGATCAGGCAATCCCAAACAAAACTAAGACTCTCTGTACCAAAGGCAAGCGTCCAGTCTGGTGGACCCCAGCCATAAACAAGCTCTACAACAAAAGGAGGAAGCTACTACAAGATAGAGCAAAATCCTTGAAAGGTAAGACACCTTTGATCATTATAAGTAAAAAACTAAGAGCTCTCATAAAATCATCCAAGGCAAATTTTGAGAGAAAAATCGCCAAGGACTCTAAAGACAATCATAAGGCCTTCTTTAGCTATGTTAGAAACCTAGGAGGAAACTCCCAGATATGCTCAGAATTAGTTCAAAATGATGTGAAAATTACTGAACCTACACACATTGCTAACATACTGGCTGACAGGTTCAGTGCTAACTTCTCCCCCCCCAAAAGGAGAGATATCTATTCCAGAGGATTGTAGCCCCCAAACATCTCCAACGCCCAGGTGAGAACTGCCTCACTAAGGCAAAAACACAGCATCCATGGGACCGGATGGTGTCCCCGGCTGTGTGCTTCATGAACTCAACGAGGAATTAAACCCACAGTTAGGACAGCTGTTTAATCTTAGCCTCACCTCAGGATACGTGCCCAAGGAGTGGCGCGGCGACTGTGGTCCCACTTCATAAGGGCGGTGCCTCCACAGACCCTGGAAATTACCGCCCCATTAGCTTGACAAGCCTTATCTGCAAAGCCATGGAGAGGATCATAATGGAACTCATAAATAAAGACATAGGGAACTTGCAGACTTTGGATCCAACCCAGTTTGGCTTTGTCAAAGGCAGATCCTGCCTCTTAAACTTGGTTGACTTTTTCGAGACAGTCACCAAGGCCATTGATGAGGGAAAGGCAGTCCATACAGCCTACCTCGACCTGGCAAAGGCCTTCGACACAATACCCCACTCAGGTATCATCGAAAAACTCATCAGCTTGAATGTAAACCCATACATCACAAGATGGGTTGCAAACTGGCTAAGCGACAGAACCCACAGGGTCAGAGTTGCTGGAGCCATGTCAGACTCAAAGCCTGTCACAAGTGGTGTCCCACAGGGCTCAGTCCTGGGTCCACTCTTGTTCGGCATCTACTTTTCTGAAGTACAAGCAAACACAGGAGGGTTATGGCTGACAAAGTTTGCAGATGACTGCAAACTGGGCGCCATAGTCGAAAACACATCTGACACAGATATCCTCCAGAAGGGCCTCACAGAAATGGATAACTGGTGCCAGAGCCATGGCCTGAAGTTAAACGCCAAAAAAAGCATAGTCATACCCTTCGGGAAAAACAAGGTTACCCCTAGCTACCATATAGGTGACAATCCACTGAGCACAGAAAAAGTCATCAGGGATCTGGGGACCCAAGTTGACAGTAGTCTTCGTTTGACACTCATGTTGCTAAAGTAGTTAGGAAAACCTTCTATATCGCCCACCTGATCATGAAGGGATTCACATCTAGATCAAGGGAGGTCATCGTCCCCCTGTACTCATCACTCATTAGACCTATGATTGAGTACAATGCCCCGTTCGAATGTATCTGACCAGACACCTGATGCAGCTTGAAAGGCCCCAAAAGTTCCTCACCAAAAGGATAAAGGGTCTCAAAAATATGTCTTATGCTGCCCGACTGAAAGAACTCCAGCTTTATTCAGTCTCATACCGCTTGCTCAGAGGTGACCTGTGCCTGACATATAAGGCCATGTCAAACCCAGATTTGATGAATATGCTTCACCTCAAAAATCTAGATCCCTCAGAACCACAAGGGCGGAGACTTAAACCTTGACACGGTTATAAATAGAACGTGCTGGAGGGACAGATTCATCACCCAGAGACTCCCTATGCTGTGGAACAAAATCCCGGTACATGTGAGGCAGAGCACCTCGCTGGCCTTGTTCAAGAGGAATCTTGACCAATGGATGGGAGATCGCAGATATACCCCAGGGATTACTTCAGTGTCACTGCTTGACAGAGGCACAGAAAAATGATAGGCATAGTTTTTATTCAAACTAAAGGGGTGGCGAAAGCCACATAACTATGGGCTAGGCTTATAAATGCCCTTGGGCAGATAGCCTAGTATGAACCTATGAACCTATGAACAGGCTAATACACTCAAGTGTACTAGCTTTTGATAGCATTTAGTCGAAAAACACAGCATTTATTGTATTTTCTGCCTATCTGAAAAAAACTTGAAAAAAAAAAAAAATACTCTTGTTTTCCATACTTTTCTAATAGTTTGTTCCAGTGATCAGATTTTGCTGATCCCTGGGCTTTGTCTTGGTTCCTGTTTTCTCCATTTTCCTTGTTTGGTCAAGGGTAGTTTCTTTACTCACTACTGGGAGTAGGGAGTACTGAGCTGCCTGTTTGTCCTCAGAGGAGTGGTTTAAGGCAGAAACTTGTAGTTTATTGGCCATTTTGGGTCATTTCCTGTCTTTTCCAGCCCCTGCTATAAAGCACGCTTTGGCGGGCTTTTCTGGCTATAGAGAACTCAGCACAGCTCCTCGTGGTGTCCAGCAGAGTTCCTAGAGCAGCAGAGACCAGAAAAGACAAACTTTCCAGATTCTAAGTATTTTTTTCTGCATTTTCGACTTTTTAAGCCTTTCGATTGCTATTTCTGCCTGTTTTATTCTGCTATTACCTTTTTTTACTGTTTTTAATAGCTTGAATTGTTTATTGCACTTGCTTGTTTAAGTTTTGCTTAAAAGTTAAACAACAGGCTAATACACTCAAGTGTACTAGCTTTTGATAGCATTTAGTCGAAAAACACAGCATTTATTGTATTTTCTGCCTATCTGAAAAAAACTTGAAAAAAAAAAAAATACTCTTGTTTTCCATACTTTTCTAATAGTTTGTTCCAGTGATCAGATTTTGCTGATCCCTGGGCTTTGTCTTGGTTCCTGTTTTCTCCATTTTCCTTGTTTGGTCAAGGGGTAGTTTCTTTACTCACTAGTGGGAGTAGGGAGTACTGAGCTGCCTGTTTGTCCTCAGAGGAGTGGTTTAAGGCAGAAACTTGTAGTTTATTGGCCATTTTGGGTCATTTCCTGTCTTTTCCAGCCCCTGCTATAAAGCACGCTTTGGCGGGCTTTTCTGGCTATAGAGAACTCAGCACAGCTCCTCGTGGTGTCCAGCAGAGTTCCTAGAGCAGCAGAGACCAGAAGAGACAAACTTTCCAGATTCTAAGTATTTTTTTCTGCATTTTCGACTTTTTAAGCCTTTCGATTGCTATTTCTGCCTGTTTTATTCTGCTATTACCTTTTTTACTGTTTTAATAGCTTGAATTGTTTATTGCACTTGCTTGTTTAAGTTTTGCTTAAAAGTTAAACAACAGGCTAATACACTCAAGTGTACTAGCTTTTGATAGCATTTAGTCGAAAAACAAAGCATTTATTGTATTTTCTGCCTATCTGAAAAAAACTTGAAAAAAAAAAAAAATACTCTTGTTTTCCATACTTTTCTAATAGTTTGTTCCAGTGATCAGATTTTGCTGATTCCTGGGCTTTGTCTTGGTTCCTGTTTTCTCCATTTTCCTTGTTTGGTCAAGGGGTAGTTTCTTTACTCACTAGTGGGAGTAGGGAGTACTGAGCTGCCTGTTTGTCCTCAGAGGAGTGGTTTAAGGCAGAAACTTGTAGTTTATTGGCCATTTTGGGTCATTTCCTGTCTTTTCCAGCCCCCTGCTATAAAGCACGCTTTAGCGCGCATTAGCGCGATTTAGCACGGAGTTGCCACTGTTGCACACTAGGGCAGCGCCGGTTAAGCAGGTTTAAACTATTCGGGCTACCTAAAGTCCACTCTTCAAATTTTCCCTTAAAACTACCTCCCTCGAACTATACTACTGATCTAATCAGCGTATCCTATAACTAAAAATATCCTCTCTACTTGACTCCAAGTAGACTATTCTCTATCTGTTAAACCTAGCACTTGCTCCTACAGTACTTATTACCTTGATACGGCACTCTTGTCATAGATAGTACCCCAAAAAGGCAACCCCCCATTTCTCGGTCACCCACGTCCCCCGGAATCTTTTTTTAAAAGTTTTTTGTCTATCCTTCTAGCATGTCGAGGGATCAGTTGCTAGTGTCCTCTCCTGCTCAGCTGGTGAACCTGGGAATATTGAGGCAATGTTACAATTGCCTCATGTACACAGACAACCCTCTCCTCCTCCCACAAAACACAAATACATGCGAGAGATGCAACTATACAGCCAAACTGGAGGCTAAGCTCTCTCAACATAGGACTGGCAAGACCAGTCAGGAGGAGAAGGTTACCACACACACTATAGACCCAGTCTCACATAGTACCATTACAACCTCAAATCATACACATAAACACACAAAGACATACTCGGAGGCTCTGATCAAAAATCTACCAAAACAGCAGAGGCCACCAAAGCAGACACCCAAACAACCACCACCTCAGAACACAACACCTGCAACACATAGACCTCACAGTCAGAGTGTCAAACAGTCACAGCCCTTAAGGCCAAACACAATGCCAGACACACTAGTCATTGGTGACTCCATAGTCAGACACACTGACGTCCCGCTCACCAGACTGAGTAAGGAGAAGGTCACAGTAAGCTGCCTGTCGGGCGCTAGAATCCGCCACATAACGCAAGCACTCAGGTCTCTCAACAGCAGGTACAAATATGACTCAGTCATTGTCCACGCTGGTGTAAACGACCTGAGACGCACCTCCTTGGACTACATGAAAAGAGACATTGAGGAGCTCTCTGATTATGTAGCCCAGGCAGGTATGACCCTGACCTTGAGCAGTATCCTACCTTCACCAAGAATGATGCCACAATACAGAGATAAGATGATCAGCTTTAACAATTGGCTTAAACACTGGTGTCATTCAAAGGGGATCCAGTGTCTGTCTGCCTGGGATGACATGCTGGACAAGCCACGCTGCTTCGCAAGGGACGGCTTGCACCTGTCACCCCTGGGATTCCGGATATTGGCAAAGGCTCTTGCCACCCCCATAGTGCCTTTTTTAGGCAAGGCTCAAATTCTAAACCTACCACCCTAGAACACAAAAAAGGAAAAAAACTAAGGGTAATGCTGCTCAATGCCAGAAGTCTAAATCTCAAAATGCACGCACTCGAGGCCCTTCTCAGTATGGAGAACATTGATGTCTGTGCTGTGACAGAAACCTGGTTCAAGGCTCCTGAGAGCACCCCAGCACTATCAGGTTTTACCTCATATCATGCGTTCTGACCCCAAAATCCGGACAATACCAAGAAAGGAGGGGTATCCATATTCATCAAGGACACCCACACCTCAAGACTGGTGGCAACGCACGATGCATCGGAGACCATCCAGGTGCAATTAACCATAGGCAAGACTGCTCTGCAAATTGTAGCATGTTACAGGCCACCTCACAAACTCAGGAACCTCACATGGCCTTCCTGAAAACACTAGAGGGGATAAATGTATCACCAAACACCATCATACTAGGTGACTTCAATTACCCTAATATAGACTGGGAACACTACTCAAGCCCAAACACCCTAGCCCAAAAGTTCCTGGAATTCATAAACTCAAATGCCACGGAACAACTAGTCACCATCCCCACAAGAGGAGATAACATACTTGATCTCATCATCACGAACATGGGAGCACAATGTTCAACACCGGAAGTATACCCCTCACTGGTGAGATCAGATCACAAACTAATATCGCTGGAGGTACTCATCCCACCCCCACCTGAAATAAAAAAGACCACAGTAAAGAACTTCTCAAAAGCCGACTTCACACTTCTAAAGACTAGTGTGGTCTCCTGTAAGGCCCCCGAGCCAGCGGAAAACAGTACTCGAACCGCTGAATCACTTACAAATGCCTTCTACCAGCACCTGCAGGACTGCATGGATAAGGCAATCCCAAGCAAAACAAAGACTCTTTGTACCAAAGGCAAGCGTCCAGTCCGGTGGACCCCAGCCATAAACAAACTCTACAACAAAAGGAGGAAGCTACTACAAGATAGAGCAAAATCCTTAAAAGGTAAGACACCCTTGATCACTATAAGTAAAAAACTAAGAGCTCTCATAAAATCATCCAAAGCAAATTTCGAGAGAAAAATAGCTAAAGACTCAAAAGACAATCATAAGGCCTTCTTTAGCTATGTTAGAAACCTGGGAGGAAACTCCCAGACATGCTCAGAACTAGTTCAAAATGATGTGAAGATTACTGATCCTACAGACATTGCCAACATACTGGCTGACAGGTTCAGTGCAAACTTCTCTCCCCCACAAGGAGAGATATCTATACCAAACCATTGCAGCCCCCAAACATCTCCAGCGCCCAAGTGAGAACTGCTCCAAAGCAAAAAACACAGCATCCATGGGACCTGATGGTGTCCCCGGCTGTGTGCTCCACGAACTCAATGAGGAATTAAACCCACAGCTAGGACAGCTGTTTAATCAAAGTCTTACCTCTGGATACGTACCCAGGGAGTGGCGCACTGCAACTGTGGTCCCACTTCACAAAGGCGGTGCCTCCACCAACCCTGGAAATTACCGGCCCATTAGCTTGACAAGCCTTATCTGCAAAGCCATGGAGAGGATCATAATGGACCTCATAAATAAAGACATAGGGAATTTGCAGACTTTGGATCCAACCCAGTTTGGCTTTGTCAAAAGCAGATCATGCCTTTTAAACTTGGTTGACTTTTTCGAAACAGTCACCAAAGCCATTGATGAGGGAAAGGCAGTCCATACAGCCTACCTCGATCTGGCTAAGGCCTTCGATACAATACCCCACTCGGGTATCATTGAAAAACTCATCAGCTTAAATGTTAACCCATACACCACAAGATGGGTTGCAAACTGGCTGAGTGACAGAACCCACAGGGTCAGAGTTGCTGGCGCCATGTCAGACTCAAAGCCTGTCACAAGTGGCTCAGTCCTGGGCCCACTCTTGTTTGGCATCTACTTTTCCGAAGTACAAGCAAACACAGGAGGGTTATGGCTGACAAAGTTTGCAGATGACTGCAAACTGGGCGCCATAGTAGAAAACACATCTGACACAGATATCCTTCAGAAGGGTCTCACAGAAACGGATAACTGGTGCCAGAGCCACGGCCTAAAGTTAAATGCCAAAAAATGCATAGTCATACCCTTCGGGAAAAACAAGGTTACCCCTAGCTACCAAATAGGTGGCAATCCACTGAGCACAGAAGAAGTTATCAGGGACCTGGGGACCCAGGTTGATAGTAGTCTGTCATTCGACACCCATGTAGCTAAAGTAGTTAGGAAGACCTTCTACATTGCCCACCTTATCATGAAGGATTCTCATCTAGATCAAGGGAGGTCATAGTCTCCTTTACTCATCACTCATCAGACCAATGATTGAGTACAATGCCCCATTCGAATGTATCTGACCCGACACTTGCAGCAGCTGGAGAGGCCACAAAAGTTCCTCACCAAAAGGATAAAGGGTCTCAAAATCTGTCCTATGCTGCCCGACTGAAAGAACTCCAGCTCTATTCAGTCGCACCGCATGCTCAGAGGTGACCTTTGCCTAACATACAAGGCCATGTCAAACCCAGATTTGATGAATATGCTTCACCTCAAAAATCTAGATCCATCAGAGCCACAAGGGCGGGAGACTTAAACCTCGACACGGCTATTAATAGGACGTGCTGGAGGGATAGATTCATCACCCAAAGACTCCCTATGCTGTGGAACAAAATCCCGGTACATGTGAGGCAGAGCACCTCGCTGGCCTTGTTCAAGAGAAATCTTGACCAATGGATGGGAGATCGCAGATATACCCCAGGGATTACCTCAGTGTCACTGCTCGACAGAGGCACAGCAAAATAATGGGTATAGTTCCCCATACTAAAGGGGTGGCGTAAGCCACAAAACAATGGGCTAGGCTTGTAAATGCCCTCGGGCAGATAGCCTAGTATGAACCTATGAACCTATGAACCTATGAACTTAATCAAAAAGGTCAGACTTGACAAGAAAAACTTTTACCAAGAACCACTAAATAATCCCCACTCCAACTCCTAAAAATCTGGCATTCTGTTAATAAACTGCTACATCCTGGAACCCCCTCATCGCCTAACCTATGCCCTAACAGCTCTTCCACTGATACTGCTACCTTTCTTAATTCCTTCTTCATCAACTCTATCCACAATCTAACCAAAAATGGCATCATTACCTATCCCACTACCCCTCCATATACCCATGCAACCTTTTTCTCTCTTAAACCTGTCTCCACAGCTTATATTATATCACTTCTTAGCAAACTTAAAACATGCTCTCCATCAGTTGATAACCTACCCCCTCAATTCCTTAAACTTTCTGCCAATTCTATCGCTTATCCCATATCCATATTAATCAATAGAATAAGCCAGGAAAATGTTGTACTGAAATCTGGATGAAATTCTATGTCATACTCTTACATAAAGGTGGTAACTCAACAGACTCCTCAAATTTCAGACCAGTTGCCATTCTATCTCCCCTATCAAAAATTTTTGAAAAGTGCATGCATAAACCACCTCCTGCGACAAAATCTCCTAACCCCTATGTGACGCCCCACCTCTGTCCCAGTAATCACCACTGGCACCTGTGGGAACATTCACTGGGAGGATAACAGGTACACATACGGTATCTTTAGATGCAGCTCTCTGCATCAAGCACAGTCAAGCCCAATTTCCCTTAAAAGCACACAGGGGAACACAGGCAGTCTGGGGCTGATTTCTCTGTCTTTCTCCAGATGCCCAGTAAGACTCTTTACTGGCACAGCTATAGAGTTGAGATCTCAGCTGAGTGTCCAAGCTAAGACCTCCAGCACCCTCTCTGTCCAACCAGTGCTTTGTGTCCCTGACCATGTAGCTGACACACACACACACACTCTTGGAGATTTGATTTACACACACACACACACACACACACACACACACACATGCCCTGGGAAAGGCTAGCATAGGTTTACTCTAGCTATGGCCCCTTCTACCAGACTAATAAGGCCACTGCCTCCAGACACTCCTGCCAGCTACCTTACGGCCGTTACAAGGGAACCCAGTATACTGAGTGAAATTAATATTAATACAAATGGTAGTTTGACCAAGAGCAAAGCTATTAGGAGTGGCCCACACAGTGTCACCAACTAAATATGCAAATACTCTCAAAACTTAAATATCTCTACAAAGATCAGCCACAATGAAAGGTTTAAATAGATTTAATAATAAATAATAAAAGAACAAGACAATACTAAATATCTATTCACAGTGACATCAGAGTTGAAAACCACAGGAAATATTTAAATTAACATTGAAGGACAGACTCAGACAAAAAAAAACAATATCTAAACTAAGCTTCACTATATTCCTGATGGAATCTAAGAGAATTATACTATTCCGTGCTTACATAATATAGAGCAAGGCAGATGATGTGGTGAATGGTCCTTCTTGTCGTCAGGCCCAAGACAGACTGCAGAATGATTAGCCTCACTAAGAGACTTCTCAAAATAACATTTAAAATATTACTTCTGGGATAGCTTGCAGAATGACATCACTTCTGGTAATCAGACTTCTAGATCCCATGCAAACCCCCATTGCTGGTAGCTGGTAGGATTTACCACCTACCTATAAAAATACACGCACAAGGGCTTTTGCTCAGATCTGTGGCAGGTGTTGGAAGTCATAAAATAATTTCATACCTCCATGCTTTCAGAGTAATAATTAGTTCACCCCAAAGACAATACAGAAAGCTTCCTAATACAGACTTTGTGTCTCTGGCTGCATTGGAACATGTGAGATAGCATCTTTATGGCCTAGCCTGTAAAGTTATTTCATTTTAGATATATTTTAAAGTTTGCTGGACTGAGGTTAACCTTCCAGTTTCCTCTGTTAAAACATGTGCATTAAACAGTTACAATAGTGCAAGTTCATTTCTGTCCTCTCCAGTAAGGCACACTGTGGATACATTTCAAACACAAGCACTTTACAAATACCTTTTCAACACAAACATCTCTATACATGACATACAGTTCTAATACATTTATAACACAAGCATCCTGTATAAATCAGTTTGATATTCACAAATGACATATAATTACAAAGTTCCATCTAGCTGTGTAGGCAGTACCTCCTATTGTCACACCCTATACGGCATGGTTTTCGTCCAAATCACAGTACAGCTATTGCTCTGATATCCTTCACAAATTCTATTGCAAATTCCCGTGATAACAATAAGTTGGCCTCCTGTTTGTTTTTGGACCTCTCTAAAGCCTTTGACACTGTTTCCCACAGATTACTTCTATCCAAATTAACTACCCTAAAATCTCTCCAACTCTACACTTTCTTGGTTCTCCAGCTACCTAGATTCCAGGCAGTTAAATGGCACTGTAACTTTTCTTCCTTCCTACCAGTACAGACAGGGGTTCCCCAAGGCTCCATACTTGCACTCCTGCTATTTAATATCTTTACTAATGACCTCTACTCTTCCTGCTCTCCCTCCTCTGTAATACAATATGCTGATGATTCCACAAGATTCTCCTGCTCCAGCAATATCACCCACCTTCACACCCTCACCCAAGAGCCTCTCCACTTAGTTGAAAAATGGCTAACTTCCAACCAACTGTTACTTAACCCTAATAAAACTAAACAACTCCCATTCCTCCCAAAATCTGTCCAACATCACAAAACTACCTTTACTGTCTCCTCCATTAACAACACTATCATCACTTTTGAACCTCTCACAAAACTTCTAGGAGTTATTGTAGATGACCAACTAAAGTTCGATCTCCATATTCAGCAGTGCATTAAAAAACTCATCTAAAGTTAGGCCTGCTATACAGGCAAACAAAATTCCACACAAATGCTTCTTGGCTTTCTTTTGCACAAGCTTTCCTACTCTCCACCCTTCACTATGCTGCCCCTATTCTCACAAGTCTTCTGTCTAAACTGGAACTCACCTGTAATAAAATTCTAAGATATGCCACTAACCAACCCTTCTGCTCTCCCCACTGCCTGTCCTTGTAATACCTGCAGTGGCTGGAATTTCATCATCAAATCCTACTACCCAGCTTCTCAGCCTCACTCTGTCTTACATAAACTGTCTTCCTGTCCTTCTCTCTCTACCCTCATCTAGTCCTATACTCCCAGCCGCACACACTGTACCTCTCAACAGCACCTACTGCAAGTTTATGTGCCCAATAAAAATATTGGCAAACTCCTTTACAGCCACTCAGTGGCATATGCTTGGAATAAACTACCACTAAGTGTAAGACTGAGCCCTAACACTAATTCTCTCAAAATAACACTGAAGGACAGCTTTCGTAAATCATGGTCATGCTTATGCAATAACCCAACTTAATCTACCATCCCCTCCTTTAATGCTATTGCAGCAACCTTTCTCCCCCCTCTCTCTGTTTATTGCTTTTTAAATCACTACTATTAGGCAGTAGTACTTGCAGCTTGCAGCGGTGTATTCTTGGATATTTGTTTGTCTTGTGACTATCTCCTGTATATGTTCTACATTATAATTTATTTGTTCTCATTTGCAAGATTATGACTGTTTTAACATTTTTTTGTATGTAACTTTCTTACTGTGTTATATTCAATTTTTTGACCATTTTAGCATGTTGTTTTTATACTGTAAGTCTGGTACTCTGTTATATTCTTACTTTTTGACATATTTTAACTTTATAAGTTAGTTCTTTTTTCATCCTCACTTAGAATAATCTACCATATGACTACTGTTTATTACTTGTAATATCACAGCTTTTCTGCTCTGGCTTCCGCTGAAAAAGGGCTGCTGCCCGGTCAGACTAACCCAGTTAACAAATGTCACATACATACATACATAAATAAATATTCACCTCTGTAGCAAGGCAACTTGTAAGTTATGCAGGCTTCCCAGGAAAAGTAACAACTATTTCTGAATTTAAAAGTAAGAATGATAGATTTGCAAAGGGAGAGGTATAAAATAAATTATGCTAAGCAGGTAGTTTGCAAACATGACCATGCTTTTGCAATCTCTCTGAACTTTGTATATACCTGTATATATCAGTAGTGTAGTTCAGTATGCAGTTACTTAACGCATTGTATTTGAACACCATCCACATCTCCGAAATTTGTCTTTTCATCAGTTTGCTTTTCAGTGAAGACTGATTAGCTAAAACCACCTAAACAGATAGGCACCTTCTAAAATGCACTATAACTTAACCCATTTGTTTGCATCATTGGAGTTTATTAGCCCCACATCAGAAAAAGTTTCAGAGACAGATTATTCAATCAGTTTTAAGAGATTTGCCTTTCTTACTGAAAACAGATATTATTTTATTTATTTATCCTTTGTTGACAATGTTAGTCTGACTAGGCTATTGGCCCTTTTTCTGTGAAGACTTAAAGTGGTATTTTTACTTCCAGGAGAAATTTGACCAGGACATTGAAGAAGTTCCCCTACTCTTTCCAAAAGTGCTATGGGATCTTTTACATCCACCTGAGCTACCACCAACTCCAGCAGATGGAAACTCGGTTTAGTATCACATCCAAAGGACAACACACTGAGGAGTGCAATATCCTCTAATTTCAGCAATCTAGTTATCTGGAGTGGGAATAGAACTTCTGGTCTTTCAGCAGGGAAGGCAAGTGTGCTCCCTGTTGCACCATTGACACTACTGCTTTAATGAGTCGAATGAGCCAAGTTTATCATGTCCTTTATTTGCATCAGTGCAGTCACGCATGTTGTACCACCTTTACCTCTCAACTTCCTTCTGCAAGAGCTCTGGACCAAGTCAAAAATAATGGATGAACCAAGGCCCAAAATTAGGAACTGTTTAATTATTTTTTTAATTCACTTAAGTTAATGGAACAATAGGTTTTGGTCAGCATACATTTTCTGAGCAATAAAAAGTATAAAACTCTGACATTATTGACTAAATGTAATCCTCAGTGGTATACCAGAAATTCGGCAATTTTATAAGGGACAGAGCAAAAATGTGAGGTATAATCAAATACAGTTGAGAATAGTGGAGATGACACACCTTTGTGATGTAGCATCAAATCTAACATTTTTAAATGTAGCCACTCTTACATCAGCAATACAAGCCATGGTTACTAAAGGAGTAAATGCTGGCGATCTTGTGCTAAGCATTTGACAAGTGGACTATAGAATGCAAACAGCTAGATTCAGATTTAGCTTCCATTATAGATAAGGAGATAGTGTTGCTTTGAAAACATGCAAGCACAATGTGATCATACTAGATAGCTGCATTACATTTGAATACACACACAAAACTAATGACTTTGGAAGTTATACAAACTCCAAACATCTGGTTCTCTGACTTTTGTTCAGTCACTGCACTGCACCATTGCTGGTTTATCTGTATCATTTTATTTCCTTCACCAGAAGAATGCAATGATAATTTTAATTAACAGCTTACTTAAAACCAGTGAACAATAAGAAAAAAATTTACTTAATTCAGATTATGGTTTATTTAGATTCAGGCTATCACCTGATGAAAAGCTTGTTAAAATGATGAATTCAAGCAGCAACATAACAGTGGGACTTAATAAGCAAGATATTTCAGACTTGATTCCACATACATATTGTCAGTAGCATTCTGTCCGTTGCTTCTAGCTGTGTGTCCCATGCTTTTCCTGCTGCTGTTATTATATTATTTCTGCTATATTTACACAGTAAACTGCACTAAAGTAAGTACTTTATCATTTATGGAATGTCTGAGCTTTATTTTTTTTCAGTAGTAAACCATTTAGCATTTTTAAATCGTTTTAATCCACTGAATCCTAACTAGCATTGGACTGAGTCATCAGTTCATCACAGTAGTACTGACCATGACATTCCATCCTATCCTGAAAAAAAAAATAACAGGTAAACATTCAAAAGTTGTCTGAAAGTCTTCAATTCACATATAAAGTAGCTTGCATGCAAAGTCCCCTCCCCCAACACCATCCCCCCACCTTTTAAAAATAAGAATACTTTTTTAGCTCTTCACTTCTCTTCTTTGACTTTACTGTGGAGTCATCCATGGAAGGTCGTCTTTTTCATCAAGTATTCCATTTGCATCTGAAATTGTACGTACATGAAAAATGTGGTAGCTTGCTGCACCTAGCCACAGAAGCAGATGAAATTCTGTAGAAAGTCTGATGTGCGCTAACCTTTGCAGATGGTGAAGCTATTGCTGAAAAATGGATTGCTTAATAAAGCATATCATCCGACACATTTGCTGCTTGGCTAGCCAAACAGAAGTTGTTTTTTGCACAAATTTCCTTGTCAAATTTGTCAATGTTCATGTCATTTTTGTTTTAGGTCACAGAACAAGGTACAAATTCTTGGCATCTTTACTAGTTCCCAGCCAATTTCGGGTGTTTCTAACAATGAAGTGATTTTCTCTGAGGGAGAGAGAGGTTTGGTTTACTAGAAGAACACATCAAGTAGCTTGCTTGTGCTAAAATGATTTCATTTTGTAGAATCATGGCCAGGGCTGCAGGTGATAAAACCAGTCGGAGTGATTAATAGCAACGTCACTGGCATTTTTATTATTAATAGCACCTCACGTTACCTCAATTAAATCCAGGCTGAGTTTTTGGCAAGCCCCCATGATTATACATACCATTACAGACACAGTTCCAACTGCATGTTGGAGAGGGCCAGCATGTCCAATTAAACACATTTGAGCAAGGAGACAAGCTGATACATGGCTTCCCATAAGCTATTTGCATACAGAAAAGAAATTCACTGTAGGCTGCATTTAAATAGCTTTGAACTGCATTGCAAAGTCTCTCACAGTTGGAATGTGTGGCTTGCTTCAACCTTAACCTGGCTTCTTAAACTTTTAAGGCATTTTGAACTCTTTCTGTTTTCAAGGCTGTGTGAGTCGTACAACAGGGAACAAGGCAGATTCCTTAGAACAGGATACAACTGAAGTAAAATAGGCATGGGTCACATATAGGGAACAATGCAGACTTCATAAAATGGGGCACACTTAACAATAAAATAAAACAGCAACTAGAAATGATGCATCCATTTCTCTAGAACTGTACACTAGGCAGAGAAGTATTGTGACATTTTGTTTATTGTAACTGGTAACTTGTTATATACTGCTAGATGGTGCAAATTTTCTCAAGGCAGACCATCTTTTCTCTGAGAATGTTGTCTTAAACAATTGTTTATTCAGTTTATTAATGGAAAAAGTGACTTAAAATCTGCAGTGGAATTTCTTTGCCTTTTTTGCATTGCTGCATGTTAACATATGGTTTCATTATGTTTTATTTATGGCGCAGTATTTTTCTACACAACAACAAACGAGAGCTGTGAGCTGAGCTGCATCCTCCCTCTCACACAGGCAGAAGGAAGCAAGGGCCATAAACTGGATGAAGTAAAAGACAGTACAAGTCTCCTATGCTTAGGACAGGCTTTGAACTTTTGGACTATAAGATTCTCAGCAACATTGTAAGCCTGATGAATAGGTTTTCCAAGAGGATGAATTCATTCTGATTGTAAGTATATTGTTTTTGTTTTTATTTCTGTTTTCTTCCATTTCTATCTTGATTCATTTTGCTTTTGTCTGGAGCTTTTTTTCCTCATGTCTCCACTAAAAGGGAGCATTTAAGATAAGCTGGACTATCCCAGTTAGCAAAATGAAATAAATGTCCATAAATGATAAAAATAGAAACTGTACAAGCTTTTCAAAATCAGCATTCCAGGGACAAGGCATAAACACATTCTTCTTTATAGTGAGTGTACTGCCAAGAGAAAGGCTTACATCTATGTTTCAAGAGAAGATTAAATCCTCTGCCTCCTGAAAAGATCCATAAGCACAATCACCCCCACCCCCCAGGTAGGGTGCAAGGGAGTTACAGGGCACACTAGAAACTTAAGTATACACACAGCAGCCTCATCCAAATAAGCAGTCTGAATTCATTCAATCCAACCACCATTTAATTAGGACAAACTGTGTACCATCTCCACCCTTGTGCTTTAAGTAAGTGTTAGAGGCAACCAGTCTTCTCTGTATATTTTAGCCTGCATACTGACTAGTCTGAAGACAAGTGCTTCATTGTCCTAGTTTGTAAGCAATAGCTGTATAGTTTGTAAACTGTCCTCCACTGACATCCTACTGATCAGCTTTTACTCTCTCCTTCCTAATATTTATTTATTTAGCATTTGTCGACTGGGAAAGTCCTACTAGGTTTTACAGATCCTATTTTCAGCGGAGGCCCGGGGAGAAACACTCCAATCGCATGTCTTTAGAATGTGGGAGGAAACCGGAGTACCTGGAGGAAACACACGTGAATGCAGGGAGACCCCAGCCGAGAATCGAACAGGAGAACCTCTTGCTGTGAGGTGACAACGTTAACCGCTGCACCACTGCGCCGCCCAATAATAATAGACACTGACATTTACTCCTAATACTCAAACTATTTCTTTCTCACTTCTTCTAGACTTGTTACTCCCATTGTTTAAATCCTCCTATATTTAGTAGAACTCCATGCCTTCAAGGAAGTCACCCTTGGTTTACCCTCTTTCTTTCTTATTTCTCCTTGCCTGAGGCAGTTACTAAACCAGTTTCAGCTCTGAGCTAGTATTTGTGCATAATCAATATCGATTCAGTGCACGCAACTGTCTCTTTAGTGTGTTTTTATTTTTCTGTATAAGTGTCCCTGCAAGCAAATAGATATGTATGTGACAGTGAAGTATGCAGTTTGGACACCAGTCTGTGAGCTGTATTTATATGTACATTATAAATATTATGGCAGCCTAAAATAAAGAAGTCTGCCATAATAGCTCCATTTTCATAGACCACAGCAGTCCTATTGGTACTTTCTCCTTTAACCATGCTCAGTTCATTGTTTTTAGCAGTCCACCATCTCTCTTTCTTAAGTTTATTTCTCTTCTTGTGTAACTACTTTTGAGTTCTCAGCCAGTACTTTTCCAGAGCTGAACTATTGCATTCTGGCTCACTTTTTTCATTGTTTTGCTGGTCTGTGGGGGTTGAGGTAGGCTTTTGGACTTTGCATCTCAAAGTCCATAGAAATCTTCTTACATTACACAGTTGTTTTGCTGGTCTGTGGGGGTTGAGGTAGGCTTTTGGACTTTGCATTTCAAAGTCCATAGAAATCTCCTTACATTACACAGTTGTTCAAACAGTCAAGTGCAATTGTTTACTGTTATCACCATTAGTCAGGTCAAAGTGATATTGGACTAACTGCCCTACTAAAACTGTGTCCTAGAAAAACAGAACCAAGACATTCATCTACTAGCGTGGAGGTGTTTTAAACTGCATTATTCATTTTAACTTATCTGTCAGCAGATCTTGTGGCTGTTTACATTGTCACTGATTGTTTTATTTGCTTCTTGACAAGTTTTCAACCCGCTTTGTTCACCCTCGCTAACACTTGTGCTCACTCCACTCCCCTACCCTATTCCCAAATCCCACCCACCCCCTCTTATTCTACATTTATACGTCCATAGCACCACCAACATATTCCTCTAACCAATACCATCAATTCCCTCCAGTAGGAAAGCAATTAATACAATTACTCCCAATAGTAACACCCAGTCTAGTTTACCACCCAAGACTGTCTCACAAATTGTCTTAATCCTTGCCACCTATAATAATCAGATTAAATCTCTACAACAAACCCACTACCTTCCTAACATTTTTATCCTAATTTGTAACAAAGATAAAACCCAAGTTAAATAATATGCCCCTAATTTAGATTATTTTGCTATTTCTCCTCACTCTACTAGCCGTTATCACCAATTATCAAATCTACCTCTTTCATTTACTTTGGACTTCAACATCTATCCAGCCTGTCTTTCTACATAGCAACCTCTCTCTACAAACAAACCACATCTGATTTATTTCTCTATAAATATCTTAAAACTAAGCATGTAAATTTACGATCAAATATTAAATCAAGACCAAAATATAACTGGCCACACTCTTCCCTCTGTAAAATATCAATTCAGAAAATTAGCAGATATATTCACCCGGACCCTGGTCTCACTGTTCATAAAATCAGCACTTCCAACCCCAAAATAAACCAGTCATGTACTACATCTCAGCAAAAAAACAGAATCCAAACTCACCTAACTAAATATGAACCTCAGTAGTACGTGCAATAAAATCCATGACATACGTGTTTATCTTGCCACATACACTCCTGATGTAGCCATAGCTACTGAAACCTGGTTAAAAATAGAAATAAAGGATAATGACCTCCACCAGGATACAGTATACTCAGGCATGACAGATGAAACAAGTGTGCAGGTGGTGAGCAATCATCTATAAAAATTCCCTAACCATTACCTTGCTTCCACAGGAAATACCGAAATTTAACAATGTTGAGCTACTAATAGCACTTATAAAAATCAACAATAGGAATAGTATATGTTTAACAGTAATTTATATACCACCAGGGAATAACATTGATACTGCTGAAAGCATCCTGTATTGGTTATCCCAACAAATTAGCCATGACTATAATACTTTGAGACTTAATTATACACTGGCAACTCATAAATTCCACTACCCCCACTGAATCCATAAACTTGTACAACTTCAGACAATTAATAACCACACCTACTAGAATCAAGAACACATCAGGGAGGTACTCAACATTAGACTGGATTCTTACAAACAAACCAGATAAACTGACAAAAGTAGGCTGCTTCTCAGATAGCATAAGTGACCACATACCAACATAGGCTATTAGAAGTCACCATAACCTAAATAAATATATTATCTATAATCAAATGCAAAATGCAACCAACCTCAGCAAATACATTTTCAATAGAACAGTAGAAAAATAGAACTGAAAATATGCTTAGAATGAGGCTGATAGATACTACACTTTACTAACATATTTTTACAAACCTTAATTTAGTACCAGTACATAATAAAGACCAACTCTGCACCATGGCTGACAAAGGAAACAAAAAAAATCATGATAAAAAGGGATACATCTTGGAAAAACTGGTGTAAAAATAGAACTCAAAATGCCCTCCTGCAATCATGGTGTGGATGGGAGGAGAAATGGGGTAGGGGTTAGAAGGAACAGTATGCCAAAAGTGTTTTGGAGATGAAGAGAGTGTCGGATAGAGTGATGTTTATGAAGCTGGAAATTGATGGTGTAATAATGAATGTTGTTAGTGCATATGCTTCGCAAGTTGGGTGTGCAATGGATGAGAAAGAAAAATTTTGGAGTGAGTTGGATAAAGTGGTGGTGACTGTACCCAAGGGTGAAGGAGTGATTTGAGCAGATTTCAGTGGGCATGTTGGTGAAGGAAACAGAGGGGATGAGGAAGTGATGAAAGGAGAGCAATGTAGAGGGTCAGATGGTAGTAGATTTTGCAAAAAGGATGGACATGGCTGTGTGAATACATATTTTAACAAGAGGGAGGAGCATAGGGTGACATATGAGAGTGGAGGAAGATGCGCACAGGTAGATTATATCCTATGCGGGAGGGCCAGTTTGAAGGAGATTGGAGACTGCAAAGTGGTGACAGGGGAAAGTGTAGTTAGGCAGCATAGAATGGTTGTCTGTAGGATGATTTTGGTAATCAAGAAGAGGAGGAGGAGTGTAAGGGCAGCACCAAGGATCAAACGGTGGAAATTGAAAAAGGGTGATTGTGAGGTGGAGTTCAGGGAAGAGTTAAGACAGGCACTGGGTGGTAGTGAAGAGTTGCTGAATAGCTGGGTAACTACAGCAGAGCTAGTAAGGGAGACGGCTAGAAAGGTGCTTTTGTGACATCTGGACAGAGGAAGGAGGACAAGGAGACCTGGTGGTGGAGTGAGGAAGTACACTAGAGTATACAGAGAAAGAGGATGGTGAAGAAGAATTGTGATTGTCAAAGAGATGGAGAAAGTAGACAGGAGTATAAGAAGATGAGGTGCATGTCAAAGAGAGAGGTGGCAAAGGATAAGGTGTATGGAGAGTTGTATGAAAGGATGGACACTAAGGAGGGAGAAAAGGACCTGCACCGACTGGCTAGACAGAGGGACCGAACTAATAAAGATGTGCACCAGGTAAGGGTGATAATGGATAATGAGGGAAACCTACTCAGAAGTGAAGAGAGTGTGTTCAGCAGATGGAAAGAGTACTTTGAGGGGCTGATGAATGAAGATAATGAGAAAGAAAGAAGGTTGGATGATGTGGGGATAGTGAACCAGGAAGTGCAACGGATTAGCAAGGAGGAGGTCAGGATAGCTATGAAGAGGATGAAGAATGGAAAGGCTGTTGGTCCAGATGACTTATCCATGGAAGCATGGAGGTGTTTAGGAGAAATGGCAGTGGTGTTTTTTAACCAGATTGTTTAATGAAATCTTGGAAAGTGAGAAGATACCTGAGGAATGGAGAAAGTGTTTTGGTACCGATTTTTAGAATAAGGGTGATGTGCAGAGCTGTAGTAACTACAGAAGGATAAAACTGATCAGTCACAGCATGAAGTTATGGGAAAGAGTAGTGGAAGCTCGGTTAAGAAGGGAGGTGATGATTCGTGATCAGCAGTATGTTTTCTTGCCAGGAAAGAGCACTACAGATGCGATGTTTGCTACGACAGTGTTGATGGAGAAGTACAGAGAAGGTCAGAAGGAGTTGGATTGTGTCTTTGTGGACTTAGAGAAAGCATATGGCAGGGTGCCTAGAGAGGAGTTGTGGTATATGAGGAAGTTGGGAGTGGCAGAGAAGTATGTAAGAGTGGTACAAGATATGTACGAGGGTAGTGTGACAACAGTGAGGTCTGCTGTAAAAGTGACGGATGTGTTTAAGGTGGAGGTGGGATTACATCAAGGATCAGCTCTCAGCCCTTTCTTATTTGCAATGGTAATGGACAGGTTGACAGACGAGATCAGTCAGGAGTCCCCGTGAACTATGATGTTTGCAGATGACATTGTGATCTGTAGTGAGAGTAGGGGACAGGTTGAGGAGACCCTGGAGAGGTGGAGATATGCTCTAGAGAGGAGAGGAATGAAGGTCAGCAGGACTAAGACACAATATATGTGTGTGAATGAGAGGGAGGATAGAGGAATGGTGAGGATGCAGGGAATAGAGTTGGCGTAGGTGGATGAGTTTAAATACTTAAGATTAACAGTTCAGAGTAATAGTGAGTGTGGAAGAAAGGTGAAGAAGAGCATACAGGCAGGGTGGAGTTGGTGGAGAAGAGTGTCAGGAGTGATTTGTGACAGACGAGTACCAGTAAAAGTGGAAGGGAAGTTCTAGAAGAGAGTAGTGAGACTAGCTATTTTATTTGGGTTGGAGACATTGGCATTGACAAAAAGGCAGGAGTCAGAGCTGGACGTGGCAGAGTTAAAGATGTTAAGATTTGCACTGGGTGTGACAAGGGTGGACAGGATTAGGAATAAGTATATTAGAGGGTCAGCCCAGGTTGGATGATCTAGAGACAAAACCAGAGAGGCAAGATTGTGTTGGTTTGGACATGTGCTGAGGGGGTTGCTGGGTATATTGGGAAAAGGATGCTAAGGATGGAGCTGCCAGGTAAGAGGAAAAGAGGAAGGCCTAAGATGAGGTTTATGGATATGGTGAGAGAGGACATCAGGTGGTTGGTGTGACACAGCAAGATGCAGAGGACAGAAAGAAATAGAAATGGATGATCCACTGTGGCGAACCCTAATGGGAACAGCCAAAAGACGAAGAAGAAGGAACCTTGCAAAACTCCATGTCAAACAGGATATCCAAACATACTATACAAAACTACAAGACAAACACATAAACAACCCAAAACTTTTTTGGTCACCACTAAATAAACTACTCCACATTGGCAAGACCACTAGTCCCTATCCAAAAACAGACAATATGGCAGACTCTATCCCCACACAATTTAATTCCTACTTTATACAATCAATATTATCTCTCTTAGACAGTAACACATCTGCCCCCTCACTGTACCCGTGTCCAAACAAAACCACCCACAGCTCTTCAATTTCAGTCCATTACCTAACTCACTCATAATGAAGTTGCTCCTTAAGCTAAACACTACTATAGCTGTAGACCAACTGCCATCAGACTACCTAAAAATGGCTGCATAGCCTTCCCTGTGTCCATACTAATTAATAGATTCATAGCAGAAAGATACGTCCCATCACTGTGGAAAAAATCCTGCGTCATATCACTGCACAAAGGCGGCACATCTACAGATTTTAATAACTACAGACCAATAGCGACTTTCTCCCCCTCTCCAAAATATTAGAGAAATGCATCCATATGCAGCTGATGAAGTACCTCACCTCAAATAAACTGCTCTCTAAAACGCAACATGGCTTTAGGCCCAAGCAAAGCACCACTACTGCTCTGCTATACTTTACCAATATGATAAACTGACATAGAAACAATGGTGAATGAGAGGGAGGATGCTTGTGTCCACCATGCTCTTAGACTTGTGAAAGGCATTTCATACTGTCCAACTCTCCTCAATAGAACTTTCACAGTACTCCTTGTTTGTGGTTCCTTAGTTACCTATCTGGAAGGCAACAAGCCATTAAATGGCAACAAACCTACTCATCCTTTCAGCCAGTTACTACAGGTATCCCTCAGAGCTCTATCCTGGGTCCTCTGCTATTTAATATATTTATTAATGGCCTCCACATCTCCACTCACCATGCTAGTTTAGCTCAGTATGCAGATGACTCAACATTAGTATGTGCAGTGTCAACAATAAATAAGCTCCAAGACATTTACCAAAAAAATCTTTCTCCTCTGTAGAAACCTGGCTCAAAGAATAAAACCTCTTACTCATCCACAAGAAAACTAAGTTAATGCTTTTCACGTTAACAATTTGCCAAAATCAAAAGCAATCTTTTGCCATAAAGTCAGCAAATAATATTGTCATTGAAACTGTAACTCACAGTAAACTTTTAGGCATTATAATAGATGACAATCTCAAATATGACCATCATATACTGCACGCCATTAATCTATACACCAGAAACTAGGCTCCCTTTATATGAACAATAGATTCCTTACAGATACTGCAAGAAAAACTCTAGCCACCACCTTCTTACTGCCAATTCTCTTAAACACTGGCTGTATCCTAACAAACATAAACAATACTCAAATAAAGAAACTTGCCTCCTGCTACAATAAAATAGCTAAATTTGCCACCAGTCTCCCTCATATGACCCACCATTGTCTTAGCTTAAAGCAATTAAACCCAGGCTTGAACTGCACAACTAAATGTCTAATATATTCACAAGTGACTACAGCACATAAACTCATTCATCATCCAGAAAAATGCCCTGCACTACAAAACCTTATTACTACCCTGCTGTCCAGCAATAGACCTCTGTTCTAGTAACAAACTCTTATTACTTACAAATATGTCAAATAATGTTGCATGAGACTCACTCTGCTCGCTTTGCTAACCTCTGGAATAGTATCCACATGCAAATAAAAACTCTCAGACAAACTAAACCACTGCTTAAACAACATTTAACCAATCCTGGTCCTGTACATGCTCATCACAGGGTTAAAACTTTTTCGCTGTACAATACTATACAAATGCTCTCCTTAAACATAATATTCTCACCCTCCTACTGAAATGACAAAACAATGTTTATTCATAACTGCTGCCTGTACAATCCACTAAGTTGCAAGTGTGCTTTCTCTTTAGTAATGTCCATCCCTGTAAAATCTTAGCATGTATATGCATAAATGTAACTATTGTTTGCGTATAAATGTAAATAGAAATGTGTTTGACTGGAACTTAGTATAATGCAATGTAAGTAAATGGAGCTTTTCTCCCCGGGCCTCCGCTGAAAATGGGTGCTACTCAGTCGGACTTTCCCAGTAAATAAAGACAAATAAATAAAAATAAATTATATGTACAAGTCCTAAGTACTGGACCATAATATGTGGGTATTGTGTGGGTAGGTGGCAGAGGGTTGCTATTCAGACAACTTGTACACCCTGATGGTAAATATCAGTACTTGCAAGATGTGTGTGTGTTTCTGGAGAAACACTACAGAATATCAGTACAATAGCTTTATATATAGCAGCATTACATGATTCCTATTTGTCACAGTTCATCTTGTCCCTTTAATCTCATTCATTTAGTAGGTTTCAAAACTGAATAAATAATGTCTGAGTTATTTCTCATTTCTTACCAACATAATTTGTCCAGTGTAAAAAGAGTGTTCCCTGACTGCTATTTTGGTATGAACATTAGCTTATGGTGGTGAACATATTTGTCAAATGATATTCAAGCGAACACCACTGGTACAAACAAAAAGCACCAAAAACTGCTTTCAGCAGTCTGTAAAGTTGTACATTCAACACTTTTGTGTATCATTGCATTTTGAATATGTAAGTTGGGGGTGTGGGAGTTCACCTCCTCCCACATGGGGAATGCAGAGGGAAATTGCCCCCTCCAAAATATACTTTGTTTTTCTCTGACAGTGACTTTCAGTATGTTATCCCACATTAATGGTATTGACTTGAATACTGCTCAGTGAATTGACATGAATCATAACTTCTCATTTGTTGTTGTTTTTCTGGTCTCTTCTTATCTCTACATCTACTTTGTTTCTTGAACTGGTTGTCCAATTATCTTGTTTCTGAATTTCTGTTTAAACAGCAGGCTGTCTGGCTAGTGCTGAATCAACCCGAGAATGAATGAATGCTCTGTTCATTAAATACATTATTTATATTAAATCCCTTTTAGCAATTCTTATAACTTTGCCAACATTTTGCATAAAGTGCTTCACTAACAAATTTTCCTAAGACCAAAGTGAAGCCACCCTTGTGTGTGCAATTCCTTGACATTCACAGCACTCTTTAAAGTAATAGCTTTTCAGAGGTTAGTCACCGTTATTCCTTATTATGTCTGGTGTTCATAAAGTAGTGAATATTTTAACAAGATCTGGAACTAATGCAAAAGCAGGATGTAACAAGTGGAAAATATATAACTGGCAATCTCCAGTGGTTATCAATACAACTAGTAGGTTCTCCTGTCTCTATACAATGGTCCATGGACATGGGAAGGATTCATCTTGCTATCCACGACCCACATGATTATAGGCATGACAGTTGATAGTTCTACATCTTCATATGTCCTAAGAACTGTACATTTCTGCAGAGAAAATCAACACAGTGTTACCAACTAAATCAGTTCATAGGCTCATAGGCATGTACTAGGCTAACAGCCAGTTGGGTCTTTTTAAGCCTAGCCATGCATCCCAAACAAGTTCTGGCACCATTGATAAATGTAAGTAGTGGTTTGGGAGAGGAAACATTTAGGAGCAGGAGTCTGAGAGATGAGCAATTTATACTCTGCCTGTGTCCATTAGAGAGACATGTTTGTTATCCAGTTGTCCAAGTTACTCTTGAATTAGTTTAGGTAGGAACTCTAATTCACATGGAATGGGAGCGTGTTCCAGAGAAGGGGTAGTCTCTGACATACATACTTGTCTCTCTAGCAGGTCCTATTTAGACAAGGTTTAAGTCTTTAGAATGGGTAATTCTGGTGCTATTTATTTTGTAGATAAGCAGGAGGTCCATCAAAGTGGGGTCTTAAAATGCTTTGTATCTGTAGATCTTCCCTCAACAACCTATAGGAGACAGAATACAAGGATAGAGCTTCTGAGATGGTCTGCATAGGACATGTTACTTACACCTTGTATTCTTTTAGTGAAGATCCTCTTTGGACATTCCAGTTGTTGGATGTGCCTGGTTGGGTACATACCAAAGGGGGCATTGCACTCACTGATAGGTCTGATGAATGCTGAGTATAGTGGGACAGTGACCTCTTTGGACTTAGTTGCCATGCCTTTGTTTATAAATTGCACAACACAGAATGATTTCCTCACTACTGTTGACACATGATGGTCAAAGTTTAGATTACTCTCTATATATATCCCCAAGTCCTGACTACTGGGTCAACTGTTAGGGGTGTGTTGTCAATATGATAGTAACCAGGAGTGGATGACATCCTAAAGGATACTGCTATGCATTTCTTAGCATTTAGTTTTAGTCAGTGGCTTTAAAAGAAGTTATTTGCTGTCAGCCCTTCCTGGAGAACATTAATGTTAGTGGAGGATTTTATGACTGCTCCTAATTTGCAGTCGTCTGCAAATTTGGTGAGCCAGAGGCCCTTGACATTGGCTTTTACTTCAGAGAAATAAATTCCAAAAAGAACTGGTCCCAGGACCAATTCCTGAGGGAGCCTGCTTGTGACTTTCATCTTTGTAGAGGTGGAGTCTCTAATTCTAACCTCCAGGGTCCTGTCTGTGAGTCAGCTGGCTATCCAGTGCATGAGATAAAGGCTTATGTATAACCTAAAGAGTTTATCAATGATTCCTGAGTGGAATATTTTACCAAATGCCTTTACCAGGTCAAGGTAGGTAATGTGAACCATTTTACCCTCATCCATTGTGATGGTGACCTTCTCAAAGTCGTCCACCAGGCTGAGTAGGCATGACCTGCCCTTGACAAAACCAAATAGATGGGGCTCAGTGTCTGGAGATTTCCTTTGTCATTATTGATCATTTCCATGGCTAGTGAGATGTATGGGTTTGTAATTTTCAGGGTCTGTAAATGATCCACCTTTGTGTAGAGGAATGAGCTAAAAATTTACTTTAATTATCAAATGCTGCATCTGTTTGTTGTCAAAATACTCTCTTATATTTAACTACTACTTAGCATTTGTATATGCCATGTTTAAACATGATCTAATCTCCTGAGGTAATAAATGGTGCTTTCACAGTCTATACATTAGTGATTGAAATCTGTAACTCCTATTCACAGTGGTTCCTCATATTATACTTCCTCTTAGTGGCGATCTTTATTATATTTTCTGTAATTATCAACCACAGCTGACCTCTAATACTAATCCAGCTGTACTCTTAGCAGCTCTGTAAAATGGCACCCTGCTCCTGTGGCTTAGTTACATCGCCAGTCTGTGTCTACCTTGGGGATTACAAGTGAATATTTCATTGTTTGTTTCACACAAAAACTAGCTTTTTGTCAAATGGGGAGCCTTTGTCTTCTCTAGCAAGTCAAGTGTTTAGATGCGTTTACATGAAGTGTTTGCTCTATACCATGGGGTGGCACAGTGGTGCAGTGGTTAGCATTGTCACCTCACAGCAAGAGATTCTCTGGTTCAGTTCTTGGCTGGGGTGCCTTCTGTGCGGAGTCTGCACGTCCTTGCTGTGTTTGTGTGGGTTTCCTCCAGGTGCTCTGGTTTCCTCCCACATTCCCAAGACATGCTGTAGGTGGATTGGATATTCTAAATTGGCCCTAAGTGTCAGTGTATGCATGTGTGTACCTTTTGAGGAAGGTTGGGCACTGAGCTGGCAACTCGACAATGTAAAACTCTACTGTCACTCGTTCTGTGGACCAATGATCTGCTGTGGTGACCTCTAAGGGGAGCAGCCAAAAGGAGAAGAAGAAAAAGTTTGCACTATACCACACATGTCACTTGGATAGGAAGTCAGCCTAAAAAATAAAAATAAATAAATCATCCAACCATGTAGTACAGCCTGGCTCACTAACAAACCATAAACATTTTATATTCAGCTGTGAATCATGTGCTTCAAATATAAAGTCCCAACTATTGCCCATGGTCCTCTCCCCTGACCACCAATACCAGTTTCTTTGAATTGTTCTGTATTTATATATCCAGTGTTAGTCAGCAGCAATTGCTTGGTATTACAGTACAATAACACCAAGTGAAATGTTTTTGTGAAACCTCAGTGATGACCCTTTTCTACAGTTAAGCACTAACAGCAGGTGAAATGTTTTTGTGAAATCCTTAGTAGTGACCTTTTTCTACAGTTAAGCATATACATCAGAGTGCCATATAATGTAGACTAGGGCATTTCTATTACGGTTTATCATATCTCCTGTTGTGCATTTGATAGTTACCAGCTTTAAGGAGACCTTCATGTAATGTGCAGGATAGTGAGTGCTGCATGGTTTCCTTAATGGTAAGTATCTTTCTATCTTTTCTTATGAAATGCTTCATACCATTTAATCAGGCATTATGAAGGAGCTCAACAAAAACTTTTTAAACACAATAAGCAATAATATTTGAAAATCTTTTGAAACTCATTTCCTTCTTTATATAATTTTTACAAAAGTTGAAACCATATTTAAATAGATTTTCATAGATTAAATGAAACAGTCACATTAAAACAGCGACTACACATTAAGAGAAATGTAAAGCAATGCATCCATACTGAATACATAAAAATATAAATAAATGCAAAAAAAAATTAAGCATCTAAAGCTAAAAGTGAATGTAATATTTATGCCTTTATTAATACCAAAGTCCTTGGCAGCCTTACAGTGCAACTGCAATTTAATTCACATTTTAATTGCAAAATTTTCATATTTCTTCCCTAGTGGACTCACTCCAATAACCCATGATTGAAATTTTAATGGATTCAAACAAATACATTCTTGGTAGGGTTTGCCAATGCATTTTCATTGTTTATTAATACCATATAAATACACCAATATCCTTAGGTAAAACCTACTTTCAAGATAAAAAAAGCTTCATTTTCAATTTTAGCAATATAAAATGCCAGGCATTCACAACTAGTCACTTATACTAATTTTTTCAGTTTTGAAATTGGTTACGGTATTTTTTTCAGGTTTCAAGACATGCTAACACAGTTGTATATTTTTATAAAACTACAGGTTATACAATACCCACACTTATATTTCTTAAAATATTATTCTTATATTTCTCAGCACCATCTTCTACAATAAATCATTACTTTAGGCTCTTGCTGTTTTGTGTGAAAACAATGTCCATTCAGAAGCACGTTTCCTGACTTTGGTTTTATTCAAAATTATATCCCAGTTGTTTGGAATCTTAGTTTAACAGCTATACTAACAGTATTGTATTTCACAACCATATGGATTTTGTCATTTTTATGGCTTTATTTGACAGAATTGTTGAATGATTGCTGTTAATATGTGTTGACAGAATTCAACTACCAATATATTTCTCCCCACCAGCTTTTAGTAAAGAAAATGAGACATTTTAAAACATACATGGGGTGTCAGGTATTGTAGAATAAAGTTGCATTCCAATCTTTTTTCTACAATGTTTACTTAATAAAAATTTCTACTTTTTATGTAAAGTTACATTGAAAAACTCTATATTCAGAAAAATGTTGACAATTCATAAAGGGGTATACTCCTCTTGTATTTATTTCATTATCCTTAATGGACACTGTAAATATGGCTAGGGATTCTGGCAAATGTGTCTCTTCACTATTCCTCAATTTGTCTAAGGCATTTGATACTGTCTTTCATTCTAAGCTCCTGTATCAACTTTCCAGTCTTGGGCTATTTCATCCAAATCTCCAGTGGTTTACTAGTTACCTATCTAACAGGCATCAAGCAGCAAAATGGTAAGGCTCATTTTCTCCATACCTGCCTAACATTACTGGCATCCCTCTAGGATCTATTCTTGGCCCTCTTCTCTTCAATATTCTTATCAGTAGTCTTCTCAGTTCTGCCCATCTTCTCTTCAATATTCTTATCAGTAGTCTTCTCAGTTCTGCCCATCTTCTCTTCAATCCTGAAAACAAAAAAATAAAAAAAATATCTTTTTCTATTCACTCCAAAAACTTATGCTTCAGAGAAAACCAAGTTCAGAGTATTTTCCTTGAAAAAGACAGAGCTAGAAGTTGTTACTTGCACAGAAGTATTAGATATAACAATAGATGATAAGCTTAAATTTGATCTTCACATCCAAAATAATATTAAAAAGATTTACCAGAAATTTGAAATGCTTTACAGGCATAAACACTTTCTAACTCAGTCCACCAAAACTACCCTTGCTACTGTCTACCTTTTACCCTCCCTGCTATTTGGAGCACCAGTCTTTATCAACATACAAACTTTATTAAAATGAAAACTAAACTTGAAATATGCTACAACAAAATTGCTAAGTGTGCAACTAGTGCACTGCATTGCACCCACCACTGCTCTGCTGTTCAGTGGCTTGAACTCCCACATCAGCTAACTACTTTCAAATTATAAGAAGTCACAATATCTTTCATAAAAGGCTATCTGCTCTGCCCTTAGCGCCATCCTCCATAGCTGCCTCTGCAAAAGACATCTCTGATCAGAGGACGAACAACTTCTGTCACTACATATACTCAATAAATCTTCTGGACAAAGAATCTACTACTATGTAGCAAAAATCTGGAATTTCCATGTGATGTAACTCAACCCTGCCTATCTTTAAAGACTCGCATAAGGAATTCCTATCCTGCAGTAACCCAGGCTGAACTCTTTGGCAATAATACATCTATCTTAGCTTCCTTAATTATAATCCCTCCACCACACTACTTGTCTCTAATAATCTACTGTCTGTTCATATCTTCTTACTTCTCTCATAATACTCATATTAGTAATAACTTATTACTTCTCTCTTCAGTTAGTTAATACCTTCATGCTTCTTTAAATTTTTCTCCCCTTCTACTTCTCTTCATTACATTACTATTTTGGATCTGTTTTTCTCCAACTCCTTTTTTCTAAAACCTATCCAGTTTCTCTTTTTATTCTTTCAAACGTCTATTAATATTTTCCAACTGTTTTTATTGAACCTGTCTGCCTAATGTATATTATGCTGTATTCTTTATTTTTAAGTACTGTACCAGGCGTCGGCAACCTTTTAGTAGTGTTGTGCCAAAGTAATGTTGCAAAGTCAATCGGTGTGCCAAAATTTCCAGGATTGCCAAGCGACAACCAAAAGGTTATTCTCCTCTTGTTGAATATTCAGTATTTTAATATACATAAGGACAAATACAAAATTATGTTTTATTTAAGTTCTGAACACATTTTGAAAAATTTTAAATTGTCAACTTCATATTTTAAGACAGAAAGTCCAATAGTTGGAAGAACAAAACTATTAAATCAAATATAAAACACATAATTTTTAATATGAGTAATCATTGATAATTATTGATCTGAGTCATTAATCAATTAATAGGACTCTTGCTCTTGTTTCTCCTTGGTTACATGTTCAATATCAGGTTGTTTTTGGTCGCTTTCAGCTTCACACAGGCTTCTGAATGCACAGGTGTTAAGCAACTTCTCTGTGGACTCAAAACAGCTTTCATTTTGTGAGCAAATTTGTTCACATGTGTAAGTTGACCCAAATGCTGAAAGCAGAGCAAATGCAACTTTCTTCAAGCAGGTGAACACTTCAGGCAGGGATGCCTAGCAATTGAGGATGGCAGCTGACTTTTCCAAGCAGTTTTCTTCAAGAGTTTTCTGCAGTTCTACAAATTTTATCGTCCATAACTGCGATGACTTGAATTCGATGTGTTGCATTTCAAAATTGTCAACATCCATCCACTTGAAAAGATATATGTCAAATGGGGTGGTAGTAAGATCAATTGTCAGGCTTGATGAGGTAAGAAAATATGGGCCTGTGAATTTGGAAGTCTTGACCTCATTTAGCAAACACACTGAGCGCTTCAATGTACTTCTGAAGCGCATCTCTGTTGACAGTAAATCGATCTGAATGAGCCTTTATGTTTAGAGAGTACTTGTAGGTGTTAGTAGTAATATCACGGGAAAATGTATCTAATTTTGACACAAATATATTCCAGTGCTCAAAACGCTCAAGTACTGTTTGACCTTGTCCTTGTAAACATAAGATGTTAAGTTGTCTATCTCGCCTTCATTCTTGCTGGATGGGTTCGGAGCCGACCTCGGCTCCGACTCGGCCACTCTAAAAGCTCGAGACTCCCCTTATATCCCACAATGCTAGGCGAGAGTTACCTCAGATCTCGTTTGCCGCTACAGCTATCGAGGTTGGTTTTCTACCGGTTCTTGGTAAGTGACTTTTTCTTGTGTAATTTAGTCTATCAAAACCCCTTTAATTTTAATATTTTTACTTATTTCCCTTAATTTAGAGAAATTTTTATCCCCTTCTAAAAAATTCCCGTTTTTTTCCCTCAAGAACTTTAGGTTCTTCCCTTGGGCCTACAGGCCTTTTCTCTTCCCTAGTGGAGTGTGTGTATTATTTTAAAATCCTAGTCAGTGGTTTTTATTATAATTTAAACTTGACAGGGTGTAATTAGTGTGTTTGTGTGTGTGTTTGTTACACCTGTTAAAAAATGTCTAAGGAAGCAAAGGTCTCCGGATTCAAGAAGTGTGATGCGTGCTGTCAGAAAATGTCTCTGACAGACGCTCACACTTCTTGTGTCTACTGTCTGGGGCCTTTGCACCTGCAGGACTCCTGTGCTGTGTGCCATGGCTTCAGCCCCAGGGTCCTGCAGGAAAGAAAATATAAATTGATATTAAGAGGCTTACTCAAGCCAGAGGATTCCCTTTCTGTTTCTACAGGAAGCCCTCTAAGGCATCTAGGTCTTCGGCTCCGACAACTGAGCCGAGACCTAAGGTTTCTCAACCTCTGCCTTCATCGGCTCCGGCTGGAGCCGATAAGTCTCAGTCCACAGTTTCTGTGGCTCCCTCGGCTCCGGCCGGAGCCGAGGTAGTAGAAGTTCCCGTGTCGGCTCCGACCAGACCTTCGGAGCCGACAACTAGGAAGAGGTCCAGGTCACCATCTCTTGGCTCCGTTCATTCGGCTCCAGGATCTCCCCTGCTGTCTGAACGGAGCCAAAGATCTCACTCCTCTAGGTCATCGAGGCTGTCGGATCATGACCTTCAGAGGGTAGTGAGTCGACTTCTTAAGTCCGAGGCACTGGCCCAGATGCTTCAGAGCCCGACTCATCAGTCGATGCCTGCCCCGGTCCATCAACATATTCCTCCTTCGACTCTCTTGAGCTCGGAGCCGGGTCGCGTCGGAACCGAGACTGTGATAGCGTCGGAGCCGATACAATTGTCTTCGGCTCCGTCGTCGGCTCCGTTTTCTTCCTTGGAAGAATCTCGGCGCCGGACTTCCCTCGTCGGCTCCGAGGGGGTGGCATCGGACCCTTGTCCGACCCTCTCCCTCTCGGTGCTTCGGCGCTGGTGAGTTGGGCTCCGACATCGGCCTCGGAGCCATCACTGTCGGTGCCGAGGGGGGTTCTTAGCTTTGCGGAGCGGGGACCTCTGGCTCTGCCTGACAGGGGTGCATTCGAGGTCATGCGGAGTGTGTTAGAGCCTGGCTCTACTCCACAGTCGGCTCCGTCCGCCCCTCCCTCTACAGTGCCTCAGGTTAAGTCGACTCACTCCCTCATCCCGGACCGCAGAGAGCCAGCTCCTCAGGAACCCCTGTGGGATTTCATCCTCTTCCGAGGCCTCTCCTGATTTGGCAGAAGAGCCCCTCGGAAGAGGAAGTGTAAGAGGAAACACATTGACTCACCTGAGTCCATCACGTCAGACACAGATTTGGATGATTCTGAGGGTTCCCCGTTCCCCTTCTGAAGATGTCTCATTTGCAGACATTCTGGAGATCCTGAAACAGAGGGAAATTGGCCAGCCCTCAACCCTTCGGAGGACGAATCTGTGTATCTTGAGGCGTTCGGCTCTCGTCCTTCCACCTCCTGGGTGTCCCCCCCCTTTGACCCCCTCATGCAGGTGGTTGCTAAGAAGGCATGGACGGCTCCTGATTCAGTGGACCCCACTCCCAGGAGACCCTCCAAGTTCATAACGGCACCAGCAGACAAACAGTTCTTAACAAAAGGAGTTTCTGTGGATGCTATGGTGGTAGCTGCTGCCACTAAGAAGGAGCTAGCTGATCCTTCAGTACCTGTCCATCCACCTAACAAGGAATCTAGGTCCATGGACAGGTACGGGAAGCGGATGTTCTCGTCAGCGACATTTACCATGCGTTCGCTGAACTACCTGTGCCATTTTACTCGTCTTCAAAGGGACTTGATCAAGGAAGCGAGTGAAATGTTAAAGGACCCTACAGCTGCGGGTTTCCAAGATAAGATGAACACGCAGCTGGCTACCCTTAACTCCATAACCAACTCCTCCATGCGCCTTCTTTCTTACGCGGCTGATGGAGCGAGCAGAGCCGCAGGGACAGGTGTGGCCTTACGTAGGCATGCCTGGATGCGGCTATGCAATTTTGCGGACCCCTTCAAGACGTCTTTCACTAACTCCCCGTTTGATGGATCATCCCTCTTTGGTCCTCAAGTGAAAGAAACCTTGACTAGGTGCGAAACTGATGGCAAGACCCTTTCTGCCGTCGGAGTCCGTTTTCTACTCCTTCTAGGCCTTACCCCAAAGGCCAGAAAGGTGGGAAGATGTGGTTCCGTAACCAATCTCAGGGGACTTCGCCTGACGACAGAGTCGCTTCCGCCAGAGGCAGAGGCGGAATAACAATGGTAGACGTCGCCCTAGGGGCAGGGGGGGTCCGCAGAACCAGGGCAATCGGGAAGCCTTCCCTGACAAGCCCTTTCAGCATCCCTGAGGTGTTGCCCGACTGCCCATCTTCGGAGGCAGTCGGGGGAAGATTGTCACTGTACCCAGAAGCCTGGCTATCCCTGACTCAAGACAAATGGGTACAGTCCATCATTTCGAAGGCTATTCTATCCCCTTTCTTCGCATTCCAAATCAGTCAAAAATCCCTTCCAGATGTTCCACCCGCTCAAAGGGATCTAGCGGTTTTGGAGATTTCAAAACTGCTTGCAAAAGAGCAATTCAGCCAGTTCCAGCAGACCAGCAAGGATCCGGAATCTACTCAAGGTTCTTTTTAGTTCCAAAGAAAACAGGGACTGGAGACCAATTTTGGATCTCAGTGTCTTGAACAGATCAGTCAAGAAAACAAGATTTCGGATGGTCACGCTGCAATCCATCCTTCCCTTTTGGGCAAAGGAAACTGGATGTGCTCTATAGACCTTCAGGATGCGTACTATCACATAAAATGAACAGACGCTCCAGAAGATTCCTCCGCTTCAGGCTGGGAACCAGTCATTTTCAGTTCAGGGCCCTGCCCTTTGGTCTCACCACTGCCCTCCGGGTGTTTACCAAATGCATGGCAGTGGTAGCTTCTCACCTGAGACGACAAGGATTCCAGGTGTTTCCATATTTGGACGACTGGCTCCTCACAGCTCCCACCAAGCATCTCCTTCTGATGGCCAGAGATTACACTTTTCGCGTTTGTCAAAAGCTGGGTATTTCAATAAATTGCGAAAAGTCTGTTTTGTCGCCTTGTCGTACTATTACCTATATAGGCGCAAATCTAGATACAGTAAACATGTCTGCGAGACTAACACATCAGAGAATAACAGACATTCGCAAACTGGTATCACTCCTTTTCAACAACAACAGAATCAAAGCCAGGTTAGTTCTGAAAGTGTTGGGAATTATGGCAGCGGCCATACCTCTGCTTCCATTAGCCAGATTCCACATGCGGATCCTTCAATGGATGCTCTTTACTCAATGGTCATACCAGCAACTTCCAATGTCTCACACCATTATGATCACGCAAGCGTGCAAAAATCATCTCATGTGGTGGATGTCTTCCCCTCAGCTCTTGTTGGGAAGACCCTTTGTTCCACCTCCTCCGGTTGCTACTCTGACAACGGATGCCTCCCTGATCGGGTGAGGGGGGGGCATTATCAGGGCAGGACGGTCCAGGGCACATGGCAACCAAACGAATGCCACTTGCACATAAATGTTCTGGAGATGAGAGCAGTGCTTTTAGCGTTGCAAGCCCTTCAAGACTCTCTTCCCTTGGGAACGATTGCAATCCAAACAGACAATATGTCTGTAGTGTGGTACATCAACAAACAAGGCGGAACCAGGTCATACCCCTGTGTCGAGAAGCACTCAGACTGTGGCAATGGGCGATTTCTTCTCAGCGGTTTCTGATAGCAACGCACATCCCGGAAAGTCCAATCAAATTATGGACAAGTTGAGCAGAGCTATACTCATGCTTCACGAGTGGTCTCTGAAAGACTCTGTAGTGAGAGAAATTTTTCTCAAGTGGGGTCAGCCTTGCTGCGATCTTTTTGCTACTCCCCAAAACAGCAAGTGCAGAGAATATTTCACTCTATTCCCTTTACCAGGCCAACCCAGCAGAGACGCTCTAGTCCAAGTTTGGCCCGGGACTTCTGTATGCATTTCCTCCCTTCCCACTAATCTCTCAAGTGATACAGAAAGCTATCGCTCAGAAGGCCTCATTGATCCTCATTGCTCCTTACTGGCCTCGACAAGTGTGGTTCCCCTTTCTACATCGTTTTCTTTTGGAGCGACCGTGGAATCTGGACCTAGTTTCAGATCTTTTGATCCATCAGTCGGGTCAGTTTCATCGCTCCCTCCCCTCTCTGAACCTCACTGCTTGGTTCCTCCAGTTCCAACCTTAGCCAGGCTTCCTCAATTATCTCACTCTGTTAGAGATATTTTGATAGCTTCCCATAAATCTTCCACTCGGAAGATTTATTTGAGTAAGTGGAAACGCTTCACATATTGGGCTCAAGGAAAGGACATAGATCCTTTCACTGCTTCCATCCAATTAGTCCTTGATTTTCTAGCTGAACTCTTCCATGCAGGTTCATCTCCCTCTACACTTAAAGTTCAATTGGCAGCTATTTCTAACTTTCATGTGGGTATTTCTGAATCTGCCTTAATGTCCCACAAGCTTTGCAAAGCCTTTTTGAAAGGAGTTTTTCTTCTCAGACCTCCTATAAAAATCCTCCTTCTCCTTGGGACCTAAATTTAGTTCTTGCTTCTTTGATTCTCCCCCCTTTCGAACCTGCAGTCTCCTGTTCTTTAAAATTATTATCATGGAAGACTCTTTTCTGGTAGCTATTACATCAGCTAGAAGAGTTTCAGAGCTTCAAGCACTCAGCTGTCGTCCTCCTTATCTTTTGTTTCATAAGGACAGAGTATCCTTACGAACTAACCCGTCCTTTTTGCCTAAGGTGGTCTCCACCTCAAATCTAAATCAAAGCATTCATCTACCTCTCTTTTTCCAGAATACTCCAATAGGTCTGAACAAAAATTACACTGCCTGGATGTTCACCGTCAATTGAGGTACTACTTGGATAGAACAAAACAGTTCAGAAAATCTGATCAGCTGTTTGTCTCCTATGCGGAAAGCAGAAAGGGACTTTCAGTTTCAAAGGTATCATTATCCAGATGGCTAACATCTTTGATTTCCCTTGTATATGAAATTAGACATCAAAAGCTGCCTGATAAACCTAAGGCCCATTCCACCAGAGCTTTGGCTACTTCTTTAGCCTTCCAAGACAGACTGCCTATTGACACCATTTGTGCAGCGGCTACTTGGGCTACTCCTCACACTTTCATTTCTCATTATAAGTTGGATTTAGCTTCTAGGCATAGAGCTAACTTTGGTTCCACTGTTCTCAGGAGTCTGTTCCGTTAGGCCACCCGGGACAAGGTGCTAGGGACGCGGTCCCATCCAGCAAGAATGAAGGCGAGATAGACAACTTAACATATAGAAGTTATGTTCTTACCATAACGATCCATGTTAGTTGTCTTCTTCTCTTCTTCTTAAGGCCCCACCCTCCTTCCCCTGGCCTGGACAGACCTAGAGGAGTTGTGATTGTGACCTCTCTTTCTACCACCTCTTTCTTAGACATATGCTATTATGCATATTTCCTGGTTCAGGATGTAGGTCACCCTTCTTTCTTCCTGTTGTTAGAGGTGGACTCTGTTTACAGTTATACTGTTACTATTATAAGCTGGGGTTAGCTTACAAACGAGATCTGAGGTAACTCTCGCCTAGCATTGTGGGATATAAGGGGAGCCTCGAGCCGGTGGAACCAACTCTCGAGCTTTTAGAGTGGCCGAGTCGGAGCCGAGGTCGGCTCCGAACCCATCCAGCAAGAAGAAGGCGAGAAGAAGACAACTAACATGGAACGTTATGGTAAGAACATAACTTCTATTTTAAGTCATTCAGGTGTTTAGTTATGTCAGCCAGAAACATCAGCTCCATCAGTTCCGGGAAATGTTGTTCTTTTTCATCAAGAAACACCTATATTGCTTCTAGACTTGATACAAATCTGTTCAAAACATTACCTCAACTAAGCCAATGAACATTGCTGTTCAGCGGGAGGTCCGTATATGCACTTTCCATTTCTTGTAGAAGAGACTTGAATTGCCTGTGGATCAATGAAGAGCAAGAAACTATTAAGTTAACTATCTTGACAGCAGTTTCCATTACAGAGTTAAAGCACCATGACAAATTCTTTGCACATAAACTCTTCTGGTGTATAATGCAATGGAAGCTCAATACTTGACATCCAATATGATCCTGAAGAAGTTTAACAAATCCCTTGTTCTTTCTGATCATTGCAGGGGTGGTATCAGTAGTAACACAGAATATTTTATTTATGTTAATGTGCTGATTTTCCAATTGCTTACAAATGTACTTATAAAATCCTCTCCCTTGGCTATACCAGCAGGAGGATCAAGCAGCACAGTTCTTCATAAATACAGTCCTTCTCACAATATCTCGCAACTATTGCTAGGCGTGCCATGTCATTCACATCAACACTTTTGTCAACAGCAGCACTAAATACAACAGCTTGTTGTAACCCAGTTGTCTGTTTTACAGTTATATTTTCAGCCATATCAGTTATGCATCTCTCGATTGATCTTGCAGAAGCTGGTATTTCTTGACTCCAAGACAGTATTGTTTCTTTATTTGGAAAGTCACTAAACAAAATGTCAGCACTGTTCAAAAAAGTTTCCTTGAGGAATTCTCCATCTGTGAAAGGTTTGGCTTTCGAAGCCACACACTGAGCAGTTTTATAACTATATTCAGTAGCTTTATTTTTGGTTCCAACTACTTCACTAAAAGTTCTAGTTTGTTTTTTGTAGCCAGAAACAGCCCATTTATGGCTTCACCTTTCTCCTCAGAGTTTTTGAACATGGGTTGATGTTTGGCTTTATAGTGTCTTTCTACATTTGACGTATGGCACACAACAGTTTTACAACATGAAGCGCAAATTTTGGCTTTTGTGAGTCATTCTGGATACAGGAGTATTGTTTAACACCACCACCATATATTCCCGTGTCTTCTTGCCGAGTGACAATGTCCGGTCAACAAAGAGTAAATAAATAAGAAGCGCAGTACTCAACAATTTAATTTTGAAGATCTGTAGCTGAACTCAGTTCTGCTCAACATTAATTTTATCTCTGTAACCCAGCAAGTATGGCTTTGCAGCTAAGTAATGTCGAGCAGAATAATTTTTAGCTGCTGCTGTAACTAGTACATTTGTTACGATCACACCTGTCAACTGCACAGATTTTCCCAGAATCTCCAGAGATTTTTGCCTCATATTTTTGGTCCATTTTTCTAAAAAGTGAGTTTTTCTAGCAAATTAGTGGCAAATCATTAAAGACTGAAGTTAGAAAATAATGACAGACATTTGAGTTTCATACTTCATACCCTTCAGAAAATTCATGCTAATGCAAAACTTATTCTATCAACTTTCCAAGTTTGTAAGAGCAATATTTAAAAGTTGTCCCTATTTTAGGCCTTTGTCCCACTTGGCTTTGTCCAGATTTCTGGTTCAAAGGTTGAAACCTATGGTTATGATCACTCTCTCTCTCTCTCTCTCTCTCTCTCCGATCTCTCTCACACACACAGTCACTTCAGTTTTCATATATGCATTTTCCCAGTCACTCACTCCAATCGCACACCCACACAGTCTCTTCCTCTTTCATACATGCACTCACAACAATCGTACATCCATACACTTTCTTCTTCTTTCATGCATGTATTCGCTCACTCTTTCAGATCACACATGCATACACTCTTTTCCTCTTTCATACATGCAGTCACCCAATTACTCACTCCAATTGCACACCCACAGTCTGTTCCACTTTCAAACATGCATCACTCAGTCACTCACTCCGATCGCACACCCACACAGTCTCTTCATCTTTCATAGTTGCATTCACCCAGTCACTCATTCCAATCGTACACCCACACAGTCTCTTCCTCTATCATGCATGCATTCACTCACTTACTCACTCCAATCGCACACCCACACATTCTCTTCCTCTTTCATGCATGCATTCACCCAGTTACTCACTCCGATCACACACCCGCACAGTTTTCATGCATGCATCCACTCACTGCAATCGTACACCCACACAGTTTCTTCCTCTTTCATACATGCATTCACTCACTCCCTCCTATCGCACACCCATACAGTCTCTTCCTCTTTCATACATGCATTCACCCAGTCACTCACTCTGATTGCACACCCACACAATCTTTTCCTCTTTCATGCAAGCATTCAGCCAGTCACTCACTCTGATCATACACCCACACAGTCTCTTCCTCTTTATGCATTCACCCAGTCACTCACTCAAATCACACACCCACACAATCTTTTCCTCTTTCATACATGCATTCACTCAGTCACTCATTCCAGTCGCACACCCACAGTCTGTTCCACTTTCATACATCCATTCACCTAGTCACTCTCTCCAGTTGCACACCCACACAATCTTTTCCTCTTTAATACAAGCATCCACCCGGTCACTCACTCCAATCGTACACCCACGCAGTCTCTTCCTCTTTATGCATTCACCCAGTCACTCACTCAAATCACGTACCCACACTGTCTCTTCATCTTTCATGAATGCATTCACTCACTCCAATCACACACCCACACACACTCTTCCTCTTTCATACATGCATTCAACCAGTCACTCAGTCCAATCAGACACCCACACAGTCTTTTCCTCTTTCATACATGCATTCACTCACTCACTCCGATTGCACATGCACAGTCGCTTCATCTTTCATATATGCATTCACTCACTCACTGTCTCTCTGATCTCTCACTCACACACAATCAGCATGCCATTGAAAATCCCTCCATGTGCCACACTTGGCACATGTGGCACAAGTTGCCGTCCCTTGTATTATAGTATATATAAATCAAATATGTTTTTACATTATTATAACCTGTTAGATATGTATTGTTTCATGTATCTGGAACTTTTTCACCCAGGCTTCTGCTGAAAACGGGTACTTTCTGGCCCAGTCAAACTTTTCCTATAGATGAGCATCAGTAAATAAATATATTTTCTCAAACATGCCTGCAGCTGTTACCCAACCCCCCCCCCCCACCCCCCACCAACAATTGGGAAAGCATCTTCATTGTCTATGCCAAAAATAATAAAACACCATAAATATTATTTTTTAAAAGCATTGCATCCTTATAGACAATATATATGCATGTGTCAGATAGAACCATGATTGAATGCAAATAAGTCCCTTTGTGTTGTATAAAAAAACTCTCATTGAATTTGGTCCTGTTGTCAAACATGAATTTAAGCAGATACTAACAGCATCTTGACTGTGTCCAGAATACTTGAAAAATACTGCTCTAGACTGATGAGCCTTTCTTCAAAATTGATACTAGCGTGCAGTGAATTAATATCGGTTGCTAAATATATATTATCACTTCTAAATTGTTCAGTTTCACTAACACTTAGTATGTCTCTTAGAAAGCCTTTTGTGTTGTGCACCAAAGGCTTTAGCACAGCATCCAAATAATTAGAAATGGACTCATTATTTAATTAATATTAGAAACTGCTTCCCTAAATGGAGAGTAATGAAATTCTTTATGCAATTTTGGGAAGCCATACATAAGGGTACATTTTTTGGTGCCAAATAAGCTTATCAAAAAAATAAATTATTGCTTATGTATTCACTGATTTTTCATTTGTAGTCAACAGTAATCCTATTAAAACACATATAGCTTCAGTGTAAGTGAATAGGTCAGTCAACATTGTGAACAGCCTAGATCAGTAATACTTTTGTAGATCATCATAAAAAAAGAAAACAAGCCACGCTTATCAGCTTGTGTAGTCATAATTGTGCGTTCTTGTTTTAACTCATTTTGTAGCTGTTTACCACCTGTTAATTTCATTTTTAGTTATATTATGAAAACTTGTTAATATTTGATTTCCTTATCTCACTCTCCAACACATTTGAAAACAATTTTGATGTTGGAAGTAGTGGTGGAATGTAATTAAATCTTGCAGGAACACTATTAAGCATCCAAGTGTCAGTTCTGTTCTTGTAGTATCCCTTATGTATTTATTAAAGCTTATTGATGCCCCTTGTATTTGTCTGGAATCATTCTAGTGACACCTCTAGCCATCTAATATTGCTTATTCATTTACATTAATAAATATAAAACTCTGTTACATATAAGCTTTTGGAAAAAATCATCCTATAGGCAAGAGGGGGCTGGAATTTACTGTAGAAAATTGGCAAAGGAACCAATGTATTGGAAGGAAATAATTAGAGAGGGAAAGGTAATAGAATGGGAAGAGGTCAAGAAATCATTTGGACTGCAGGCTAGAGATTGCCTTACCTACCACGGATTGATATCAGAATATAGGCAAAGAGATAGTAGTAGTGAGAGCCTAAGTGAAAGATCAGTACTGGTAGTGTTTTTAGTAGAATCTAGAACTGAAACCACTGTTAAAAAGGGATAATTAGTCATATAAAATATTGCATGCTAACTATAGGAATCAATCAAAGGAGGTTAGAAAGGATTGGGAAGTAAGATTGGATAAGTGATTTATAAAGAAACAATGGGAAGATATATATGGCTCCCAAATATGCAACAAAGTCCAGAAGATTTTGCATGTCTAGACGTGTTTGCATAGGTATTTTTGTACCCCAAGCAGTGTCCAAAGAATTTTTCTTTAGTTAGATTGCAAATGTTGGAGGCGTTATGGGGAAAAAGGCGTAATTGGGAACATATTTTTAGGAGGATAATGAGCTGGTGGAATTTTAAAAAATTCCCAGCAGTTTACTGTCAGAAATACTGGGTGAGCAAATTGATGTAATTTTGAGCTGTGATGCAGAATCAGAATTGCCTAGACATAGTAAGGCTTTGCTGAGTTTAATTCTGGTAGCTGCCAAAAAAAGAAAAAAACTCCTTCACCAAATTCATATAAAATAAATACGTGCTAATAAAAATAATAAATCATGACACCAAATTCATCTAAAAAGTGTTTTTTTATGTACAATACCTTTAAATTCCTCATTTAGATTATTTAATTATTTAAGAAAATGATGCATTTTATGATTTATTCTGATGAAGACACTGGTGAGTAAGGAAAGTACTTAATGTTTTTTTTTTTATAATAAAGGACATTGTAGTTATGCTGATTACTTTCCCATTTTTTAGCACTTCATTTTGGGTTATTGGTCTTGCCTGAGTGCTCGTTGTTCATATACTATTTATTCATATTGTCATGATTTCTAAGCATCTGTCTTTTTTTGCTTGGTTGTTGAAATATTTACTGAAGTGCTTAGCTTCATATAAAAGCTCAATGCTAGGTGAGCAAAATGCTGCTTATTGCATGTCTGTAGCTTAACTGGTTACTGAGATATTATAAGTTGTTTATAGCAGATTATAAAACAATATTTACTGTGCTCTTGTGACTCTTAAAATCCAGTTTAAGACCTACAATCTAATGAATACTGCCAATATAATGATTAGTGTGTGCTTAATAGCTTAACATTTACACTCCCTTTGTAGCAATAATGGTTCTAGAGGTATGAACATTAGTTTGATCTCTGAGAATATAACATGTGCTTTATCAAAAGGCTCAGGATACAACTTCCAGAACTCAATGGGAGAATAAACATAAATCCAGCAAAACATCAACAATATCTATTTCAATAATGCATATATCATTTACACCTTTTTGAAATGCAGATTGCTAATCCTTTACTAATTTATAGCTTGAAATATTGTGAACATTAACTTTTAAAAATTCTCCGAAATTTCATTTATACTGTTCATTTTATTTGAACAAATTTCACCTGATTAGGTTTAGCTGAAATTAACCTCCAGTGAAATTTTCTGTTCGCAGAGCCTTTCCGATTGAAAAAAAAACAAGAGTCATAAGCATTTTCTTTAATTATTCAGTGATATAACAGGAACATTCCCTTTAGATGTAGAAAAAAGTGGAGAAAGCTTGGTATCAATAATAACAGTAAGCAATTTCATTTTACTGTTGACTATTATGTTTGTATTCTGAGTATTTTCTTCATTATTGTTTTGTTAGCATTATTATCTTTCCCATTTCATGCAAACTGTATCCATTATTTATATAATTTCTGTCTGTATATCTCAGAGATGTGACCACTTTTGAAATTGAAACTTGGATTCCCTCACTTCCTTTAAACATTTTTCTTTCTTAATGACATTTTTAAATACAATGTGCCTGTAATCATTCAAACCTGCATTCTTTGTTTAGAACCTTTTTATTGTTTTTTTTTCTCTTGTCCTTCTGTGTATGCTGCTCATTTAGTTTTACTGCTGTTTTTTCTTGACTCTCCACTCTCAGCTATTTTACTGATTTTGATCAAATTTCTCCTCTGTCTGATTGCAACTATATTTGAATTTTTGTTCTCTGTTCACATCTGTTTTAGTGTCTTTTCTTACTTTCAATTCAATATCTTTAATGTACACTCACAGCTGCTTTAGTGGCATTACTTATTTGTTCACATTAATCTCTTCTCAAGACTGTTCTGCTGATGGTGATAAATCACCTGTGTAGATGAGTTGCTTATTCAGTACAATTACTTGTTTTGTAGTGTACAAGATGTGTGTGTGTGTGTATATACACACACACATGCACACACATAGATGTATGTATATGTATATGTATATATATATATATATAGAGAGAGAGTGAGACAGTCGCTTTGAGGGGATTATATTTCATGTTTTAGCATTATATTTCATAATACTGCATGCACTAAACACAAGATTGCTCAATACCTGCATTCAGTAACACCTGCCCACTTTTTTCTCCTCTACTTCACTAGCACTATTGCCCACAGTTTCCTCTTTCCATAGTCATAGCCAACATCTGTCAGGGTAAGAACAGAAAGAAAAAGTGACATGCTTGATTCCCCTGTAAATACAAAGTTAGTAAAGGGGAACCTGTAGCATGTCAGGTGTGCTTCTCATGCAAATGAGCTGATTGCTTTTCACTACACTTGGGATATTGGCCCTAAATCCCATCCACCATTATTTTCGAACTGCTCCTGCAACAATATTTAATTTACCTTACCCTTCTGCTGCTTTTCCACATAAATACAATTCCTGTTGCTCTTCCATCAGTGTAACTCAAACAAGCTATAACACGGATGACAATCCCCTAGAATAACTCAACAACTTTAAATATTTACATAACCAAATCATTCTGTATTTTATTTCTCAGTTCTGTGCAATTGTAAACTGCACTTAAATATTCTTTACAAATCACCATTAATATGTTATATATAATTTACTGACACAACATACATTTAATAAGCCTACCCTAAACCATTTTTTCCAGCTTCTTCTGTTTCTCCTCATGGTGTTCTTATTACTCAATAACCATTCCTGAGGCACTAATCCTAAGCCTGGAACATCATAGCTAAATGCTTCCAACTTCCAACCTATACAAACACCATAACCTCCTGTAGTACCATATACATGTATAACTTTAGCTTCCTATTCTACAACTCAGAATGCAAAGTGCAAAAAATCTGGCATTACCACCTTCACACATGTGATACAGCAGCATGTCTGTGCTTCTGTTAAAATGCAGAGATATAAATACAAATATGGTACAATATTCATAAATACTACCCTTTTCAGCACCACTTTTCTGGCAAAAATCACTGAACCCAACCACGATGCATGCCAAATAAATGCCCACATTAGCCACAAAAATAAAACAAAAAAATTCTCCAGTGTTGGATCTTGTACTTTCCAGACAGAATCACTTGGCTAAAGTATTACATAAGTAATGACTTGTACTTTAAAAAAACAGAGGCAAACATTTTAAAATATTGATAGCTACCATACTCTGGGATTTACAAAGAATCCTGCAAAGGATGCCAGGAGCTGCTTTGAAACAAGGCAGTTTTCATGACTGTGGGTGAAATCCACTTCAGAAACGTGATTATCTGCAATGAGAAAATACCTCACTATTGGCAAATTTGCATGTGTCTGAATTGTATGGTGCTACTGTTAGAACTAGTCATCAGCAATTTCCTGTAGTAATCACCTGTGGCTGCCCATACATTGCGTTGGCACATGCATCCCAACTCATTCATTCACGTGTGTATGTGCGTATGTGTATACACACACACATATATATATATATTTATATATATATATATATATATATATATACACACACACACACACACACACACACACACACACACACACACACACACACACACACACACACAAACATACACATGCATATATTCCAATACACACACATACACACTTCTTACTTGTCCCTCATTTGAAAGAACATCCCTGATCTAACCTATCTTTTCCGTACCCTTCTTAAATTATGGATGATTACAGTCATTCAGTAATACCAGACAATAGAGTTTCATTCTTCTTCTTCAGAAAATGTATCATGATACTACACCTGTTCGTCTATTAACTTTTAAGTGATTCAAGTAATAATTAAAAAAAGTTCCATAGTATCATCTAGTTTTCCTCTCACCTTTGTCTGGAAGTCCTCAACATAGCCATTTTATGTGGGTCTCCCAAATGGGCTACCCCATCCTTCACAGCTGTCCCTGATCTGTTCATTATAACTCATGGACTATTACAATCAGTCAGTAATGGTAAGCATTAAGGCATTCACAATTCTTGTACATTAGAAAATCCCACTCTGTGCAAACCCTCTCATTTCGAGTAGAGGACTAAAAGCTATGGGTTGTTAATAAGCTACTTTCAGTGCTGGAGTTACAAAATTTGCAGCTCTTTTTCCCTGTTTTAACTTAACTTTTTTCAGTGATATAAGAAAAAATTTAGAGATTACGTGGTGTCTAGTGAGGACTGTAGCTCTGCAAACAAACTGTTATGTGTGCAGAAGGTATAGTGTTTGAAGCTTTTTCTCCTCTTTATTTAAAACCTCTGGTATCGAATTTTCATCCCTCACCCATACATTTGTTGTGCTACAAAACTTGTTGGTCTATTAAATTTTTAAGTGACTTTATGGTAATACTTAAAGAATATGCCTACTGCTTAGTGCCCCCCCCCCCCTGCCTATATGTCTTTTTTTCCTGCAAATCTGTTATTCTGTTGACTTTTTCAGTGATTTTAGAGCATCCTTGGCATCTAGTGTCCTCCCCAGTATTTCAGAATTTGTTTGTTATTCTAGGATTGTTTAGAGGTATGACAACCTCCCCAAACATACATGCGCGCGCACACACACACACACACACACACACACACACACACACACACACACACACACACACACACACACACACACACACACACACACACACACACACGCACACACACACACATACACATACACACACCTCATCAAATTGCACTCTCTGGCACACTCACTCATTCAGACATACACACACACTTACCCGACCTAGCACCTAACTAACTCCGTTACGGCAACCACCTAGTCAGACACAGTCACACACACAGACATATAGACATACTTACTTGCGATCTCACCCATTGAAAGTTAATGGATGAATGCAAACTTCTGTCTGAGTCATTTAACTTGGCTGACCAAGATAACTGACACAGCTGAGTGACTGAATCACATAGCTGAATAAATGCCTTAGTGCAGGCATTTTCAGAGAAAAATAAAAAGCTAATTGCCATAGGCTGTTCCCCTGAAATGCTTCATTACCATATAATCTACCTGTATTAAGTCTGACCATTGGTAGTTGCCCTTTCAGAATTCAACCCATTATTTAAATGCCTGTATCTATATGAAACCATACTTTTAAAATATAATATTTAAATGAAATTTATACTTTACACTTTTATTTCTACTTTTTTTTGTTGAAGCTGATTAATTAGTTGGTCCCTGTTTTTTATTAACTGAATCTGAATTTAACTACTAATTACATAATCCTTTTTTTTTTTAGTTTTACAATTCTAGTTGAACCTCCTCTCTGTTACGTTTCATGGACTGTGAAATATTTCACTCCAGTTATATACTACACAATGACTGCACACACAAAGGTGCAAATGGTGTAGCTCTTATTTTCTCAAATAGACTTCAGTGTATCCTTCATTCTACTCAGCCATCCATCATCAATAATATACAAAGCATTCTTATGTTTTTGTGCATCAACAGACATAAACCAGACATTATCAGCATCAGCGTCATCAGTATGCACCATGAGCCAGAAGGATCTCGGTTCAGGACTGAGTCTCATAGCTTGCTACAAATTTCCCTGGAGAAAAGAATAGTGTTATCTGATCTTAACTTACCAAAACTCTGATAACTCCTAAATTCCCCCACTAGGATAAACCCTTCCACTGGAAACGTCCTGACTTCCAGCCATGACAGCATAACTCCTAAAGGAGTGATGCTTGATATAAATAGGCAAAACAAAACCTGTTCTGTTACTTGTATTTTAAAAATGAAAAGTTTACTGAGATAAGAACTGGTAAACAGTTAAACTTCCTGTATTTAGTTTAAGAAATGGTTTTTAAATGCTGTATAGATTATTTAGGTTTTTTTATTATCATAAATGTCTGACATTTTAACTTGGTTTACAAATTCGAAAGTACTGTATTGTTGGATTCAAAACTGTTTTGATCTTCTAAGTTTTAGTATGAAGTATGTAACATAATTTCATTTTTTAACCTCTATTTAATGTACTTGTACAGTTTGTTAATTAGTAGGTGTCGATGATGGTAGGCCATATGAGCTTTATTTAAACACCAGAGACACAAGTATAATGTATCTGATGACGTTTAGCTACCAGCTAAATGAAAAACGCTTCATGTTAACATGGTTTCTGTTTTATTAAAGTTTAAAGTGATTGATTTGAAGTGACTTTTGCATGAGCAGCTCTTTTTTGTTTTTATAAATAGGCAAGTATTAGGCTAACTGCCATTGGGAAACATTTTAAGCATAGTCAGTTTTTTCTTGGTGAGAATCAAACCCTCTACCTCTTGGTTAGTTGTGAGGTAAAAACCTTAACCATTATAGCAAACCCTAGCCCCTCCAGTGACTATAACCTTATATTCCCAATTTGGAATAATTCTGAAATCACTAAAACCATCCATTGTAGTACACTGAGGGGAAAAACACTTCAGTACTATTAGCTTTTTTCTTTACTAAAGAGTAGCAGTTGCCTCCCCAGAAATGTTATAACTCACTGAAGCCATTCAGTACTTTAACCAGCTCTTAGAGAATATTCTGAACTCTGTATCCACCCCCATATCTTTAAAAGATCACATTGAAAGCAATCCTATGACAGACTACTGAAATGAGGAAGCTAGTGCAGTTGTGCACAATTGGGAAAAAATATTACTAAAAAGAACATGCCAGCATTGACCATTTGTAATCATGTGTACACATGGCTGAATGCAGAGGAGTTTATTCTAAAACACAAAATGCAAATTGATCTCAAATCTCTAGTAGCTTATGAAATATCCAAAAGAATCACACATCTTGCTGAAGAGAATAAATAAGACTGCAGTGGGAATGCCATGAGATCCACATAGCTACTTCCTCTCCCGCCTACCTCCTATATTGCCTTGCTGCTGATTTTACTAATTCAGGTATACTACTTTCCAAAATGCAGTATCATAATCTTACACAATTGGATCCTCAGCAACGGACTTCTAATTAATACCTTAAAGTCTATCATTGCAGTTTTCAGAACTCCAAAAAGCTTCCAAAAACTCGGCATACTGACAAAAATGGCAGATGTTTGCCAGTTTTAACAAAACAAAAATGCATAGAATTAACCTTAGCTCCATCTCTCTCTCTTTCTCTAAACATATTGGCAATAATTATTACCATAACCAAAGAAGAGCTTACAGTGACTAAAAATGTGATGTGATTCTTAGAACTGTTGTCTTTGACTGTGCAATTTCTGTCCAATGGCTTCAGACTGTGGCAGAAAAAGGTCTGTCAATCAACCCACTAGTACTTTTCTTGCCTTTAATAATTCTGGCAGTTTGGGCAGAGTACTAAAGCTCTTACTTGTTACTAAGTTACTTCCTGTTCCAAGTGTACTGGGGTTGAATCATTTCTCCTTCATTTGCCTACCATGTAACCTTGATGAAGTCACTTAACTAGACAGTGCTTTGGAGCAATTAGAAATTTGGGCTGGCTGGTCTCCTAACTACCCATAAACCTACTTTGTGGCTTGATGAAGCTCCCCTAAGGTTCTTTTTTTTTCAAAAAAATTCCGGTTAGCCTGATTATATGTGGGCATCTCAGACTATCAAAATATTTATTCTATTAAACATTGGGCCCTTTACACTATATTGATTATAACTGCTTATAAGAATAGAATATTATTCTGTTAATGCTGGAGCAAATGGTGGATTTGACCTATGCTATGCCTTAAAAACCTAATTGCTTGCTCAATTCACTTCTCTCAAAATGTGTGTCATATCAGCTCAGGAAACATAAGGAATGAGGTCGGAATATTTTTATGATCATCTACCATCAGTAATGAACTGTGCTTAGCTGTAGAGTATTAAATTATTTCCTATAAAATGTTTGCTGTTTCTGTAAAACCGTGCTTTATCAAATAATTTTTACATTTGCTCATTTATCTATGTGTCTTTCCCTTAAAGTGAAGAATCCTTTCCAAAATTGTGGAGTATGTAGTTTTCCCTAAGGGACTAACCCAGCTCTTTACAATTAGCGTAACTATTTCCTACTTTGGGGCTATGGTAACAACTTAGTCTCTCTATTGTTCCCATAAGACTGTCTGCTGTTCCCATAACTACATAATCGATTGCCTCAGTAACTCTTTGCACTATACACTCATAAATAGGGGAGTGTCTCTGCACCAATCCCATTCATTAAAGTAGTCTACAGTCAGTCCATTTAAATCTGTGATAACCATCTGGTGGTCTGATAAATCTGTAGAGGGGAAGTCCATCCCTCCCAGTGTTATTTAAAAATACTGGAACTTAACAAAAAGTTTGAGTCACCACAACCGTTGAAGGCACCATGTATATGAAATCTCTCGTTTCAGGATTTTTCACTCTTCCTTGGTCGGCCAAGTAAAAAAACTCTCTGGATTTCCAGTACATTTTCCATGTTGCATCTCATCTCTTACCTACCATAGATATTTTATCAACATGAGGTATCAGAACAACGTTATAGTCACCATCAATTACACATGGAAATTTCCTTCCTTTTCTACATCCCTAAGGCATTCCTAAAATCAAGAAAGACCTGAATATTCTCTTCATTAAGTTTGGAAAAATTAATGTTTATTTGTCTTTTCGGCTTTTCACGGTTAGGGGTCGCCACAGCGGAACTCCGGTCCGCTAATGATTGGCAGTAAATTTTTATGGTGCCGAGTTGCCAGCCCGACGCCCAACCTTCAGCGAAGGCACGCCCATTCACACATGTCTTTTGGAGGCCACTCGACCACGGGGAGGACATGCAGACTCCACACAGATGGCAGTCCAACCGAGAATCAAACAGGAGAACCTCTTGCTGTGAGGCAACAACGCTACCGCTGTACCACCGCGGCTTGCAAGTTTGGAAAAATTAACAGTCATTAATCCTCACTTTGTTAGCACCTGAAAGATGCCACATCTCCGATTCTTATCAGTAGCTATTATTGTTTCTTTAATTAAGATCCCTTACTTGCAATAGTGACAATTTCATACCTTAAAGGCCACAGTGATGCTGATGACCCCAGCCCTCCACTATTTCCTTACCATATCTGTGGATCTCTGACTCTGTTAACCCTCTTAGTTTAGGTTATTGTAGTACTGCTGATTTTGCATTAAGTTGCTTTATATTGGAAATATCTAATGTCTCCTTAATGGTAGCTAAAAGTAGTGATGAGTCCCATGTGTTAAATATAAGAAACAGTATGTGCATTACTCATGTTAATGATGACATTGTATGAAAAATCATAACTGAAGGTTTTTACATGGAATGTGAAATATGGTTAGGCCTTTCCCAACCCACCTATCAACTCCTTTAAACAACGTTACTTTATCTAATTCATTCTTACTCCTGAATTGACACCACTTTTGCTCCTTTTCTTCCTTACCTCCTCATTCACTGTCAGTACTTCATATTCCTGTCATAGAGTTTCATCTGTGTCCATTTCACTTCTTTTCCAGCACACGCACTACTCTTGTCACTCTTAACTATCCCTAACATCACACTAACTCTTACAGAACTTTGTGTCTAACTTTATAACTTCATTGGATCTCCATCTAATGACAAAATTGTAACTTTGTTGCCTCCCCATCTCATCATAAGTTAGTATGCTTTTCACTATTTTAACTTCTCTACTACTTGTATTACTTTCTCTCTTCTCAGACTGCCAAATCACTCTTACACCCAAAATGTCCTCTCAGTCCATAAGACTCCATTTAAAGCACTGTCTCCAAAATTCATCACCAGAAATTCTTCAACATCTAGCAGCTCACCTACTCTTTACTGTAAATACAGAATGTTTAGCTCTCCTCACTACCACCCCAGATCAAAACAAAAAATAAAAATGAAAATGGCCATTATAAGACCACTTCACTTCCTCCAACATTCTTTAAAATTAAACTGTGTGGTGACTTACACCCTAATCTAATCTAGGCATTCCTTCCATCTCAACCCCCTATCACCCACATTCCTGTCTGGTCATCTCTAATAACTCCAAGCAACTATACTTTACCTCCATGCAGCATTTGTAATAAAATCTGAACTGCATGCCTGAGTGTGTCATTTTACACCAGATACTGCTGCCCGTATTGAGACATGGCTAAGACCTCATATAAAAGACTGAGAAATTCTTCCCCAGGATACAGCATCATTAGAGCTGACAGGCTAAACAAAAAAGTTGGAGGACTAACTATCCTCTGTCCTAATACATATGAAGTTTCTCCTCTTGCAAAAATTCTGCCCAAATGCTGTAATGCCAAGCTACTTATCTTCTGCATAAAATTCAGTGAAAACAACCCCCTTTTTTATAATGGTTCTTTGTAAACCCCCTGGAAACAATATGTCCACTCTTGAAGACGTCTTCTACTGGATCTAACACAATATTACCAATAAAACAGTATTCCTAGGTGATGTCAATATCAAGTGGCATACTTTCACTTCTAACTGTCCTTCTTCTAGCATCAGCCTTCATGGATTCAGACATCTTATTATTTCTTCTACTCATTGTAACAAATTCCAGGATACTAGTGCCATTCTTCATTGGATTCTGGTCTTTGATCCTTGTGAAAACCCTGCATCAGGAACTCTTCCTATATCCCTTAGTGATCACCATCCTCCATATGCTGTCAGACATATTACTCACCATACCAAGCAATAGGAATGGAAAAAATAATCATAATCTCTCAAAGTTCAACCCTGAATCATTGTTAGCTGCTCTGAACTAATTTAACTGGACTATTCTAAAAGCCATGCCACTAGTTGAGACAGTAGAAGTCTTATGCAAAGTAGAGACAAGGCAGGGAAGGTGTGACGGAAACTTACAAATCCACAAAAACTACAGTGCTTTAAAGAATTTTGTAACCTTAGTAAACAGCAAGTCAGCCTTGGTTAGAAACAATACTATTCTGACTTACTAAATAACCATAGATGGAACCCCCAAAAATTCTGGTCATCCAGTAAATAAATTTTACACCAAGAAACTAATGTGAGTTCTCCTACTCGATACAGTAAAAACTATACCCAACAATCCACACTAGGCTGGATTCTTGTATCCCATCCTGCTAATTTTACTACTATAGGCACACTTCTCAATACAGTAAGTGATTGTCGACCCACCTCTGCCCTCAGAACCACCACTCACCTATCGAAGAAACACGCACTGACAACCATCCACAACCTAAGTAACTTTTCTCAACATAAGTTTAATAAACTACTGCTGCTTACAAATTGGTCAGTTCTGAAACATTGCCCTCTAGATGCAGCAGTCCAATATTTTAACACTACTTTTCTAAGTATACTTAATGCCCTTGCTCCAATGCACACTAAAAGACTCTGAAACATTCCTGCTCCTTGGATAACCAAAGCATGTAAAATTCTCAAGAAAAAAAAGAGACATCGCCTGGAGTCACTGAAAACAAAATGTAAATCTACAAGTATTCAGGCAACTCCGCAACCAAGTAAAGAAGCAAGTTAAAAAGACAAACAGTTATATTATAGCCACATCCAACAAGAGCATAGATCTAACCCAAAAAAATTCTGGTCCTCCTCTTCACTACTTAAACATGGGTCCAAAAAAGACCACTGCCCATGCCCTGATGCCCCACCTCTACAAATAGCTAATGACTTCAACGCTCATTTTATGCAATGTGTAGCCTCACTGATCTCATATTTCCCCAACCACAGCTCCTCTTCTTTCACAGCTATCATCAATCCTGCCTCCTTTTCAGCTCCTGACCAGCACCTCTGTAACCCCCCCAAATTTCTCTTCCCATAACTCATCCAAATTCTCTCTTAAACCTGTCCCTACGGGTCTCATAAAAAATTATAAGGTAAACTTAAACCTTGCTCTGCATCAGCAGATAACCTTCCATCACAGTACCTTAAATTAGCTGCTGATTCCATTGCATACTCCATCAGTATTCCTATCAACAGATCCATCTCTGAATCTAAAGTTCCCAAAATCTGGAAAATGTCACATATTATTCCTGTCTACAAGGAGGAAGCTCTACTGAGCTAACTAACTTTTGACAAATAGCCATCCTATCTCCCATCTCCAAAATTATGGAAAATGCATTCACCAGCAACTTGTACATTTTTTACTACATAACAACCTACTTACCCATACCCAACATGGGTTCTATCCAAGCCTCAGTACCTCTACTGCTCTTCTATCCTTCACTGACACTGTAAATAGGGCTAGAGACACTGGTAATGCAGTATCAATATTATTTCTTGACCTATCTAAAGCCTTTGACATGGTCTCACATGCTATACTCCTTGCTAGGTTCTCCAACCTAGGACTAACACCTCCCTCTATACAGTGGTTTCACAGTTACCTAAACAATCGAAAACAAGTTGTAAAATGGATAAACACCATCTGTTCCTTTCTTCACACCCCTACAGGAGTCCCACAGGGATCCATCCTTGGCCCATTATGCTTTAATATTTTTACTAACAACCTGCACACTTCTCATCCCTAAGAACACTCATATAGTACACAGATGACTCTACTATCATCTGCTCCTCTCCCACACTTCCTCAACTGCACTCCATTACTCAAAAAACCTCTACCTCCATTTAAACCTGGCTCACTAGCTCTCAACACTTTCTTAACCCTGAAAAAAACATACTCCTTCTCTTTATGCCAAAAAAAAAATCACTTTCTTGACATAAATCAGCTCAGGATCCTTTCGATGACAATACTGTAATTGAAATCGTCCCCCACATTAAATTTCTAGGAATCATTATAGACTATCAACTTAGATTTGATCTCCATATCCAACATAACATTAAGAAAACCCACCACAAACTAGGCATCCTGTATAGGATCAAATACTTCCTGAATACATCGACCAGAGTCACTCTTGCTAAATCCTACCTCCTGCCCTCCCTACTATATGGTGCCAAAATTCTCACTAACCTACAGTACACCATCAGATCTAGAATAGAATGCTGCTACAACAAGCTAAGTTTGCCACTAACACAAAGACCAGCACACATCACTGCAAACCATTATGTATGCTACAATGGCTTGAACTCCCTAATTACCTCCATTATGTCCAGCTCTTAACCTTACACAGCATCATTTATAAACCTTTAGCCAGGCCTTAGTCATATAGTGAATTTATATGCCTCCAATAGATCCCTGAGGTCTGAAGATAAAAAATCCTAGTTGTTCTAAATCCTTCAAAAGTACCACGGCAAAACTTATGTTCTTACTCAGGAGCTAAAATCTGAAACTCTCTCTCCTTAACCACAAGAACAATTACTAACATGGCTGCCTTCAAATTCTCCTTAAAATACATCTAAATAATACCCGGATATGCTCCTGCTCTGCTCCTGGCTAACATAACCTTGACATTTCTACTCCTGGCTGACACAACCACCTAAAACCCATACCTCTACACCCACCTTCTCTGCCTTCTTCTACTTCATATACATAACCTATCTTCTCTCAAGCCTTATTCGAAACTCTCCTTCCTTTATTTATCTCTTATCCTAGCTCTGATTAATACCTCTTCCTCATGTCTAATGTACCTCCTATCACCCCCAACTTAGCTTTCTTACACTTCCTCTCTATATCCTTGCAGCTGACTCTTCAGTTAAATACCTCCCTACACTTTTTCCACATCTCTCCACAATGTTTATCTCTTCTATTACAATGTAAATGCTGCTCAACAAAATATCCTGGTGTCAAATTACAAATACAACTGAACAGTAATATGTATTACTCTATGTAAGAAGGTAAACTACCTATCCTCTGTATAATGAAGAAAGAAATACTATGTTTGTACATGGATGTTTGAATGTGTTACTTTGTGTATAAAGGTAAACTACCTATGCTCTGTATAAATTAAAGAAATAGTAATATGTATGTACATCATACCTCCCAACTGTACAGATTTTTGCAGAATGTCCAGAGTTTTGCCTCATATGTTTGGTGTGTTCCTCCTAAAATCTGTGCTTTCCTGTCAAATAGTTGAGGATTGAAGTAATTAAATAATGACAAACATTAGAGTTTAAGACTCCACATCATTCTGAAAATTCATGCTAATGCAAAATCTATTAGTATATCAACTTTGTAAGTTTGTAAGAGCAGTATTTAAAATCTGTCCCCCCATCATTTTAGGGTTTGTCCAGATTTTTTGCTCTAAGAGGTTGAGAGGTATGACATGGATGTCTGTATGTAAGGAGATTTTCTTCCCAGGCCTCTGCTGAAAATGGGTACTTTTGACCCAGACAGACTTTCCTGGTAAACAAATGTCAAGTAAAATAAATAAATAAAAATAAGAACAATGTCCTTAACCCTTGTCTAATAATTCCTCCTTAGAAACAACCACTGAACCAGATAGTCAATACACTAACCAGGGGTGCAGCCCTACTGGATCTGGTCCTGACTACTATGGGAGAGTGCTGCACACCCCTTACTGTAATGTCTTCCCTGGTAAGATCAGACCACAAAATGGTCTCCTTTGAAGTAAAAATAAAACTTGGACCCCAGCTAAACCTGAAATATTCAGGAACTACTCTAAGGCTAACCTCCTGCTATTAAATGATAACCTGGCAAAATTTCAAATCCCCATAAACCATTAGAATACTGTTCCTAGTATAAAGAAACACCACTGGCCACGACTGCTGAATTCCAGAAGTTTATTCCATTGCCTAAAACAGGTTATGCGCTTTCATCCAAAAACTATTAGGACTTCATCAGAACATCACATTACTAAAACCCAACCCTTAAATAACACCCGTAACATCTTGATTAACTAATTAGAATAATGCTGCCCATGCAGAACTGTTCACAAAAACCCTGTACAAGCATGTTAATAGCTGCATAGAGGCAGCTGTACCCATCAGGAAGAAGTACAGAACTAACTCAAAAAACAAGCAACCCTGGTGGAATCACAAAATCGATAGGTTGTATAACAGAAGGAAGAAAATCATGGCAAAACTTAGGAGGTGCAGCACCTAGCAGGCTAAAAGCACTCTCATCAAACTAAGCAAACATCTCAGAGGACAAATAAAGTCTACCAAAGCCAAATTTTAGGTGAACTTTGCCTCCCAGGCCAAGGACAACCACAAGGCATTCTTTAGCTATGTCCGCAACCTCAAAGGCAATACACAATTGTGTACAGAGCTCATTGTAAATGGAACTACCTATACTGAGCCAGAAGATAATAGCAAACCTTCTAGCCAATAACTTTAGCTCGAACTTTGACCCCCTCGCCCCCTCAAACTTCCCTCAGGAAATACTGTCTGTACTATACTTTATACCATAAATCCCCCTGCTCTCACTAGGGAACAGGTCCTTAATGCTCTTTCTAAGGCCAATAACATTGCATCAATGGGCCCAGACAATATCCCAGGATGCCTTCTAAATAGCATGATACATGACTTATCAGGGCCTCTGGAATTGCTATTTAACTATAACCTCCAAACAGGCTTCATGCCTCATGAACGGAGAACAGCAACAGTCATCCCTGTGCACAAAGGTGGGCCATCCACAGACCCTGGAAACTACAGGCCCATAAGCCTCACTAGTCTTGTATGTAAAGCTATAGAAGGAATTATCATGGAATTGATCAGTAGTGATATAGCAAACCGCCAGACACTGGACCCAACTCAGTTTGATTTCATCAAGGGCAGATCATGCCTACTCAACCTGGTAGACTTTTTTGAGAAGGTCACCAAAGCAATGGATGAGGGCAAAATGGTTCACACTGCCTACCTTGACCTGGCCAAAGCATTTGACACAGTACCCCACTCAGGCATTGTTGACAAACTCAAGAGGTTAGATGCAAACTCGTATGTCACCTTGTGGATAGCCAACTGGCTCACAGATAGGACCCAGGAAGTTAGAACTGGAGAGTCCACCTCTACAAAGAGGCCAGTCACAAGTGGAGTCCCTCAGGAATCCATCCTTGGACTGCTCCTTTTTGGCATTTATTTCTCTGAAGTCAAGGCCAATGTCAGTGGTCTCTGGCTGACTAAATTTGCAGATGATTGCAAATTAGGAGCTGTCATTGAATCCCACACTGACACAAATGTTCTCCAGGAGGGGCTGACACAGACAAGCAACTGGTGTCAGAGCCATGGACAAAAACTAAATGCCAAGAAATGCATAATAGTATCCTTCAGGAAGACATCCACCCCTGGTAACTATCGTATTGACAACACACTCCTTAGAGTTGACCCAGTAGTCAGAGACTTAGGGACACACATAGATAGTAATCTAGCCTTAGACCATCACGTGTCTACAGTAGTGAGGAAATCATTGCGCTACTAATAAGCAAAATTATGGCATCTAAGTCCAAGTTAGCCATTGTTCCACTGTATACGGCATTCATCAGTCCTATCACTGAGTACAATGCCCCCTTTGTTATGTTCCTAACCAGCCATATCCAACAATTGGAAGTTCCACGGAGGTTCCTCACTAAAAGAAAACAGGTCTTAAGTAAAATGTCCTGTGCAGACCACCTCAAGGCTCTATCCTGGTATTCTGTCTCATACAGGCTTTTGAGGGCTATACCTGACATATAGGGTGTTGTCAGACCCAACTCTGATGGACCTCCTGCATATCCGCAAAACAAACAGCACCAGAATTACCCATTCTAAGGACTTGAACCTTGCCTGTGATATATATATAGGACCTGCTGGAGAGACAGGTATGTATCCCAGAGATTACCTCTTCTCTGGAACAGGCTCCCCATCCATGTGAAGAAGAGTTCCTCCCTAACTCCATTCAAGTGCAACTTGGAGATTTGGAAGGGGAACAGGAAATTCATCCCTGGTTTGGCACCTATGTCTCTAATGGACGCAGACAATCTGTAAATGGTTCATCTCCCAGGCTCTAGCTTGTTAATGTTTCATCTCCCAAGCCCCTGCTTACAATTACCAAGGGTATCAGAACTTGTCAGTGATGTGGGATGCATGGCTATGCTTAAAATGGTCCTTGTGGTCACTAGCCCAGTAAACACATATGAACCTTTGAACCTAAGTGTAATTCTTACTTTTTTTTTAAATTGACAACATATCTGCCATCACCAGTGAATAATTTCTGGACTTTCCTGACTCGTGGTTACCCCATCCCTTAATATCCTCACCCTCACACTAAAACCAATTGCTTCTTCTGGCTTTTCCCGGTTAGGGGTCGCCACAGCGGATCACCTGTCCGCTCATGATTGGCAGTGGAGTTTTACAGTGTTGAGTTGCCAGCCCGGCACCCAACCTTCCACAGAATGCACACAATCACACCTAGGGCCAATTTAGAGTGTCCAATCCACCTGCAGCATGTCTTTGGAATGTGGGAGGAAACCCTTCTTCATAAAAAAGCTATTATCCAAACATAAACCCTGCTCACCCTCTGCAGATATCCTTCCTGCAGAATATCTCAAAATTGCTGCTAATACCATTGAATATCTAGTCTCCATCCTCTTAAACATGTTTAGTACAGGAACCCTACATTCCGACCATCAGGAAAATATGCCATATCATCCCTCTTCACAAAGGCGGCACTTCTATCAAGACATCTAAAAGGCCATCATATTGATAACTGCCACAGTAGCCTTAGCTATATGGGTTATATCCTACCAATGATATAACAGTCGGCCAGCTTCCAAAGATTCAGGGCAACTTCCACACACCCAGACTGTCAAGCAGCTTTAGCTGGGAAGACTAAAAGACAAGGTTTAGCACAAAACCCTTCAGAGCTTTACTGCTGCTGAAGAGTATGCTCCTCTGAGGCTTTTGAGGATCGATAGCCTGCTTATGCTTTCCTTTACTGAGCAGATAAGCTCCCTTTGGAGAAAAACTACCATTTTGTTAAATTAATTTTTGTTTTATTAACCCGTGGTGGTGGTGCTGCGGTAGGGTTGTCGCCTCACGGTAAGACGCTGTCCGGTTCGATTCTCAGCTAAAGGGTCTTCTGCGTGGAGACATATACATATATATATATATATATATATATATATATATATATATATATATATACACACACACACACACACACACACACACACACATATATATATATATATTATATATATATATAATGTGTATATATATATATATATATATATATATATATATATATATGTATATATATATATATATATATATATATATATATATATATATATATATATAAAATGTATATGTATATATATATATATAATATATATATATGGTTCTACCTGACTTGATAGACAGCAAGAAGAAGACCGACATATCCATCTCCAAGAGGAAGATCAAGAAAGACCGGCCGAATCATGAGCAGTTGGAAACATGACACAATGCAGAAGACACGCACCGACGCGATGACAACCCCACACCCGAGGATGACATGGGGAAAGCTGTGTGGTATCACGAGTATCTTGAGGCCGTTAAGGCGGAGAGCAGGTAAGTGTGGAGATTGGCGGTCTGTGGGGATGGTGGGGGATAGTGGGTGAGTTAGTAGGGAGTTAGGGGGCGGGTTAAGTAGGTTAAGGTTTGGGTTTTGGGTAGAAGGGTTAAAGTGAGTTAGGGTTAGGTTAGGGTTAGGGGTTAGGGAAGCGGAGGTGTGGTAAGTGTCGATAGTGTGGAGGTTTGGTAAGGAGCTTATGCAGTGTTGTGTATGGGTGGTGTGTGTGCTTGTGTTGGTGTTGTGTATGGGGATGTTTTAGGGGGTTTGTTTTGTTTTGTATAGGGTTTTAGGTGTTTTATTACCGTATGTTATATAGTTATGTGGTTTTGTGTGGTGGTGATGTTTATGAACTGGTGTGTATGTGTAGGTGTGATTGTTGTTGTGGTTTTGATTTTGATTATTAGAGGTAGAACCATATATATATATATATATATATGTATATATATATGTATATATATGTATATATATGTATATATATATATGTGTATATATATATATATATATATATGTGTGTGTGTATATGTATATATATATATATATATATATATATATTTCATTTATTTATTTATTATTTATTTGCAGTTGGTTAACTAGGGTAGTCCATTGGTCCAATAAGAACCCATTTTCAATGGAGTCCTGGGGAGAAAAGCTCCAAAACAAAAGGTTACAAAAAGATTACAGCAGTTTACAATTTCAATCATTTGTAGGTTAAAGACAAAGGTTCAAAACAATGGTAACAAAAAGATTACAGCAGTTTACAATTTCAGTCATTTGTGGGTTCAAGACAAAACAAAGATTAAGCAGTTACAATGCAATTTTTAAGTTTCATTTTGTAGAAAACCAAGATTTAAGCAGGTGCAATAAAAATTTTTAGGTTAAATTTTGTAGAAAAACAAAGCATTGCTGTAGTAAATATATAGTTTCTTGAGTGGAATAGTAGGATTAGAGAATTATAAGAGGTTATTTACAGTTGGCTTATAATTTGATGTCTGGTAATATATGATATAGTTGCCTGTAGGAAGTGGAGAATAGGCTATGAGGGGTGGGAGTAGGAGCATTCCCATGAGGATGTTAGATGTGAGTGCAGTGATTTTTTAAAAGCAGGGAGTTTGGTGGTGATACGGATGGAGGGAGTAAGGGAGTTCCATATGCGTGCCAGGGCAAAGGACAGGAGGTTTTGTCCTGGAGAGTGAAGGGGTTTGTACAGCTCAGTTAGATTTTGGTTATTAGATCTTAGGAGTCTTTGTGGCAGGTGCATTTTAAAGGTAGAGCTGAGGGAGGGATGTAAAATGAGTTTCTGAGCAAAAGTGAGCTGAGTATAGGAGATATAGTTGGGAAGCTCTAGCCAGTAAAGTTTGTGGGAAGATGCACAGTGATGGGTAGATGATTTGTGGTTCATGGCAAATTTGGCAATTTTATTATAACAAGAGGACAGTTTTGTTTTGAGAGATGATGGGTTTGTTAAGAGAGGGGCACCATAAAGGAGGGAAGGGATGAGAAATGTAGTAGCGAGAGTGAGCTTAGTAGATGTAGTGAGGAAACAATTGTGTCGGTAGAGCATGCCACATTTTTGGTGGTTTTTTTATGTTTAATTGTAGGTGGCTATTGAATTTAAGCTTTTCATCAATCTGGACTTCTAATAGTTTGATTTCAGACACAAGTTCAAGAGGTGTGTTATTCTGGCTAGTGATGGAGAATAGTTTTCTATCAATGGTGTTAGTTTTTGAGGGGGTAAATACCATAAGTTTGGTTTTTGATGCATTGAGTACTAGATGATTATCCTTCATCCACTGTTCTGTGCTAGAGAAGGCGTCTTGAGTCAGTTTTAAGAGAGCGGGGATGGATGTGGCTGCACAGATAATTGTAAAATTGTCTGCATATTGAATAAGTTTAGCATGGGGAATTAAGTGGAAGAAATCATTTATAAATATATTGAAGAGGAGAGGACCCAAAATGGAACCCTGGGGGACACCAGTGGGTGTGTTAAGGAAAGAGGAGATGGCTTTTTTCCACTTGACAGCTTGTTGCCTGTTGGAGAGTTAGCTGGTGAACCAATTGAGAGAGGAAGGAGATAGGTTTAGGTTAGATAGTTTAGTTAGGAGAAGGTTGTGAGAGATATTATCGAAGGCCATAGAGAGGTCAAGAAGGAGGGTAGATACAGTAGAGCCAGAATCTCTGGCTTTATTTACAGTTTCCAGGAAGGTAAGGAGGGCAGTCATGGTGCTGTGACCGGGTCTGAATCCGTGTTGTGTGGAAGTAAGTAAGTTATTATTTAAGAGATAGGGAAGGAGTTGAAGATGGAAACATTTCTCTAGGAGTTTTGATATAGGGGAGAGGATGGCGATGGGACGAAAGTTAGTAATATTGTTATTATTGCCTCCTTTGTGCAGGGGAATGATGAAAGCCCTTTTCCAGAGTTTGGGTACAAGACCTTCTTGGATTGAGCGATTGATTAGGATGCTGATGGGGAAGGCAATGGCTTCGGCAGCTATGCTGAGGAAGGATGAGGGAATGTTATCGGGGGCATTGGTGCATGGTTTTAGCTTTTGCAGGAGTTTTCTTATGGTAGATGTAGGAATGGGTTTTATGGAGAATTGTGGGAGTTGAGAGACTGGAGATGAAGGGGTTGACAAGAGGGGGGATGCAGAAGTAGGGGGTGAGGTGTTATTAGAGAAGGGTGAGGTTAGTTTGGAAATAGAGTCTATGAAAAAAGAGTTGAATTGGGTGGCCAGATCTATATCTAATGGATTTGGGTCTGGGCTTGGGTTTTCTGCTGAGCCAGGTTTTAGGAGGGTAGTGATGCCTTTCCAGAATTTTTGAGGATTGGTTTTATGGTTGTTTTGGAGTAAGGAGAAGTAATTCTGTCAGTCTGCTGTGATAAGCTTTTTAACTGTATTGTGAAGTGTTTTAAATTCATTAATGTTGGTGGGAGTTTTGTTTCTTTGGTAATGTGCCCAGGTTTTGTCTCCAAGTCACATGGCAGTTAGTGTGTTTTTTGTTAGCCAGGGGGCGGTATTGTTTCTTATTCTTTTGGTTTTTATGGGGGCAAAACTATCAAGCAGTTTTAGAAAAGTTGTATTGAAGTGTGCAACAGCATAATCCAGGGGTAGAGTTTTTAGGAGGTTCCAATTTATTGATTTTAAGGAGTCTGAGAAGGTTATTGGGTTGAAGTTGTTTAGGTAGCGAGTGCTGATGTAATTATGAGTTACTTGTAATGGAGAAGGAAGACGTCTAGTGAAAATGGGAAGGTGGTCACTGAGGGAATCAGGAAGGATTTCCACTATCAGTATAGTAGTGGGGGTGAGAGACTAAGATCCAGTCTAGGGTACTGCCACTGGAGAAGTCTTTAGAGGGCCTGGTAGTGAGGTTGATGAGCTGAGAGTACTTATATAGGTTGATGTTTAGGGGGTGTGTAGGGGAATGAATGGAAGACCAATTAATATTTGTGTCTCCCATGATAATAGTTTCATTACTGATATTGGTAGAAAGCCAGGATAGGATATCCTCGAGTACTGAGATATTGTCTCCAGGGGGGATATAAAGTGAGGTTATGCATATGTGTTTGTGTTTATTTAATTGAAATAGAGATAATACTAATTCTGCATTGGAGAAGTGAGGAATGGGTTTGTTATAGGCAGTAATGGATAGGGTGGATGAATAGAGTAGAGCTACCCTACCCTTTTTGTGGGCCCTATCTTTTCTGATGATAGAGTAGTTTGGTGGTACTATTTCAGCATCTTTTATATGAGGTTTTAACCAGGTTTCATAGATAGCTAAGATGTCAGGTTTGTTGTAGCATGGAGGTTGGAGATTTTGTTAGCTATGCTTTGGGCATTTAGAGAAGCTAGTAGGATGGATTTAGATGTAGAGGAAGTGGTGTTTGGGCCTGGGTTAGGGTGTATATCTCCAGATAGAAGTATGCTT